>NC_083239.1:11199653-11540010 GCF_032191835.1 Heteronotia binoei | reverse complement strand
TTGCTGTTGCCTGCCTCCGAGTGGTGACCTTGGAATTCCTTCGTGGTCTCCCACCCTAATAATAACCAGGACTGATCCTGCTTAGTTTCTGAGATCTGATGAGACCGGGCTAGTTGGGGACATCTAGGTCAGAGTGCCTTAAGCCCTACTGTGTTCTTAAATGGACGCATTAAACCTGTTTGTTACAGGTTAGTACAGAAACATACATTGGTATGTAATGCACATAAAGGCTCTTGCAGCTCTTTATCTCTTCAGCACCAAATACTGCGGTGTGGGGGTACAAAGACTGTATGCAACGATAAACGCTGTCCCTGCCTTTACAAATAATCCCCCCCCCCCATAACCAGGTATGCCTTGTCTGATCTAGCTTTCTACTCACGAGAAGTTGCAAAAGTCATTCTAGTCTTAGCTTGCGCTTGCATCCTTGCTGTTGGACACAAACAGATATTTATTTCCTGAAGTGGGTGATCAGCAGAAAGAGCACTGTTTGGCCAAGACTGAAGATTCTATCTGCTGTCCTGCCCTCTGGAGTGAAAAGACAACTGTGTTTTTGGCAGGAGGTGGAAAAGGATATGCAGAGATAGAATTGGGGCACGAACTCATTCTTGGTGATCCTTATCTGCCATTATCAGCAATCTTTGCATTCAGATCATATGTTCAGTAGGGAGGAGTCTGTTCTACCGGTATAATGGAGACCAAGGCCAGTTAAGGTTTCTGAGTCTGTTCTTCCAGTTATTGCTACTGTTCTGCTTCTCATCCTCCTTGGATCCTCCTTTCACATGGGCCGTAAGTGGCCCCATCACTAGAGCTTTTTAACGTTGTACCTTTTATTTCTTAAATTTCCACCCACTTCCTCAACACAGTTCACTCAATTAAAACAAAACAAACCTGTTAATCTCCAGGTGTGACCTGGACTTCTCCCAGAATTCTGAGGGACCTCCAGACTACAGAGATCAGCTACCTTTAGAGAAAATGGCAGCTTCAAATGATGGCCTGCATGGTATCACATCCCTGCTGAGGTCTTTTCCTTTCCCAAACTTCATCCTCCCCCACTCCACCCCTCAAATCTCCAGGAATTTCCTTACCTAGGGCTGGTAACCCTAAACACAGTAATAATGCAAAAATCAATAAAAATGGTCAAAGGTAATTTTATAAATAGATCAGAAATCAAGTCTTAAAATAAAAAGCCCTGGTGCCAGCATTAGTCTCACCTTGTCTGTTTCATCTGATCGAATCACTGGCAATGACAGATTATACGTGTGGGGATCATTTTCCTCTGCAGTTAACATTAAATATTCCACAAAGTAATGTTCTTCAATCTGCTACCCCTCTCCACTTAAGTCAGAATCAAAACAGACTTAAGACCAGTGCATTGGAGAAATGGTACTGTAAAGGGAGTAAAGAGTGTTAAGAACTGTCCTAAAGTTTGTCAATTTAAGGCTAAAATTTCCATCTCTTCCCCACTAGAGATGAACTTAATAAAAAGCCCTCCACCATAACATTCTGTTGCAGGTTGTTAAAACTGGCACCAATCAACCTCCCCGTGATCTAGTAAAGACCATCCTATTTTCTTCTCCAAATCAATGGTGAATTCTCCTGGTGATTGGCTCTGAAGATGGAGTTCCACAATGAGGGTGCCACTACGTAGCAGGCCCTTGATTTATTTTGCTTCTGTTGAGACTCAGTTGTAACATGCTATATGTACACTTATTCAGGGCTCATTTTGTAGCAGGAGCTCCTTTGCATATTAGGCCGCACACCCCTGATGTAGCCAATCCTCCAAGAGCTCACAGTAGGCCTTGTAATAAGAGCCCTGTAAGCTCTTGGAGGATTGGCTACATCAGGGAGGTGTGGTTTAATATGCAAAGGAGCTCCTGCTACAAAATGAGCCCTGCACTTGTTGTGATCTGAAAGTTAACAAAGGATTGATTTCAGTGGGAAGGAGAAAAATATAGCCCAGCCCCCAACTTCCTGAGGGAGTCCTTTCATAGCTCAAAAAAGAGGAGAGAGAGAAACAATAGTTCTTCCAATCTCCACAGAAACCCAACCCACGCATGACTCTACCAAGAACTTTACTTCACAGAAACCTCCTCACCCACACAGCCTTAGAACCTGCCGATCATGCCCCGAAGGCAGCATACTGTTGCACAGCAACTTCCGGAAGCTGTCAGCCCAGATGATTGATTACTCTTCATTGTATGGGTCTCTAACACACCTGCAGGCACACTGCTGCTCCGGAGAAGTTAGGCAGCAAACGGAGCACCTGTCTTCCCTGTAAGTGAACTTCCTCTTGAGGAAAGAAGAGCAACTAAGGAAACTGGTACATCTGGCGCTTGGTCACACCATGTGATAGAACAGGTTGATGCGTTCCCATGGCTTTTTCATTATGTTACAGTAAACAAACACCTTATCTGTCAGGGAACGATAAACAGGCAGAGTCAGTTAAGTGGAGGAGTGTTCTTAGAATTTCCAGAAGGCAAGATCAAGCCAATCATAGCCTCCAACAATTCACAGATGATGGTGCTTGGAACATTCTTTTTGACACCAAGGGCCACTTTTGCTGAAGGCTCTGTTCTTCCAGTTCCTTGAGGAAACGACTTATGCTATGGTGTTGGAAGTGCTGTCAATACACAGCCAAATTATGGTGCCCCTGTAAGGATTTACAAGGCAAGAGACCTTCAGGAGTGGTTTGCCATTGCCTGACTCTGCATAGCAACCTTGGGCTTCTGTGGTAGGCTCCCATCCAAGTACTAACCAGCACCAACCCTGCTTAGCTTCTGAAATATGATGAGATAGGGCTCATCTGGACCATCTGGATCAGGGATGTACAATGTAGCAGTTTGCTTTAAAAGAACCATCCTGCAGTTGGTTCTATTTGAACAGGATTAAAGAAAGCTTTCCTGAAATCCAACTCTGGAAGTCCTGTGATGTCATGCTTATCATGAGCAGGATATCATGTGGAAGCTCTTTTTCCTCCCAAAATCTTAGGGCATGCTGTATTGCAAAGCATTGTAAAAAAAAAAAAACATACAGAAGCATAATTCTTGTAGAGACACTAGGGCTGTGGTGTAATGGATAAGATTGTGAGGTAACTTCTGGGATTTTCTGCATAGTTGTTTTCCATTGCTTCTGTCTCCATACTGCTTTGATTTATCCTTGCCATTCTGCATGAATATTAGTTTTCACTTCAGTTTTTTTGTCTCCCCCAGTTTTTTGTCTTTTGAGACCACTTTTGGCCTAATGTTTTCCTGGAAGCCAGTTTTGAGTCTGCCTTTTCCTAGTGCATAATGTTTCTGTTGGTTTTCTTATCCCATCCACCTCAGACCCACTCTTCAATGACTGGAATGTCATAATTGTTAAACCACTCCCTCCTCACGATGAGTGATTTCAGGTTTTGTTTTTTTTAAAGGGCCCTAAAATATTGATATATTGATTTAATGACACCAATGATGACAAAACCATCCCTTGTGACTTTGGGCTTCTGTGGTAGTCTCCCATCTCATTGAAAATGATAACTCATTGAAAATGTCAAGACAGTGTGTGATTGCAATAAAAAAGGCCAACGCCATGCTGGGAATTATTAGGAAGGGAATTGAAAACAAATCAGCCAGAATCATAATTCCCCTGTATAAATCGATGGTGTGATCTCATTTGGAATACCGTGTGCAATTCTGGTCACCGCACCTCAAAAAGGATATTATAGCATTGGAAAAAGTGCAGAAAAGGGCAACTAGAATAATTAAAGGTTTGGAACACTTTCCCTATGAAGAAAGGTTAAAATGCCTGGGGCTCTTTAGCTTGGAGAAACGTCGACTGCGGGGTAACAAGATAGAGGTTTACAAGATTATGCATGGGATGGAGAAGGTAGAGAAAGAAGTACTTTTCTCCCTTTCTCACAATACAAGAACTCGTGGGCATTCAATGAAATTGCTGAGCAGTCGGGATATATATATATATATATATATATATATATATATATATATATATATATATATATATATATATATATATATATATATATATATATTTGCCCACTGTGTGACACAGAGTGTTGGACTGGATGGGCCATTGGCATGATCCAACATGGCTTCTCTTATGTTCTTATGTTATGTTCTTATCTAAGTACTAACCAGCACCGACTCTGCTTAGCTTCTGAAATCTGATGAGCCATCTGGATCAGGGATGTACAATGTAGCAGCCTGCTTTAATATCCTGTGCAATTCATCCTGATAAATTTTTAACTAAGCCAAAATAGGCATACTTTAGATACAGCAACTGATATACATTCCAAAGGTCTCTGTTTCTCAGGTCAATTCCAGTTTTCCTTGCCTTTGGTGAACTGCTCTTCTGGATTTCTTAGTTGTTGCACCTGGCAGATGCTTGATCAAAATCTTGTTGCTGTTGTGGGTTATCAGTACTGCGATTCTTCAGGGACTAGCTCTCTCTTCGAATGGGGAAAGGATGCAAAATTTCCCTTCTGCGCTCATGCACCTGAAGCAGCTGCCAAAGTGTATTTTTAACTGGTGATAATTTGCTGTAGAATTATTATATCCCTGCTGACCCATGAGCAAGTATCACTCTTGACTTTTCCATCCAAAAAGAATATGGTCATTGCTGGGTAAATGAATGCCAAACACAAGAGGAAGCCGTGTGAGACTAAAGAAGAAAAAGCAAAAATGCTCATGGCTGCACTAGCTGTAAATATGCTTATGTATTGAATGATACCAAAAATCTCAAGTTATTAAAGAACCATGTTTAAAAATATTACAAATAATTACAATGGGTAACAATTCAAACCCTATACATTGTTTTTATACATAATTCCATTGCAGACTCAGAAAAGATACAAACAATTAGAAGCGCAAAGTCCAAAAACAAGCTAGTCTATTTCAGGGAATTCCCGTTCCTTTCCATGTGCTGATGTTGAAGTCTGAGGAAAATAGCTTAATATATATAAATACTACTGGTGTATGTATGTAGTTTAGTATGTATAAATACTACAGCTGGTGTGGCCACAAGCATTTTTGCTTTTTCTTCTTGGGTAAATGAATGCAGCATATATTCAAAGGAGTAAAATATTCAGCAACAACTGGGGTGGGGTCTTAGATAACAATTTTTGATATGAGCAAGGGGGATGTTGTAAGGGTGTCCCTAATTTTCTCCAAGAAATATTGCGAGGTATGAATTGACCAGGGACAGGTAACAAAACCAAGGACTATCTTGGATGAATAGTGACAGTGGGAATGTATGACCAATATCACCACACTTTAAAGACTATGGACAACAACACAGCATGCATAATTCCTGAAAACATAAGATTTGTAATATAAGCAAATTTGGGGCGAGGTGGGGTCAGAGGAATTCCTAGGTTAACTCTCCTGACATGTTAATATACAAAAATGTTCACTGATGTTATCCAGATCCATTCTTTTGGCAGTATTTTCTGTCCTGATGCCTTAGGATGGTGTGATTTTGTTTTGTTTTTTAATGATGCTGGATTTGCTGATGACTTCGCCTTACATTTGGTAACTCGGGGAATTGTAGTGCAATCCTAGACAGACTTGCAGTGGACTAAGAAGGACGTAACTGTGCTTAGGGCTGCACTGGAAGCCATGATCCAGTCAAATTCTTTTTAGTTCTATTGGGTTTCAGTTTGTGTGTGTGGTGGGGGAGGATTCCTTTCTCATACTATGTATAGCCTACTGTGACTCACTCTCTAGTGAGATTGTACAGAGCGAAATGTCATCAAAATTCCTAGCAAGAGATCAATAAAGAACCAATAGAGTTAAGGGAGCCCATCTGTTTAACTGAAAATATATACCGTAACTTAATATTACTGTTAATTGACATGTTGATTAATAATTAATTATTACTTAACCAATAATCAATTGGTTTTCCCTGGTCCAAAGGGCATCCACCCAGCCTCGATCAGGGCAAGTTCTTTTTCTGTCCTGGTCCGTAGCTGGTGGAACGTGCACCCACCTGAGCAGTTCCTCAGGGCCTGTAAAACAGAGCTGTTCCGCTAGCTGTTGGTTGAAGTGGTGGACATCCAATTATTTGGCCTCCCTGCACAGATGTTGTGCTGACCATCTGCCCCATGTGGAATTTTGATACGCTATGAATGGTGAATTTTTGCCACCATCTGTCCAGTCTATGGTTTTGTTTTTTTAAAAAAATTCTATTTGGATTTTTTTTTAATCCTGTCACTCACTATCTTTCAATTGTTCAGCTGTTCTATTTATTTTTAATGATAATATGCGAACTGATTTTTAATGTTATGCAGTTTGTTGTTACCTTCCCTGAGCCCATTTTGGGAAGATCAGAATATAAATTTAATAAACAACAACAAGAAGTTTCCATAGCACAAACACTGGTTGCTATGAATCCTTTATTAGGAAGCAACACACATGAGGGCAGGCAATAAGTAATAAATATACACAGGAACAGCCTGAGCAATTTTTTTAGTGCACTGATTCCTGGGAATTGTTCCTCTCTATCATTTCTCTTTTTGTAAAGCATCTCTTTGCCGTCTTTCACATATTGGTTACTCTAGCATCCCACCTACCCCTCCAATATTCCTTAGTTTAAGGCCAAACTAGATGTGATGGTATCCTTGGGGCTACCATAAGGTCGCCACTCCCATTTTAAAGGGATTTTAAAAGGCCAGAAGGGCCTGATCAGTGTGGTGCTCTTGTCCCCTCCCCCATGCCTTTGCAAGTGCTAAAATAGCTGTTGGAAGCAGCCTTTTTGGGGGGAGTGGTCTAAGAAAGAAACAAGAACTCTTCAGCCTGCTCCCCTGCAGGCCCTTGAGAATTTTAAAATCACTCTAAAATGATGATGCGTCCTTTTGTAGAAAAAGCCCAGCAGCAGAGACTCATTTGTATATTAGGCCACACCTCCTAATGTCACCATTGTTTCATACAGGGCTTTTTTGTAGAAAAAGCCCAGCAGGCGCTCATTTTCATTTTAGGCCACACCCCTGACATCACCATTGTTTCACACAAGGCTTTTTTTGGTAGAAAAAGCCCAGCAGGAACTTATTTGCATATTAGACCACACCCCTGATGTCACCATTGTTTCACACAGGGCTTTTTTGTAGAGAAAGCCCAGCAGGAACTCATTTGCATATTAGGCCACACACTCTGATGCCAAGCCAGCCAGAACTGCATTCCTGTGCGTTCCTGCTCAAAATAAACCCTGTGTGTCCTCATGACAGTCATGAGGATGCTGTTGCATCCAGTTGGGCTTTACAAATTTCCTCTTCCTTTTGAAAGAACCATAGGTTGCAGACTCCTGAGATAGAGGGCGTTTTCGCACTGACCTAGCTCCGGAGCGACGTCCGTCTTCACCGCACAGCGTCTGTGTGGATTTCGCACCAATTGCTCCGCAGAACCCGGAAGAGCCGCAAAGTCCCGCGGCTTTTGTGTCGCAAATGTAAACTGGTTTTTGGCGGTTTACATTTGCGACGCAAAAGCCGCGGGACTTTGCGGCTCTTCTGGGTTCTGCGGAGCAATTGGTGTGAAATCCGCACAGACGCTGTATGGTGAAGAGGGACGTCGCTCCAGAGTTAGGTCAGTGTGAAAACGCCCAGAGATAACATTGTATTTTAATCAGCAGGACTTAAAAGTCCTTACCAACTGGCTTGTGGCTTCTGAATTGCTTTTTTTTTGGGAAGAAGTGTTTCTCAAATTGAGTTTAAATACTGGAGTTTAGAAAAATACAATTCTGGATTCCAGTGTTTAAGAATTCACTATTTTGAATTGGTGTAAAAATTCATCCTGGCTCTTATTTGCTTACTTCCACTAGAAGGGAGATTCTCACCATTTATCATAGGTCAGAAAACTGAGTTGTAGCCAGAGGCGTCACTAGGGTGGGTTGCACCCTGGGGTGTAACTGATTCAAGTCACCCCCCCCATTGGGCATCACCCCTTTTGGACGGCTGCGTCACCCCCTCCGCACACAACCCCGCCCACTTCACATGGCCCCTCCCTCATCCACCCTCTGGTCACATGACCAGCCCCCTCTGGTCACGTGACCAGCCCCCGTAATCCAACCCCGTTGGAGTTTTGGAAGCCCACCCCCCCCCCCCCCCATGCACAGAAAGCAAGCAACTCAGCAAACCGGCACCGGTTTGGGAAGCCCCTCTGCCCCCCCACCCCCCAGGCACACAGAAAACAGGCAGGACTCACTCAGCAGAGGCACCGTTGGAGTTTGGGAAGCCCAGCCCCCCCCCTTCCCCATGCACAGAAAGCAAGCAACTTGGCGGCAGCGTGAGCTGGGAAGCTCAGCCAGCCCGCCCACTCACCCCCGCTGAACAGAATGCTGATCCCCTTGTGGTAGAGGTGGCAGCGCGGCCCCGGTTTCAGAATCCCGGCCAGCCCACACAGCAGCAGCGTTCTAGTCCCAGGGCCAGCCCCTTCCTGTTGGGGGGGGGCATGGGTCAGTGCCTGGGGCCAATGAGAATGCTCTGGGGGAGGGCCGATGCCCCCCTTGGCCCCGCCCTAGTGACGCCGCTGGTTGTAGCACTGGTCAAACAATGGGTCCGAACCAGTTTAACATTCCCATGGAGGTATGAACATCTACCCACAGAGGACAACTGTCTTGGCTTCACTCATTTCAGCATCAGCCCAAAATGCCCCTTAAAATCCTGTTCCTGGGGGAAAGGGGCAGTTCCGAGTCCTGACTACTTCAGGATAAGGAGCTGAGAACATGGCTCTCCATGGTGGGAATGTCTTGGGCCCATGGAAATATTACACATTGTCTATTATTACATATAATTGAATAATGAGAGTGGCTTAGTAGTAGATTTCCTCTCCTCCCTGCCCTGTTTTGGTATCATTTGTATCACAACTGCCTTTAGAATCTGACTTGCATTTTGTAATAGTGCTATTTGTTTGCTGGATTTCTGTTTCTGTTTTTTTTTTTTTAAATTTGCAATTGAAGGCTGACCCTGATGTTCCAGGACCAGAGAGAATTGAATTGTTCACATTTATTTAACTTGTTCACCTTGCTTAACGTTGTAATTCATTGCCATTTCCCAAAAAACTTAATGTGATGATGATGATATTGGATTAATATCCCGCCCTCCACTCCGCATTTCAGAGTCTCAAAGCGGCTTACAATCTCCTTTATCTTCTTCCCCTGTGACAGACACGCCATGAGGTAGGTGGGGCTGAGAGAGCTCTCACAGAAACTGCCCTTTCAAGGACAACTCTGCCAGAGCTATGGCTGACCCAAGGCCATTCCAGCAGGTGCAAGTGGAGGAGTGGGGAATCAAACCCGGTTCACCCAGATGAAAGTCCGCACACTTAACCACTACACCAAACTGACTCTCCTTATTCTGCAAGAATGTTTAATTTAAACATATTAGCATAAGTATGCCTGAAGAGTTTAAAGACCATGTAAAGAACAAAGTTAATAAGCTCAAGTGAATGTGAACCAGAAGAGCTATGGATTGAAACCAGAGATATTGTCAAGGAAGAACGTATAAAGACTATTCCTGTAGCCAAAAGAAAAGAAAAGTCTCATTGAGTACAATTGTGAGAAACAAATCACTAGGAGAGGCCCTATCCCTTCAGGGTTGTCAGAAAGTGGTGATGGGGAGGGAAATGTCTACTGGGAAAAGTCTACTGGGCATTCCATTATACCCTATGGAGACCAGTTCCCATAGGATATAATGGAGAATTGATCCATGGGTGATGTTAAGAAAAGACTTCTTGCCATTGATTTTATGTCAGCCAGTTGCCAATGTTAATTGTGATTGTTAAATCTGCATATATGCATTTCATATATGACTTTCACATGTTACCTTTTATAATGTATTTGCTGATTAGCTTTGCTTTGCTTTGCTCATTATTTAGCCCATGTAATCTTAGAGTGGACTGGAATGTGCAGTGAACTCACAGGCAAGTCACAGCCTCTCTTTCCATTTGGCCTTGGAACACAGGTGTTTATCTGAGCCGTTGAAAAGTGCAGTTTGGAGTTTTATTTCCAAAGAAAGACACTGAGTGACTGGGTGGGGGGGACTGAACACATAACAGTTAAAATGCTTTGCCACCATTTTTGCATGCCTGGGTTGCTGATGTCATTAACTGCCATACCTGAAGTATAAGTGTCTGGCCTTATCTTATGAGGTCAGTTCTAACAAAAAACATCTTGCTGTGATCATGTATATTTTCAATAAAGTCCTTATTTGAGTCAAATAAAAGAGGCTGAGTTGATGACAGCTGCAAAGGTGTCTGGGGTTTGGGGGGCTGTTTTTGAGGTAGAGGCATCAAATTTTCTGCACAGCATCTGTTGTCTCTCCTCAACCCATCTCCCAAGTCTCAAAAAGTTAACAAGATTGTGCCAACAAATATAGGAAACAAAACAATGGTTCACAGACTGAAAATGCTCAATTTACATTCCAATTCTGAAAAAAAGGAGACATCAAAGTCTGCAGCAGCTATCAAACCATTACATTAATTTCTTGCACAAGTAAAGTGATGCTCAAAATCTTACAATGAAGACGGTTGCCATATATGGAATGAGGAATGCCAGATGTTCAAGCTGGATTCAGAAAAGGAAGAGGCATTAGAGGTCATATCACAAATTTACATTGGTTCCTGGAGCATACAAGAGAAGTCCACCAGAGAAAGGGCTTTCTCTGTTATGGCCCCTACATGGTGGAATCAGCTGCCGGAAGAGGTGAGGGCCCTGCGGGACCTTGTTCAGTTCCGCAGGGCCTGTAAGACGACCCTCTTCCGGCTAGCCTATAACTAGCTTGAGAATTTTAATGTAACTTGCTGGATTTCTTTTATATACAGTTGCAATATTTATTAATGTGCATTAATAATTAAGGTTTTATCTGTTTTATCTGTTTTATCTGTTTTAAATACGGATCCCTTTATATGTTTAACTATTGTAATTTTGTTGGATCTACTATTGGAAGCCGCCCTGAGCCACTTGTGGGAAGGGCGGGATACAAATCTTAAATAAATAAATAAAATAAATAAATAAATTTAAGAAGAAAATCAGCTTGTATTTCATAGATGTCAGCAAAGCTTTTGACTGTGTGGTTCATGAACAGCTATAGCTAGTTTTAAAAGAAATGGATGAGGGATGGTGGCTCAGTGGTAGAGCATCTGCTTGGTAAGCAGAAGGTCCCAGGTTCAATCCCAGGCATCTCCAACTAAAAAGGGTTCAGACAAGTAGGCGTGAAAAACCTCAGCTTGAGACCCTGGAGAGCCGCTGCCATTCTGAGTAGACAATACTGACTTTGATGAACCGAGGGTCTGATTCAGTATAAGGCAGCTTCATATGTTCATATGTTCATGGGTGTGCCACAGCATCTGATTGATTTGATACACAACCTGTATTCCAGACAAGAGGCCACTGTTAGGACAGAATATGAAGAAACGTAATAGTTTCCAATTGGCAAAGGTGTCTGAAAAGGATGTATTTTAGCTCCCTGTCTCTTCAATCCATATGCAGAACTTATCATAAGAAAAGCTGGAGTAGATTTAGATGAAGGTGGAATGAAAATCGGTGGAAGGAACATTAACAATTTGAGATATGTAGATGACACTACATTATTGGCAGAAAATAGTGAAGACTTGAAATGACTACTGATGGTTAAAGCAGAAAGTGCCAGAGCAGGATCACAGCTGAACATCAAGAAGACAAAAGTAATGACTACTGGAGGAATTACACAGCTTTAAGGTTGATGATGAACAGGGCTTTTTTTTTTTTTAGCAAACGTCCAGCAGGAGCTCATTTGCATATTAGGGCACACCCCTGACACCAAGCCAGCTGGAACTGTGTTCCTGCTCAAAAAAAAGCCCTGTTGATTAAGAAACTGAAACTGGCAAGATTTTCTATTCCTTGGCTCCATCATCAACCAAAAGAGAGACTGCACCCAAGAAATCAGGAGACTGAGACTCAGAAGTGCAGCCATGAAGGAACTAGAAAAGATCATAAGTATGGGTAATTTTACACTAGACCTTTAAACTTGGTTCAACCCTGTCCCCAAATGAACATTCTACACTGAACTCAAATTCACTTCTGGTTTTATCTCCAGTTATTTTTCATTTCTACATTCAATTGAGGTTGCTCTGGTGTCACCCCACTGTTGTCCTGGGTTATCACAATGCTGTTTGTCCCAGGGTTTTCTTGTGCGTTCCGTGGCAATCCCAGTACAGATTAGTGTAGAAGCATCAACTCAGTTTGGAACCTTTTAGCCCCTTTATCCTTCCACCTGCAGTTTCACCGATCTGCTATCTGTTGGCGCAAGTAAGCTCTTATTTCAGTAGGAGGATTCTAATATATTCCTCCCTTCTTTTCTTTGTCATCCATTTTGGGTTGTGTGCTGTACGGTTGCTACCAACAACCCATCTTCTTTTGTGTTTGGGTTGCAGCTCCATCGGAAGTGAGCTGGGGTGGGGGAGGCTGGTTTCTCCCCCCCCACCCACATTGGATGGATTTGAGTGACTCAAATGTGGTGCGGGTACCCCTCCTTCTTGGTTGTGGAGGAGAGAGCTGAGTGGGCAGCATATGCCCAACTGCCAGGATATTCTTTTTCTCCCATTGGGAGGAGGATGCCTTCCCCATAAAGCTCTCCTGCCTCTCTTTCTCCTGTGTTGATCCCCAGGGTTCTGGGGTGCTGGATCCCAAGTCTGGCTGCCCATTGGTACTCTGGAGGGCCCTCTACCAAGAAGGACTTCCTCTCACAGCCTCCAGATCCCCTAAAGCAAGGGTGGGGATCCTTTTTTCTGCCAAGGGCCATGTGGATATTTATAAGATCATTTGTGGGCCATAAAAAATTATCAACTTAAAAAACAGTGCTCTGCTGAGGGAGAATGATTCAGGCCAGCAAAATTAATGCAAATAATTGGTTTTCTATTTGAAATCATGTGAGGAGAGCCTAATCTGGTACACACCCCCCCCCGGCCCACCGCCCTAGGCAAATGCATAGGTCCAGGGCTTGTTTGTAGAAAAAGCCAAGCAGGAGCTCAGTAGCATATTAGACCACATCCCCTAATATTAGCATATTAGGTCACACACTCATTAGCATATTAGGCCACTGAACTGTGACAGTAACTTTTCCAGGCCCTGCAGCAATTCTGGCCGGCTGGCCAGGCCCCAGGGAGGCTGCCACAAAGTACATCTGGGCCCTGTGATTTCTGCCTGGCCCTGGGGAGGCTGCTGCACAGTGCGGCTGGGCGCCATGATCCTCGCTGGCCAGCCAGGCCCCAGGGAGGCTGCCACATGGCTTGGTTCGGTCTCCCTGAGGGCCACACCAAGTGACCTCGAGGGCTGTATACGGCCCTCGGGATGGAGGTTTCTCACCCCTGCCCTAAAGGGAGAGCTATTTCTCTCCCCCTCCGCTTCTACCTTCCCCTCTGTTGATGACTAGGAGCTTGAATACAGAATTAATTACCTGGTAAAAGCAAGCAATTTGAACTGGGATAAACGATGGCGTAGAAAAATAATCAGGGATAAATGGAAGGTAAATGGCCCCAGTTGAATTTTGAAAAAAAAACTGGGTTTAGGTCCTAGTGGGGAATCACACGATGTGTCACTGGTGACCAAGATCAAATAAGTTCATGCTATAGTATTCCCCACTATGATGTAGAGGTGTGGAAGTTGGACAGTGAAGACTGTGGAAAGGAAGCAAGTAGATTCCTTTGAGATGTGGTGTTGGAGGAGAGTTTTACAAATAACATGGACTGCCAAAAAGACAAATAAGTGGGTTCTAGATCATATTAAACCTGAACTCTCCATAGAAGCTAAAATGACTAAACTGAGGCTGTTGTACTTTGGCCAGATTATGAAAAGACAAAGGCCATCAGGAAGAAAACAATAATGCTAGGCAAAGTTGAAGGCAGCAGGAAAAGAGGCAGAGCCAACATGAGATGGGCAGATTCAATAAAGGAAGCCATGACCCTCGGATGGCAAGACCTGAGCCAGGCTGTTAATGATGGAACGTTTTGGAGGACATTAATTCATAGGGTTGCCATAAGTTGGAAGTAGGGTTGCCAAATCCAATCCCAGAAATATCTGGGGACTTTGGGGGTGGAGCCAGGAGACACTGGGGTGGAGCTAGGGGGGAGGGGGGGAAACGGCGCCGGGGAGCGTGGCGAGCCACCCTGCCTCGGACCGGGCGACGCCGCTGTGCGGCTGCCGCCTCTTCTCCGCTCGCCGTGGCTGCTCCTCCGAGATGGGCTCAGGCTGAGCCCATCTCTGAGGAGCAGCTGCGGTAGGGTGTGGGGGGGCAGCAGCGGCATGGCGGCCTTGCCCGCTCCGCCTCTGGGGTGGAATCGGGGGGGGGGGTTGGAGGCGGGTCGGGGGCGTGGCGAGCCGCGAGTCTGGGTCCTAGAAGGGCCCAGATTCGCAGCTCGCCATGCTCCTGGCCTGCCTCCTCCCTCTCCTTCTCTGGTTTTGCCTCGCTGGTTTTGCCTGCGCTGCTGCCGCCTCTTGGCTGCTCCTCCGAGATGGGCTCAGCCTGGGCCCATCTTGGAGGAGCATCTGCGGTGGGCGGGGAGGGGGCGGCAGCGGTGCGGCGGCCTCGCCCACTCCAGGATCGGGCGGCTCGCCATGCTCCCCGGCGCCGTTTCCCCCCCCCGCTTCCATTTTTGGGGGGAGCGGGGGAAGAGGGTGGAAATCCTGGGGTCCCCCGCCAGAGTGGGAGGGTTGGGAAGCCTAGTTGGAAGCAACTTGTCAGCACTTCACACACACACACACACATATATCAAACTTGGAGATGATCAAATTAACCTTCTTTTAAAAAACCTGAAAAACATTCTAGAATCTGTGGGGAAAGAAGAGCATGGGTAGCATCACAGATTCTAGCTAATAGACAAATAGAGAGAATTGTAAAGCAAAGATCTTCCATATTTGCTCATCTTATATGTTAGCTGATGTTGCTTCCTAAGAGCAGTTGCAGTTTCATTTTCTGCTACGGCAAGAACCTGGCTTTGCAGCTGGTATCATTAACATACCTATCAGCAAGTCAAACACTAGATTAATAAATCACTAAGTAATTTCTCAGCCTTATGCATCAGGATAGCTGCCTGGCTTTTTGAAAGAGATGCATGCAAATATTTAAACGCTGTAAAGCTGATATGTTTTTATCTTATATTATGTTTTGGTATTTTGTGTTAGAACCTGCTTTGAGCCCAACTTTAGTAGGGGTGAGTGGGCTACAAATTGAAGAAATAAATAAACACATATGGGCCATTTTTCCTGAACAAAAACAGATATATAATTAGTTATATAGTCTTCATCCTTCAAAAATGTTTTAAAACCACTCTGGGGATTGGCAGGGAGGGGCAGGGAGAGGGATATTAGTGGTGTTGCAACGGTTAGCCAATAGGCACCGCCAGGGATTTTTTGGTAGAAAAAGCTCAGCAGGAACTCATTTTCATATTAGGGCACCCCTCTTGACATCACAGGAAGTGACATCACCCATTTAGTAGGTTACTTTCTGCATACTGACACAAAACAGAACAGTGCCACCTGCTGCATTTTATGGATGTGTGCTCTCACACAGTCCAATGAGAGACCTTGTTTCACTCCCCACCACATGACCAGAGAGAGAAAGCCACATGTGGTGGAGTGGGCAGTGACAGGCCCAGTTTATCTCGGGAGGGAGTGCTCGTAGGCGGCTCTGCATTTCTTGCTCTCTTCCGCAAGCCCATTGGAGGCTGAAGGCGGCAGAGAGAACAGAGCATGCAGTCTGGGAGTGCGCAACTGCCTAGTGCCTTCCATCTACTAGAGGCTGTTTTTTGAGCCGGAGTCCTGGCCAAGCCAGCCAGAACTGTTTCTGTGCGTTTCTGCTCAAAAAAGCCCTGAGCACGGCTGGCTTACCTCTGGTTCAACCAAAACTGTACTGAGACTAATTTTTGCAGGCTCACCCTAGGTTGGGGGAGTAGCAAATGTGTTTTTCAGAGGCCACTTATGCCGACAAACTACCATCCTTTTAAAATGTTACACCCGTCTTGTAACCAGTGATAGACACCATTGCTAGGATAGCTGATCTTATTTGGCTCTTAATACCTCCATTGGAAAGGAGCTCAAATGACAGAGAAGGATCAGGATTGCAAAGGAAAAACTGGGCTCCCTGTTCTCCGGGCCAGGCAATGTGCCCCAGCTTTAAAGCTGTGTGTTATTCTGTCAGCTGCATTGAGATATTAGGAGGTGAATGGGCTTTTTTTTTTCCACTGAAAGGCTTGAAAGATTGTTGTTTTAATTGTACACTGGCCAACAAAAGTATTCAGAGCCGGCTTCTTTTGCAGTAAAACGGAGAAGGCTGGGCTGCTAGCAACCGTGCTTGGATCCCCGAAGAGAAATGTAGGGAGTATCTACTGTGTCTGTTGCCGAGTTTCCTTTTTGCCTTCCTCTCTTAGTTATTTAGCACTTTTTCTAAAACCTTTAGAGTACAATCAAACTGGCAATTAATAAGAGACAAAATAGCAGAAAACAAAACTGTCCTCTTGAAGTTACCTATTGGTGTGCTGGGTCAACATATGGAGAGAGGGAGCTGGGACAAATGCACTCATCCCAAACCCCAACCTATGCGCTGTCACTATGCGTGGGTACAGTACCCACATTCAGGAATGTTGATTCCTGATTGTTTTGGAATAAGGGATCAGAGTTCACAAATGTACTTGTACCCATGGCAGAGGAATGCATGGGGGGAGGGGTTGGGGGTCAGCGCACTCAGTTTGTTTTTTGCTTTTTTTACTCATTTCAATTTACAATACAAAATCAAAACATAAATGAGAAACTATTAGGGTTGCCAATCCCCAGGTGGGGGCAGGGGATCCCCCGGTTTGGAGGCCCTCCCCCTGCTTCAGGGTCGTCAGAAAGTGGGGGGAGGGGAAGGAAATGTCTGCTCTTATTCCCTATGGAGATTTATTCCCATAGAAAATCATGGAGAATTGACCTGCGGGTATCTGGGGCTCTGGGGGGGCTGTTTTTTGAGGTAGAGGCACCAAATTTTCAGTACAGCATTTAGTGCCTCTCCCTAAAATATCCCCCAAGTTTCAAAACGATTGGACCAGGGGGTCTAATTCTATGAGCCCCAAAGGAAGGTGCCCCTATCCTTCATTATTTCCTATGGAAGGAAGGAATTGAAAAGGTGTGCCATCCCTTTAAATGTGATGGCCAGAACTCCCTTTGGAGTTCAATTATGCTTGTCACAGCCTTGATCTTGGCTCCACCCCAATGTCTCCTGGCTCCACCCCCAAAGTTCCCAGATATTTCTTAAATTGGACTTGGCAACCCTAGAAACTACAGGAATCATCTAAATAATACATAAAACATTAATAGATAGGTCACTAGACAGAGTCAGGACTCTGTATGAGCAGGAACACACAGGAATGCGGTTCTGGCTGGCTTGGCATCAGGCGTGCCCTAATATGCAAATGAGTTCCTGCTGGGGTTTTTCTGTGTGAAATAATGACGATCAGGGGGTGTGACCTAATATGCAAATACATTCCTGCTGGAATGTTCCATCTACAATGGAAATACGTTCCATCTATAACGATCAACTACCATCATCGACTCTCTCTCTCTCGGCTTGACTTCGCGAACGAAGATTTAAGATCATAACTACAATCAAACAGGGTGTTGTTTTTTTTCTGGGGGAACATGGTGGAACATGAAGTTCCAGAACCTATTAGTGGAAAGAAAATTCTCAAATAAATGTTTAAAAGTTCATGAGGGGGCATCTGTGTGTTTTGCCTTCATTTCCCTCTTGAGAGTCTGGCACCTCTTTTTCCAGAAAAAAAGCCCTGAAATAATCATATCTTAAACATAACCATAAACTAAAAAAAGAAAGAAAGGTAAGGGTAGTCCTCTGTGCAAGCACCAATCGTTTCCGACTCTGGGGTGACATTGCTTTCACAACGTTTTCATGGCAGACTTTGTACAGGGTCGTTTGTATTGCCTTCCCCAGTCATCTACACTTCCCCCCCAGCAAGCTGGGTACTCATTTTACCGACCTCGGAAGGATGGAAGGCTGAGTCAACCTGGAGCCGGCTACCTGAACCAGCTTCCGCTGGGGGGGATCGAACTCATGTCGTGAGCAGAGGGCTCTGACTGCAGTACTGCAGCTTTACCACTCTGCGCTGTCTGTCTGTCATCCACCTATCTCTAATTTTATTCTTTAATGTCTTTATTCTATCACAGCTTTCTTCATGTCTAATATTTTAATATAACAAATACATTATAAGCATAACAAACATATATAATAGCACATTCATGTGGGGGCAAAGTCTGTGTGCTTCCCCTGGTTCCCCCTTGGTGTGCATTGGTCTTGTGAAGAGGATTCAGGAGTACAGAGTTTGCATAAAGATACTGTATACCAGGAGTGTCGAACTCATTTGTTATGGGGGCAGGATCTGACATAAATGAGACCTTATTGGGCTGGGCCATGTCGGGTTGGGCCAGGCCATGTCAGGCCAGGCCATGTGTGTAACTATTATAGATTAGGTAGCAGAGGTACCTGTTGCATTAACCATCACCAGTGGCCTGACCTAGCCTCAGATCGCAAAGCATGGAGGCACACCATCCACCAGGCTCTCTTCCTTTGAGAATGCACGCATAGCTGGTCTTGAGGACAAAAGGAGATTGAGGAAGAATCGTACTGCTACAGCACCAACCCCAAATCAGACTTTTCCCTGCAGCCACTGTGGCCGGACCTGCCTGTCCCACATTGGTCTTGTCAGCCACCAGCGAGCCTGCAGCAGACGTGGACTACTGCACCTTTCTTAAATCTTTGTTCGCGAAGTCAAGCTGAGAGAGAGAGAGAGAGCAGAGATATAAACTTTATAAAGGACAAAGACAAAGACAATTAAATACATATTTTAAAAAACTAAAAACATGCTTAAAATATCAGCACTTGTTAGTCTTTAAGGTGCTTTCATATTTCTCCCATGGGATCCAGGGAACTGGGCAAAGGAAGCTGTGGCTCTTTCCTTCCTTCTTTTGGGATCTTGGAGGGGGGGGGGAGAGGAGCCTCAGCCAATAGAAGGAAGAGAGGCTTGGCTCAGTAGCTCTGCAGTGTGATTGAGAGAGCCTGGAAAAACAAGCTCTACCTCCCCTCCTTCCTCCCTAACGGAGGAGCCTCAGTCAATGGGGAAAATAGAGGTTTTGCTCTGTAGCTCCTGTGCAGCTGAGCAAGCCTTGAAAAGAAAGCTGTTATGCAGAAGGAAGCAAGAGAGAGGGAGAAAGGAAGCAGATGACAGCCAGTTGCTCAGGGGCCTGATAGGAGCCCTCTGGGGGCCTGATTTGGCCCCCAGACCACATGTTTGACACTCCTGCTGTATACATCTCACTGAGCATGCATGGCTCTGGCATTGTCAAGAAGTCTGAAAAAGTAGGTCTTTTATGCACCTTCAAGTGACTGTTTGTATCAGAGTTTACTGTGGTGATGCCATTCCCCCGCAGAGTAAACCATGACGCTCCATGAAATGTTGTGTAGAAGGGATTTGTTTACATTGTGTATGAACGTGTGAAAGAGAAATCCTGCATCTCTGCTAGAAGGCAGTAGTCCAAAGGAGGTAGTTTGAAAAAGAGAAGGGAGTTGAGGTGGTACACTTAAGCTTCCCCCTTCCCGCTATTTTCTCCATCCCTCACAAGCTGCTTGCTGCCCCCTCATGGAGTTCTTGAAGTATGTCTGTGGGGCAAAAAGTCATCCCAGTCTCTGTCATGACTCCCCAGTGGGTGTTCCCACCCATCCCTAATTGTGGCTTATGATGTCTCTGCTCCTCTCACTTTTACTTCCAGCAAACAGGTTTGTCATCTTATTAAATGTTATTTCTAAAACCTGCAAAACCTGTGTACCGAGGGGCAACAGCGAGGTGAAAAGCACTGTAGACGGACACCACCCCTCCTCTCCAGAGTTCTCAAAACTCTTTAGCTCTCAAAATCTGTCACCAGGCTCTGGCCTTAGGGCCAAGTTAGTTGTCATCAGTGGTGGGGCTCTTTATTTTCTCTCTTGTTCATGTACCAAGAAGACAATGGGCGTTTTCGCACTTACCTTAAGCCGGAGCGACGTCCCTCTTCACCGCGCAGCATCTGCACGGTTTTCGCACTAATTGCTCCGGAGCACCTGGAAGAGCCGCAAAGTCCCGCGGCTTTTGCGGCGCAAATGTAAACTGCCAAAAACCGGTTTACATTTGCGACGCAAAAGCCGCGGGACTTTGCGGCTCTTCCAGGTGCTCCGGAGCAATTAGTGCGAAAACTGTGCAGACGCTGCGCGGTGAAGAGGGACGTCGCTCCGGCTTAACGTAAGTGCGAAAACGCCCAATGTGAGTTGGAGAGGAGCGGGGCTTTTTTTGAGCAGAAATGCACAGGGATGCAGTTCCCAGCTGTCTTGGTGTCAGGGGTGTGGCCTAACATGCAAATGAGTTCCTGCTGGGCTTTTTCTAAAAAAAAAAAAGGCCTGGAGAGGAGTGTCTATTTTTCTAAATGAAAAGAATGGGCAAGTCATACCTCCCCTTCTCCACCTTGCCTCATTGCATTCTGTTGCTTTAAGCACTTTCCTTCATGTACTGGAGGTAAGCTGAAACAGTTGAGGGCAGTGAGGTCTGGGAAGAGGAGGCCTCAGTTTCCCTAACTGGCTATAAGGGATGGAGGACAGTGAAGTAAAGTGAGAGAAGACTTCAGACGATGAAAGGCAGTGAGCCAAAGTAAGGAGAGGCTTCAGCTTTCCAGTGAAGTAAAACAAATGAAGACTTCAAACTATGGAGGGCAGTGACGTACAGTGAGGGGCTGCTTCAGCTCCCTGGCCTGCTTATTCATTCTGAGGTAAAGATATACATCTCCACTTTGTACATGAATGGGGCAGCCACCTGGATAAATACACATGTCAGCCCCCTCATGTCTAGTTTAGCTCAATAATCCTTACAACAACATATCAAGTCAGATCCCTCCTTGCTTACTTTTAATGTTTTTTTTTTTGTTCGGTTTTCACTGAAACCTACCCTAGAAACTTAGTCCCACTGTAAAATGCAGGAAAGTTTCCTCAGTGCATCTCACATGATTCAGAAATCTAGAACAAGCAAACTCAAGCTGGTTTCCCATTCCCCCCCCAAACATAAGCACTAGTAGCTGGAGAGAATCGAATTGCTTTAAAGCGTCAAATAGGATCTTAAAATGCTCCCAGCTTCAAATCTGAAAGGGTAAATGTGTTAGTCAGATGCAGATCTCCAGACTACTGAGCTCAAGTCCGCTGGAGGAAGTGGCAATGTCAGAGGACTCTGTGGTACACCATACTGTGGTATACCATAGACTCTGCCCTCCAAAGCTTATGCATTCCAGGAGAAACAGCATTCCTAAAGTGACAGCACATCCGTCCTAAGCAGATGCCCCGAAATCTCCAGAAATTTTCCAAGCCAGAATTGGTGACCTTTCCATGAAAGCTTGTGGTCAAATTAAAAAAAAAAACTGTTAACCTTTAAGGCACCATGTTTGTTCAAAATCCAAGCTTCAAAATTTGAAAGATAGGCTTATACTGAGTCACATTTGGAATTAGAATCTGCCTCTAGGTTGGCAGCCCTGGCTTTTAAGTATATGCCATCTCAAACCCATATCTGGAAACACACACCACTTTAAGGAACTGCTTTCTTTTTCTCTCTGATAAGGATGAGTCTGTCGAGTTCTTTCGGTACGTCAAGATAAGGCTTATCTTCCAGAAACTTGCATCACGGATCCTTCCTACGAGCAAGCCGGTCTTGCCCACTAGTGACCATTTACTCACATGTTTTGGTTAAAACAGCACAGCTCGGGAGGCGGCCTAACGAGCTACACGGCCACGCCTGCCCTAACCGTCATCTCACACGCAGAGACTCCCACGGCTGAAGCAGGTCTTAATTAAGTTAATACCAGGAAAGCACTTTGAAATCCTCATGTGAAAAACTGCAATAGAAAAATGATTATGCTCCAACCCAGAACAAGCTCTTTGAAAATTGTTAGTATGACTCCTTTTGTTCAATTGTTGTCGGTGCTGTCGTTCCATCCTTGGGCGCTAAATTGGGTTGTTCTTTGCCAGAGGAGTTGCACTGCTATCTTGTTTTGTAAAGCTAATCAGTTTTAATGAAGGCAACATTGATGCTTCCCGCCCCCCCCCTCCCTTTAATTCCTTGAAGCAGAGTCAGGCTAAAGGCGATGTTGGGTAGCAACTCAGTGGGTATTGAAGTTCCTGGCACAAAACCATCTTGGAGAAGGATGAAACGGCCCCTTCAATAGTTCAGAAGTTAAAAGAAATCAGCACTGCGGGCCTACAAAAAAAAAAAAAAAAACACCCCAAATAACCGGCCATGTGTTTAAAATTGTTCCTAGATTGTACAACTTTAGAATGGGGGAATTAAATGTTTGGATGCGCTCAGGGTGGGATTTCCATATCACAAAATAAATAGGATTGCTTCAACAAAGTGGGTTTGATCCACTTTGACATCCAAACTGTGGGTTTTTTTTTTAAAATGCATCTAATGTTGTCCCCTAACTGCACACTATAGTTTAGTTTAGTTTAGTTTATTTGTCATTTGTATCCCGCCCTTCCTATCCAGGTTTCCCCCTTCTTTGCTCTGACCTTTCCCAAACCTTGTTTGATATGAACTCTTTTTTGGAGCAGTTGCTGTCAAGGCTGTGAAGCTGCATATTTTGAAGGTCCTGCCCACGTCAGTCCCATTTCCCCGAGGCACCCCTACACCCTGCCCCCATGCCACTAAAAAAGGAATTATTGGGATTCAGAGGAACGAGTAGATTAGGATCATAAATTGTTATGCTATTATAATGCATAGAGAGTTAGTGATTACCAATTCTTTTTTGAAAACCAGAAAATGAAAAAAGCCCTCTGAAAGCACAGGGGGAAATAGTGGGGAAATGGCAGCTGATGGGGAAAATGTGCCCAAAACTTCTGTATCCCAATAGTCCCACAGCCAAGAGGAGTCCCTTTGCATTTGGGCTGGAATAGTAGGGTAACAGAGATCGCTTATAATGAGGCTGCCCAATAGGGTTGAATCAAATATTCTTCCACTGCAGTTGTTGTGTCAATACTAGTGATTTTGTTGGGGTAGATTTCCCCCCTGAAATATTTAAATGACATGGATACTGCTTTTACACCAAGTAAATGCTGCTTTCTCTTTCCTGGGGTTTCCAGCTCTTTAGAAGGTGATACACATCCAACCAGCTAGGAGAGGGCAACTGAAGGGGAGGGCATGTGAAGGCGAAGCTTCTTGGATGAGTTATATGGCTGTCCTCACTCATTCTATGATGCCATGGACGGCATGACGTCTCAGTGCTGCCGCAGCCAGTCATATCTGGCTATATGATGATACAACTGCAAGTGAAGGCAGTTGAAAGGTGAGTAAGCAAAAGACATGGGTATGGATTAGGGTTGCCAAGTTCCCTCATTGCACTGATGGGGGGGTTTGGAGGGGCATTCCAGGGTGTCCCCAGTGCAATGACATCACCTGGAAGTGATGTCATCATGTTAGGGACATTGTGCCGCAAGGCTCTGCTTTGAGGGCAAAACTCTGTGGCAAAACTGGTTTCAAACCATAGAGTTTTGCCCTCAAACCATAGAATTGCTGCACAATGTCCTTGATGTGATGACATCGCTTCCAGTGACATCATTGCATCAGGGATATTGCATGGCAATGTTGCTTTTTGGAGGTGGGTTTGGTGGTGGGCAGAAGTCTTGAAAACCAAGGGAATCCCCACTGGGACCTGGGGACTGGCAACCCAAGTACAGATAGGCAAACATTTTTTGCCCCAGACACAAAAAGTCATTCAAAGAACACAGACACTTTTCCAGCATGGCCAGAAATATTTGTTGAAGAATTGTGAGCTGCTTCTACTCTGCTCAAAAGCAAGCATATAAGGGAGAAAGGATCTAGACTGGGGTCGACGCAGTAAGAGACCAGAGTCGGAGAGTGATTTCAGCAAGCTTTACTTCAGGAACACAACACAGACTGAGCTCTATTCAAACCTCCCGCTCCTTTATACAATTCTTGCCCCCTTCTGATTGGACCTTAACTATGTACATGGATTGGCTATTTACAGAGGCCTAAGGGCCTATCAGGGTACAGTATGAGCCTAGATGTTGATTGGCTACTTATGTTTCAATCCTTTCCTGATTGGGCACGCTTAGGCCTTCTCTGGAACCCTGGTGTGGAGTACAAGCTTGGCTTGTTCAGCTTCCCTCCAAAAGTAACAGTTCCCTCCAAAAGTAACAGTTCTCCATTTGAACCTAGGACACAACACCCCTCCCCCCATAGTTCCAGCTATCAGGTGACATAGTCCTGGAGATATGCCGGAGGCCGGCGGTCTCGTGTCGAGCGTCGGAGCTCCAAGGAGACTGGGCGTTCCGACTCGGTTGGTGGTTCCGCGGCTGCAGAGCTGGAGACATCTGGGATGGCGGCCCTGGGAGACCTGGGTTCAGCTGCGCAGTCGGGGGTCTCCTCCTGCTGGGCTGAAGCGGGCTCCACGGAACCCTGTTCTGTGTCAG
Organism: Heteronotia binoei; assembly: GCF_032191835.1. NCBI lineage: Eukaryota > Metazoa > Chordata > Lepidosauria > Squamata > Gekkonidae > Heteronotia > Heteronotia binoei. Next base: position 11,515,514 of record NC_083239.1, on the reverse strand, counting down.
GCTCACGGGGACTTACGTTGTCCGGATCTGGAGCCTCTGACCTTGGCTCCCCGGCAGGCAGGCAACCACAGAGTTGGTCGATGTGTCGCCTCAGGAGATGTCCACCCTCCAAGGTCACTGCATAGGAGACCGGTCCAATGACGTGGTCCACCTTTCCAGGGAGCCAGGCGGGGCCAGTGGTGGCATAGTTCCGTGCCCACACTGTCTCACCTGGGTAGAACCCTCTGGGGGCTTTAAGGTGTTCCAGCGCCGGTCGCCTGTCTGGGGCTCGGTCAGGGTGCAGCTTGTCCAGCAGGGTGGTGATGCGGCGGCCCATGAGGAGTTCGGCTGGACTGCGACCTGTGGAGGCGGTGGGTGTGGTCCGGTAGGCCATTAGGAAACACGCCAAGTCTTTTGGCCAGTCTGAGGGGCCCAGACGGTTCAAGGCCTCCTTTGCCGTGCACACCATCCGCTCTGCCTGGCCGTTGGTGGCTGGATGGAACGGGGCAGAGCGAATGTGCCTGATGAGGTTCCTGGTTAAGAAGTCCTGGAACACTGTGGACGTGAATGCTGTGCCGTTGTCGGTGACGATGGTCTCCGGCAACCCGTGGGTTGCAAAGATGGCCCTCAGAGCCGTGATGGTCGCCTGCGATGATGGCGAGGGCACCTGGACCACCTCCAACCACTTGGAGTATGAATCCACTAGTATGAGTAGAGTCCGCCCATGGAAGGGGCCAGCAAAGTCCATATGCAGTCTTGACCAGGGGGTTTTGGTGGATTCCCATGGTTGCACTGGGCCACGTGGGGGGTCAGGCCTTGACACCTGGCATGTCGGGCACCTTTTAACCCAAGCCTCAATTTCTGCATCGAGGCCGGGCCACCAGACATAGCTCCGTGCGAGAGCCTTCATGCGGACTATGCCCGGGTGTGCCTCGTACAGGGCTCTAAGCACTTGGTCTTGCAAGGGTTTGGGGATGACGACTCTGTTGCCCCATAGTAGGCAGCCTTTGTGGGTGGATAGTTCGTCTTTCCGGGCTGCAAACGGAGTAAATTCCGGCCCAGTCGAGCCCTTGGGCACCCCCTCCCCACCCAGTCCAAGACACGGGAGAGGACTGGGTCACGAGCGGAGCGGGCAGCAATGTCGCGGGCGAGCAATGGCCTGTCCGGAAGCATGTCCATCAGTAGGATCTGATGAGCCGGGGCTGGATCGGGATCCACGTCAGGCAAGGGCAAGCGGCTCAGGGCGTCAGCATGGCCCATTGCCTTGCCCGGGCGATGCACTAGGGTGTAAGTGTAGCCGGCTAGAAAAATGGACCAACGGAGGACCCGTGGGGACAACACCTGAGGGGTCTGCCGGTCTGATGCAAAGAGGCCCAAGAGGGGTTTGTGGTCCGTATAGAGGGTAAAGGGCCGGCCGTAGATGTAATCATGAAATTTTTTGACGCCGGCCAAAACTGCCAACCCTTCTTTGTCGATTTGGGCGTAGTTCCGCTCTGCCGACGAGAGGGTCCGCGAGTAGTACGCGATAGGGACTTCGGTCCCATCAGGGAGTCGGTGGCCCAGAACTGCCCCCACGCCATAAGGGGATGCGTCGCATGCAAGGACCAAGGGCAGGGTCTCGTCGAAATGGGCAAGGACGGAGTTGGATATCCGGAGGCCCTTGATATCCTGGAAGGCTTTAGCGTGCTGGCGGCCCCACGCCCAGGGTCGGTTCTTGTCTAGAAGCCGGTGCAGGGGTTCGGCCACCGCTGCCTTGTGGGGGAGAAAAGCATGATAAAAGTTTAGGAGGCCGAGGAAGGCCTGGAGTTCTTGCTTGTTGGTTCTTACTGGCATCCCACCTTCGTCGCCAGTGTAAAGTACTGGGGTCGACGCAGTAAGAGACCAGAGTTGGAGAGTGATTTCAGCAAGCTTTACTTCAGGAAAACAACACAGACTGAGCTCTATTCAAACCTCCCGCTCCTTTATACAATTCTTGCCCCCTTCTGATTGGACCTTAACTATGTACATGGATTGGCTATTTACAGAGGCCTAAGGGCCTATCAGGGTACAGTATGAGCCTAGATGTTGATTGGCTACTTATGTTTCAATCCTTCCCCTGATTGGGCACGCTTAGGCCTTCTCTGGAACCCTGGTGTGGAGTACAAGCTTGGCTTGTTCAGCTTCCCTCCAAAAGTAACAGTTCCCTCCAAAAGTAACAGTTCTCCATTTGAACCTAGGACACAACAGGTGTCAAACTCATTTGTTATGCGGGCCAGATCTGACATAAATGAGACCTTGTTGGGCCAGGTCATGCTGGGGTGGGCCATGTGTGTACCTATTTAAGACTAGGTAGCAGAGATATAATTTTATATAGGACACAAACACAATTAAAGATTTATTTTTTTAAAACCCTTAAAACATGCTTAAAATGTTAGCACTTGTTGGTCTTAAAGGTGTTTTCTTTGTATTTCTCCCATGGGATCTAGGAAACTGGGCAAAGGAAACTCTGACTCTTTCCTTCCTTCCCCAGGGGACCAGGATGGGGAGGAGCCTCTGCCAATAGAAGGAAGAGAGAGTTGGCTCAGTACTGCTGCTGTGCAATTGAGAGAGCCTGGCAAAGCAAGCTCCCCCTCCCCTCCTTCCTCCCCAATAGTGGAGCCTCAGCCAATGGAGAGAATAGAGGTTTTTTTTTTTAAACTTTAAATTTTTATTAATTTTTCAACAATAACCAACAACTCAGATACACGCTTAGTAATCGAATAGATACAATAATATACCTGCGTTACATTTGTGTCTTAGTTATCTTTTAAGTTAAATTAACTAGAGCTCTGTAGCTCCTACACAATTGAGCAAGCCTTGCAAAGCAAGCTGTTATGCAGAAAGAAGCAAGAGAGGTAGAAGGAAGCAGATGACAGCCAGTTGCTCGGGGGACTGATAGGAGCCCTCTGGGGGCCTGATTTGGCCCCCACGCTGCATGCTTGACACCCCTGATCTAGACCATCATTTGTATGCAATTAGTTTGTTTGCCTAGGCACATCACGACAGTGCCAGCAACTTTAACTGTCTGTCAGGGGTGCATTGGCCATTAAGGCACCCAGGAAAAGTAAAGGCTGCCAGCAAAACCATTGGGTTTGTGCCAGAAGTGATGTACTGCTGTCAGAGTAATGGCAATTTTCACCCCATTTCCAACCCCCCCCACTGTTCTATCAAGGGGTGGTGGAAGTTGGCGGTATAGTGCGCAGGAGGTCTCCCACTATAGGGGCTGACGTAGAAACCCTAGGAAAAGTCCTGATTGATCAATTATTTGAGGGACTGTTCCAAGGGGGGTTAAAGCTGCAGTACTGCAGTCCTAAGCTCTGCTCAAGACCTGAGTTTGATCCCTGGTGTAAGCTGGGTTTTCAGGTAGCCGGCTCGAGGTTGACTCAGCCTTCCATCCTTCCAAGGTCAGTAAAATGAATACCCAGCTTGCTGGGGGGAAAGCATAGATGACTGGGGAAGGCAATGGCAAACCACCCCGTAAAAAGTCTGCCGTGAAAACGTTGTGAAAGAAACATCATCCCAGGGTCGAAAATGACTGGTGCTTTTACAGGGGACCTTTCCTTTTCAGGGAGGGGGTGGTGAGGGCCACCATCAATTGTCCTTGCCTCTTGCAAAGTGGGCAGGAATTGTTGCCAGTCTAGCTGTAAGAAAAAGGGTGGGTGCAAGATGGGCAGGCATGGCAACTGTGCGCAACACCAGCCCCTCCAAGGCCCAGTGTTTCTGTTTGTTTTTGTATGTTGATGTTGTAAGTCTTTGCAGTTTACCTATATCCATTGTGGGTGTTTTCAGATTGGTTTGGCATTTATACACAATTGGCTTGAAACCAGGCATCAATATATATCTCTCTAAAAGGCAAGTCATGTTGCCAACAGCTCAACTTGTCACCCTTTGGCTGAGCCATTTGTCACTCAATCTTGACTGAGAGCAGCCCCACCCTCCAGCCCCAGGACAGATGAGAATTGAGCCATTGGGGAGGCTGCCTTTGCTGACAATGGACTTTTTCCTCAGTGACTGTTGCTAGGCAACCATAGTATTCCAAGCTTGGTTCTGTCAGTAAAAGGTGGTGATGGGGAGGCTCTTCCCAGGCCTATTTTGGCCTTTGAGGGAGAACTCATTAGGGCCAGTCCTGATTAGGGTTGCCAGCTCCAGGTTGGTGGGGAATTTGTGGAGATTTTATGGTGGGGAGGGGAGAGGCCTCGGCTAAATATAATGTCATAGAGTCCACCCTCCGAAGCAGTTATTTCCTGCAGGGGAAGAGATATTTGTTGTCTGGAGTTCAGTTGTGATATCAGGAGATCTTCAGGCTCCACCTGGAGGTTGGCTACCCTAGGCCTGGCAGCACCCTGTGGTTGACTTGATGCCACCTGACTGGCATGACTTAATGAGGCATGGCTGCTTGCTACTGTTCAGCAGCCACTCTCCTATGACAGCCAGTGTGGCATAGCAGTTAGTGCTTCAGATCAGGGTCTGCCAAACCCAGGTTCTTGCTGTGGAAGCTAACTGGGTGATTTTGGACCAGTCACAGACTTTCAGCTTAACCTACCTCACAGGGTTATTGTGCAGATCAGAAGGGGAAGAGGAGAATAATGTAAGCTGCTTTGGTCCCCACTGTGGAGAAAATTGTCCTTTTCCTAGGTAGAGACTGCAGGGAGGAGATGGAAAGCTGAAATCAGAGAGGCAGAAAAAGGTAGTTTGATAGTTGGCTGGGAAGGAGATAGGGTTGCCAACTTCAGGTTGGAAAATTCCTGGAGATTTGAGTGGTGGAGCGTGGAGGTACCTGAAACTATACTCTCAAAAACCAGCAGCTCTGAAGCTGGAAAATACATGATACTGTGTCCACAGAAAACTGTGACTGCAAGTATCAATGAGGTGATGCATATCAAGATCTCCCCTTATGTATGGCTGGATTACCGCAAACTGCAAATACTGAATGGGTCAACTGTTGTGTACTATTCACGTGTACCCCCAAAGTTTCAAAATGATTGGACAAGGGGGTCCAGTTCTATGAACCCCAAAAGAAGGTACCCCTATCCTTCATTTCCTATGGAAGGAAGACATTTTAAAAGGTGTGCTGTCCCTTTAAATGTGACGGCCAGAACTCCCTTGGAGTTCAATTATGCTTGTCACACCCTTGTTCCTGGGTCCACCCCCAAAGTCCCCAGATATTTCTTGAATTGGAATTGGAAACCCCAGTATAAAACCAGAAAAAAATTAGAAAATAAAATACCCATACAAATATAGAAAAGACAGACTAACAGCAGATTGAGCACAGCAAAAAATTACTTTGCAGGAGCTATACAAAATGGTCAAGGCTTTCCCACATAACAGGCCCACATTCCTACGGACTAAACTGTTTACACATACTACATAACTTTCAGATTAAAATAAAATTCCCTAAATTAAAAGGATCAATAACCTGCACAATAACCATCTCAGAATTTTCACACCATCATAAACTGTAGAACAGATGGCCCATGTATCGCATGTTGTATATAGTCATTTAACCCCCATGGGTGGGTAATGACTTGATGCTTGCACAGGGGACTACCCTTACCTTTTTACCCCTAAGCAAGGGTCGTTTTGTAGAAAAACAGGTGTTGGAGCTCATTAGCATAACTCACTAGCATATGCTGCCCCCTCGCCAGCCAAAAGCAACCTGACACAAGAAAGGAGAACCCCAGGCGAGCGAGGCCTGCTTGGGCTGGCTAGAGATCCAGCCAGCCAAAGCAGACCGCACTTGCTTGGGACTCTCCTGGGCCGCCCCCCTCCCCAGTCAAAAGAGATCCAGTCACCCCAAGCAGGCCTTGCTTGCTTGGGGCTCTCCTGCCCCCCCCCAGTCAAAAGGCCGGCAAATCACCCACTGTCCAAAATCACATAAGAAGTGGAGAAAGGGTGGTGTGGGCTTCTCCAGGGGTTAATGAGGGCTGCTGGGGGTGTGGCAAAGCCCCTGGTGGCTGGCTGCCCGCTCGCCTAATCCAGGGATTGTTATGCAGCTGCACCTACTATTCAAAGGACATAGGGTTACCAAGTCCAACCCCAGAAATATTTGGGGACTTTGGGGGTGGAGCCAGGAGACACTGGGGTGGAGCTAGGGGGGAGGGGGGAAACGGCGCCGGGGAGCGTGGCGAGCCGCCTCGCAGCTGCCGCCTCTTCTCCGCTCGCCGTGGCTGCTCCTCCGAGATCGGCTCAGCCTTGGTAACTTGGTAACCCTATGTCCTTTGAATAGTAGGTGCCCTCCCCTTCTCTGGTTTTGCCTGCTCCTCCGAGATGGGCTCAGCCTGGGCCCATCTTGGAGGAGCAGCTGCGGTGGGAGGGGAGGGGGCGGCAGCGGCGCGGCGGCCTCGCCCGCTCCAGGATCGGGCGGCTCGCCATGCTTCCCGGTGCCGTTTCCACCCCCTCCCCCCGCTTCCGTTTTTTGGGGAGCGGGGAAGAGGGTGGAAATCCCGGGGTCCCCCGCCAGGGTGGGAGGGTTGGGAAGCCTAAATGGACAAGGTAGGTGGGGAGGAAGAGAAGGAACCCTCAGAAAGGTTCAGGAGCTGTGCTCCTGTGAGCTCCTGCTGAATCTGAGGCCTGCCCCTAAGAGACTAAATTTTGGAGTATTAGGATCCATTCTGCATTGTTCCTTAGTATGGCAGCTGACTGGCAGCTGGCAGTTTTTGAATGGCCCGAAACATTATATCAGGAGCACCATGATTATGTTCAAGAAAGTTCTGAATTAAAGGAACACTTTTTTCAGGGGAATCTTGCTTTTTTGTCTTAAGTTTTCTAGATGTTTTGACCACAAGTATCTTATTCTGAGGACACTTGATAATATATGCAATCTGTATATGGAGAAATCTTTGAGCACATGTTGTTTACTTTCTGCTGGGTTTTTGGATTCCTTAATACTACATGTAAATTTACAGTATGTCCTGTTCTCAGAGGGAATATGCCCCTTTGGAGTAGGCAGATACGTATCGTTGTGCACCAGCACGTCTCTCCGATTAGATGTTCTTATAAAACAAACAATAAGATTTTAGGTAGGCATTCTGTCCAGTATATTTCAACACTGGGATATGCTCTTACTGAGTCTGTGTCTTACTTGGTTATATAGCCAGCATATTCTAAGACCTAACAGAAAAAAAAAATTCAAAGTAAGAAGGAAAAAAACTGACCTTGAGAGACTGGTTTGTAGCTTTTCTTTTAAACATATAATGGATGGGCTCAATAAAAGGGAGTCGTGAGGTTTATCCTTCTGCCTGGTCTCCTCCTCCCCACCCCCCTGCAATTATCACAGGTCCTCACTGGTGTGCTTATATGAAAATAAATATGCTCGCATATGAATTAAAAATGTTCTGTAGTTTTTTCTCTGTTAAGAGAGAGAGAAACGCACAGAAAACTGAGTTCTGAAAACATTCCATCATCTGCAGGAATCAAAGACCCATTGAAAACTACAAAACCCCTTACATTCAGGGTTTTAATGAAAACCAAATTTCCCATTTGCTGTATTTTTTTTTTTTTTTTGTGAGGATGTCCAGGAGAATACAACTGAATTGTGGTGCTGATTTAAAGAACTTGGTTAAAATGTCTTCTGATCCAATTGGGATTTACATTGCATTTGTTTCATAACTTTGGGAGCCTCTTGCACTTTTTATCTTCCTCCTCTCCGTAGACTTTGATCTGAGCAGGGCTGGTTGCTTCGCTGAGAGTTATGTTTGGTTGGTTGCCTTGGTTAGGAATGGGAAAAAATGGATACTCATGGTCAGAGGTCTTCAATACATGGGTCAGGACTCTCAGGTGGATTATGGAGCCCAACCTGCTTGGTTGGTAGGGTTGCCAAGTCCAATTCAAGAAATATCTGGGGACTTTGGGGGTGGGGCCAGGAGACTTTGGGGGTGGAGCCAGGAGACATTGGGGTGGAGCCAAGATCGAGGCTGTGACAAGCATAACTGAACTCCAAAGGGAGTTCCGGCCATCACATTTAAAGGGACGGCACACCTTTTCAATGCCTTCCTTCCATAGGAAATAATGAAGGATAGGGGCACCTTCTTTGGGGGCTCATAGAATTGGACCCCCTAGTCCAATCTTTTTGAAACTTGAGGGGTACTTTGGGAAGAGGCACTAGATGCTGTACTTAAACTTTGGTGCCTCTACCTCAAAAAACAGCCCCCCTGGAGCCCCAAATACCTGCGGATCAATTCTCCATGATTTTCTATGGGAATAAATCTCCATAGGGAATAACAGAGTTCCCAGCAGACATTTCCCTTCTCTCCCCTCCCCCCGCTTTCTGATAACCCTGAAGCGGGGGGAGGGTCTCCAAACTGAGAGATCCCCTGCCCCCACATGGGGATTGGCAACCCTATTGGTTGGCAAGAGCTTATCACGGGTGTTTGCTGTTTTGGGGTAGGATTTGCTGCTAGTGTGCATGCACAGAGCACAAGGATGCTATTCCTCCTGCTTTTTTTTCTTTTTTCTTTTGCACACGAGTTGAATAGATTAACAGCTCTTTCACGTCATGCAGCTGGCAGGGATGAAGGGGGAAATGGCCCTGGAAAAAACAGGGTGGGCATGTCCCATCCCTCTCTGTGGCAAGGCTTGGCTGGGTGAGTGTTTCCCTCACTGTGGTGTGCAGTGATCCCTCTAAGCTGAGTTAGTGTGAGCTAGCTCACAGGTTTTTAGCCTCCGGCTCCACGGCCGGCGTGAAGGAGTAGGCAAGGTAGGCCGTTACCTAGAGCGCCATCTGGCGGCCTGGGTGTGCTTCTGTGGTGAAGAGTACAGAGAAGTTCCGTCTTTGCAAACCATGGCCGTTTTCCCACTGACCTTACTCCGGAGCGACATCCCTCTTCACCGCGCAGCGTCTGCGCGGATTTCCCACCAACTGCTGCGCACAACCAGGAAGAGCCGCGGCTTTTGCGTCGCAGATGTAAACTGGTTTTTAGCGGTTTACATCCGCGACGCAAAAGCCGCGGCACTTTCTGGTTGTGCGCAGCAGTTGGTGGGAAATCCGCGCGGACGCTGCGCGGTGAAGAGGGACGTCGCTCCGGAGTAAGGTCAGTGGGAAAACGGCCCATGTTTCCTCTGCCACTCTCTGCTACCGGCATAACTGCCCCAGGAGCTCTTGGGTGGATGGGAGTCTTTGGGGAGGGGGCAGCTGAGGCGACCAAGCAGGCAGCGGAGGGGACATTGCTCACCTAGAGCACCAGAAAACCTGGCATCAGCCCTGTCTGGCTCACACATTTTTTGTCTTAGCTCAGGCAAAATGGCCCCAGAGCAAACTAATTTATTTAGTAGCTCATAACTTTAATGCCAGTAGCTCACAAAGTAAAATTTTTGCCCACAGGACTCCAGAGCTTAGAGGGAGCATTGGTGGTGAGCCTTCCTTCTCTCTGCCTGTGGCTCTCACATGCTCCTCTCTTGGGTCAGAGGCAGCTCCCAGATTGGATTCCCAGTGGCTGTAATGGCCAATTCAGCCCTGGCAGCTGGTGCAGTTGATTTTGACCTGTTCACAACGTATCGGACCTTATCTTTCCACTGCACTCTGCAAAGTCTAAACCTTTCCTCTGGTCTTTCTCAAACTGAAGTGACTCTTCCACCCACAGAGGCTGGAGGAAGGGTTCAGAGTTGGGGAGGCTCTGGCAGAATAGGAAATTGTGCAAGATGGAGAATGGAGGCTTCCAGTAATCTGTCATAGGTGGCAAAGGGAATGGGTGGAGTTCAGAGGGTGGTCTTTTGTATGAGAAAAGGGATTTTAATTTAAGTGTGATATCATCCCTATTTTCAGTTGTGAAATATTGGAAGGATGTGATTCTGGCTTTACTCACAGAGCAGGTATAAGGATTACCCAGGCCTCAGGAGGTATAAAAATGCAGAGGAATTCTGAACATCCATTGGTTTGACTCCAGCTTTGATGGTTCAAGAGGTTCATCTTTTAAGATGAAGGATGGTATCATGGCTGCCCAGTCTGTTTAATTTTGAGACAATTTTCTGACAGAAAAAGGACATTACTGCGTATGCCTTGTTGTTCAAGATTTGGGGATGAAGTAGCCCCTCCCAACTGCATCTCTGCTGGTTGGTTATTCTTTTGTCATGTTGATGCTGATGTTTCCTTAAGTGTCAATTAGGGGATAAGAGCAATGTCCCCTCTAAGCTGCAGAATCTTGTGAGCAAAAATTCTACTTTGTGAACTATTGGCATTAAAGCTGTGAGCTACTGGCATTCATGTTGTGAGCTACCGCATAAATTAATGTGCTCTGGGGTCGACCTTCCCGAGCAAAGACAAAAATGCGTGAGCTGGAGGCTGAAAATCCAAGCGCTAGCTCACGCTAAGTCAGCTTAGAGGGAACACTGGATAAGAGGTTGAGGCTATAAGAAGGCCAGGGACTCATTCAACAGTTGGTTTAAACAGGACAGCATTTTGCAGATTTCTGCATGCAGATTTTCTGTGATGTTGCAGCCCCACTCCCAAACCTCGAAGAACTGAATCACAATACTCATTTTGAGCACTGCATGGGAAATGGGCAAAAATATTTCCAAAGTTTCAGCATAGGAAATCTGAAGGCCAGTCTTCAGCCATTCAGATGCTCATGTGTTCATGTTGTCTTTAGGCTTCCCAATCCCCAGGTCCCAGCGGAGGATCCCCCAGTTTTACAGGCTTCCTCCCTCCCCCAGTCAGCTGGCCGGTGGGGGAAGCCCCGCCTCCACAGCCATTATGCACCTCCATGAACGATTCCCATAGGGAATGATGGGTAATTGATCCGTGGGTATGGGGGGGGGGCTGTTTTTTGAGGTGGAGGCACCAAATTTTCAGCATAGCATCTAGTGCCTCTCCCCAAAATACCTTCCAAATTTCAAAACGATTGGACCAGGGGGTCCAATTCTGTGCCCCAAATGTAGGTGCCCTTATCCTTAATTATTTTCTATGGAAGGAAGGCATTTAAAAAAGTGTGCTGTCCCTTTAAATGTGATGGGCAGAACTCCCTTGGAGTTCAATTATGCTTGTCACACGCTTGCTGCTGGCTCCGCCCCCAATGTCTCCTGGCTCCACCCCCAAAGTCCCCAGATATTTCTTGAATTGGACTTGGCAACCCTAGTTGTCTTCTTCAAGGAATGTGACATGTCAAAGCCATGCTTCATTGAATGTGATCTTCATAATGTTCACAATGCCATAGGAGGAAAATAGCATGTAAAACTATCATGGAATTAGTAAGCAGCCCTGTAGTCACAGCGGGGAGGGGCTGTGGGGGGCCTGCCCCCTGACTTCCTGTCAAAGTGCCCTTACTCAGGGCCCCCAACCTTCCCTCTTTGCCCCTGGCACCATGTGGGAGGGAGGGGGTGGCCCCCACCCTGTCAGCTTTCACCCCGCAGCTTCTCAGGAGGCAGCGGGGGCGGGGGAAAGAGCTGTTTAAATCATGAAGGAAGGGTGGCAGGAGCAACTGCCAGTCTCCCTTGTGATTTAAAGGAGGGAAAGAGTAGGAGGGAAGGGAAGAACAGGTGCTCCGAATTGTGTGCCCTGAGTCCTGGCAGCTGTGTGTGTGTGTGTGTGTGGCAGTGGCAGGGGGGAGGGGGCCACGAAGTGCCCCCCAACTATTATTTATGCCCCGTGACCTTTGAAATTCTGGCTACAGGCCTGTTAGTGAGACGGATCCCTGAGGGAGCAAGCGGAAGACTCAGCATGTCAAGTTCATGTGTTTTCCACTACAAACATGGCTACCATATGAAAACAAGAAATTGTCCATGGGAAGTGTACTGGCTGGCTGGTTTCAATTCCTTCCTCTTTTCATGGCTGACCCCTTGTATCTAGGCTTGTGGCCAAATTGCATAGGGACGTGATTCTCCCCTGCCCTGCAACTTCCCTCAAATGGTCCTTAGCCAGTGCTTGAAGGTTGGGGCCTAGCTGTAGCTGGATGCACAAACCCACCCCACCCCGACCCAGGTACAGGACCTCCGTCTTAGCTGGATTCAGCTTCAGCCGGCTCTGTCGTAACCACCCAGCCACGACTCCCAATGCCTTGGACAGCTGGTCAGGGGCAGCAACTGGCCGGCCACTCATAAACAGATAGAGCTGGGTGTCATCAGCGTACTGGTGGCAACCCAACCCACAATCTTGGGCAATCTGGGCAAGGGGGCGCATATTGATGTTAAATAATATTGGTGAGAAAATGGCTCTCCGTGGCACTCCACATATAAGTGGATGTCACAAGGAAGCCTGCTGTAGTTCAGTGGTCTTCTCTAGTACATACTCTGTTCATAGGAAGTTCCAGGGTCAAACCCTAGCATCTCCAGCTGAAATTATCAGGTGGTGATGTGAAAGATCTCTTCCTTGGGACTCTCAAGCACTGTTGCTAGTCAGAGTAGGGAAGACAGATCTCAACAAACCAATCATCTGGCTTAGCATAAGGCTAGTCTTTCCACAATGCATGCAGAAAGTCCCAGGATCAAAAATCTCTGAGACCCTGAAGTGCCACTGTGAGCCAGCATAGGTAGGACTGCCCTTGATAGGCTAAGGGTCTGGCACAGGAGTATGCAGCTTTCTGTTTTGTGAGCAACTAAGGCCATGCTAGGGTTGCCAAGTCCAATTCAAGAAATATCTAGGGACTTTGGGGGTGGAGCCAGGAGTCTTTGGGGGTGGAGCCAGGAGACATTGGGGGAGGAGCCAAAAGCAAGGGTGTGACAAGCATAATTGAACTTCAAGGGAGTTCTGGCCATCACATTTAAAGAGACTGCACATCTTTTTAAATGCCTTCCTTCCATAGGAAATAATGAAGGATAGAGGCACCTTCTTTTGGGGTTCATAGAATTGGACCCCCTGGTCCAATCTTTTTGAAACTTGGGAGGCATTTTGGGGAGAGGCACTAGATGCTATACTGAAAATTTGGTGCCTCTATCTCAAAAAACAGCCCCCCCGGAGCCCCTGATACCCGCTGATCAATTCCCCATCATTCCCTATGGGAATCATTCATGGAGGTGCATGATGGTTGTGGGGGCGGGGCTTCCCCCGCCGGCCAGCTGGCTGGGGGAGGGGGAAAGCCTGTAAAACCGGGAGATCCCCCTCTGGGACCTGGGGATTGGGAAGCCTAGGCCATGTACAGACACTCACTTTAGACTTGTTTTAGGACTCAGATGGCTGGGTGTTAGGTGGGTAGGACTGCTGATCTCCATGTGGGTGAGATCATATGAACATATGAAGCTGCCTTATTGCCCCCCCAGTTGAAATAAGAGACAGACACAAGTATTGGGTTTAAAACCGGGCCGCTTTATTAAATTCATTAACCTGTGAGCTCGGCAGGGATGAACCTAACCAGACAAGCCCCTGGGGTCACCCACGGACCCCGCCTTGTCCAAAGGGCGAGCAACCCTGCCCCCAGCACAAACCCGCCGTATTCGGGTTGTAACTGAGCGGCCAGGCCTCCGCCTTTCACCACCTGGGCCAGCATCGATCCCCCATGGAAAGATCCGCCCGAGGTGAGGCTCTCCGTGATCTGCAATCCCCGCACTGAGCCGTTTAGCCCATCTGCGGTTCATACAGACCACCCGCACCACAGGTGCTAGGCCATAGGTGCTCCCCTGAAAACACTGTGGCCAACCCATCCCCGGCTAGCGACCAACTTATAAACTACCTATAAACCTAGCACTAAAAGGCAGTACAAGGTAGGCGAAAAACAACTTCACATGGGCCAATTATGTGAAGCTGAAAAAATTCCTACCTGGCCCCCAACAGGGCGACCGGTTGAAACCTGTACTGCCAAGGGAGAGGTGGGTGGGCAGAGAGCCAAAAGACAACCACCCCTATCCAGGGCGGGGCCAAGGCTTATATAGCCTTGACGCCACGCCCCTCCTAACCCCCGGATTGACTTACCTGTCAATCACTGTCCCTATTCTTCCGCGGGGGCAAAAGCGGCCCTCAGCCCGAACGCCGGCTACGCCGGCTTGGCTGAAAGGGCCGAGCCTTGCCCCCCCAGTTGAAATAAGAGACAGACACAAGTATTGGGTTTAAAACCGGGCCGCTTTATTAAATTCATTAACCTGTGAGCTCGGCAGGGATGAACCTAACCAGACAAGCCCCTGGGGTCACCCACGGACCCCGCCTTGTCCAAAGGGCGAGCAACCCTGCCCCCAGCACAAACCCGCCGTATTCGGGTTGTAACTGAGCGGCCAGGCCTCCGCCTTTCACCACCTGGGCCAGCATCGATCCCCCATGGAAAGATCCGCCCGAGGTGAGGCTCTCCGTGATCTGCAATCCCCGCACTGAGCCGTTTAGCCCATCTGCGGTTCATACAGACCACCCGCACCACAGGTGCTAGGCCATAGGTGCTCCCCTGAAAACACTGTGGCCAACACATCCCCGGCCACCGCCAATGCCAAGCCTCCGCTTAGGCATTAGCGCCCCAACGGGCGGCCCAGAGCCGACCGCAAACCCTGCCGAATCTCCTCTATGAAGGCCCGGTTGCCCAATTCTGACAGATGCACCCCATCTGACCGATACAGGTCAACCTCGTCGACCCGTATGGCCGGATGAGGGAGGAAAATGCCCAAGCCATCCTCCATGGCTTTTTGTAATGCCCTATTAGCCTTGCGCCTAGCGCGCTCAATCCCCCCGGGGGAAAGGGCATACCTCCACACCCTGCGTGGCAGAATTGCTGACCACACCAGGACTACCCCAGGCCATCTACGTTTTATTTCACGTAGATCGGCCAATGCCTGCTGCGAGAGAGCTTTCCCCCGCAGCATCCCAAGGTCGGTACCACCTAGGTGAACAACCAGTATGTGTGGAGGTGGACCAGCCCTTTCCCTGAACAATAAGGGCATAATGCCCGGCCATCTCAGGCCCCGTCGGCCAAGCCACTCCACAACCGCCCATTCACTGAGGCCCAGCTGGGTGCCCACCGACGACCGCCGCGCTTGATGAGCGGCCCAAAACACCATGCTGTGCCCGCAGATGAGAATACGCCGCCTCTCACCACGAGCCACAGCACCTGAAAGACAAAAAAGGGGTCAGGCCGGTGAACTTAAACAGCAATACTAACCGCGCTCTGGCCCACCGCCCCTTATGGCCCCAATGGGCGAACATACGTCTTGAAGGCCGCCGACCGCCAGCGCCCAATGCGCTGTATGGAGGCCGGCGTGTAACCCATTGCAGCCGCCGTGGAGGCAGCTCCAATGCGAAACGAATGGGTTCCAAATTTTACACCCTTCAAGCCTATCGCGGCCAGAGCCCGACAGGTCACCGCCCAGAACTGGTACCTGGTGAGGGGTGAGGCATCCTCATGCCGGAAGAAGGAGCCCTCCCCAGCACCTCTAAACTGAAGATATTGCCTAACGGCCCACACCGGGCACAGCTCCTGGACCGCACACTGCCCCAAGGTGATGACGGACCCCTTACTCCATTTGTCGGTCTTAGACCGCCTTATCGTCAATACAACCTGCCCCTGACCCAGTTTGACGTCTCCTGCCTGGAGCGCCCGCCTGGAAACGTCCGTCTTGGATTGCAACACCAACTCACTGATCCTTAGGGCACCGAAAAAAGCCACCAACGAGGCCGCATGAAACAACGCGGCCTCGAAGGGGGAAGAACAGATTGCCGGCCAGCTGCCGAAAAGCCCCTTCAAAATAGATGGGGAGATAGGCTGCCGGTCATCCGTGCGTGGGCCGCGCTCCCTGGCCCAGCCCTCCAGCATTTTCCTGATCCGAAAGTCAGACGTACTATCCACAAACCCCCGGGCCTTACTAACGAAGGCCAACGCTGCCAGTTGGCCCCTAATCGTCTTTAGCCCCAAGCCCTTTTGCTTCTGATGTACACAGAATTGCATAATGTGGGCCGTGGGAATCGGCCAGCAATCTTTCAATACAGCCACCCTCCTAAAATCCTCAAATTGAGAGGCCGCCCTATCATAAGCCCTTCTCGTGCTAGGGGCTAAAGCCAACTGAATGGCCCTACCGGCTTCAGCTTCCCAAGCCGCCATAGGTCCAAGGGCATCTGCTCCGGGCGCAAGTCCGCTTCTGGGGCGAGCTGCCGGAAACGCTCCATCTGTAATCGAGATAGAGCGTCCGCCACCCCATTGCAGACCCCAGGAACATGCCTCGCCGTGAACAATATGTTCAGTCGGAGGCAACGCAGCGTAAAAGATCTCACCAGGTTCATGACAAGCGGGGACCTTGACGTTAAGGAGTTGATAACATGTACTACTGCCATGTTATCACACCAAAAGAGCACGGAATGGTTGGCTAGCTGCTCACCCCAGAGCCAAACGGCGACTAGGATAGGGAAAAATTCCAAAAAGGTCAGGTCCCTACAGAGCCCACTGTCCAACCACTCCGCAGGCCATTGCTCTGCACACCAATGCCCCCGAAAGTACACACCAAACCCAGTAGAACCGGAGGCGTCAGAGGAGATCTGAAGCTCGGCTTCAATCCTCAGTTCCTCCCTCCAAAATGAAACTCCATTGAACGCTTCCAAAAACAACTCCCAAACTTCGAGATCCGCCCGCATTCCTGCGGTCACACGGACCCGATGGTAGGGGGAACGCAACTGCCGCATAGCGTCACATAGACGCCGCAAGAAAGCCCTACCTGGTGCCACCACTTTGCACGCAAAGTTGAGGTGACCCACCAACTGTTGCAGCTCCAACAACGAAACCTTGCGCCGGCCCTTCAAGGTGGCCAGCCGAGCCCTGAGGTCCTTTACCTTCTCCCCTGGCAGCCGAGAAGTCTGTTTGAGCGTGTCGAGCTCCACTCCCAGAAAAGTGAGTACTGTACTGGGACCCTCCGTCTTCTCCTGCGCCAGGGGAACCCCGAGCTCGCTGGCCAGATCTTGAAAAGCCTCCAACAACATGGCGCACTGCCCAGTACCCGGAGGACCCACCAGAAGGTAGTCATCCAAGTAATGCGCTGTGTCATTGGACCCCGTCCTGTCCCGAAGCACCCACTCAATAAAGGAACTAAAACGCTCAAATGCGGCACAGGATACTGAGCAACCCATAGGGAGGGCACGATCCATGTAGAATTTGCCCTCGAAGCAAAAACCCAGGAGCTCAAAATCCTCGGGGTGAACTGGCAAGAGACGAAATGCTGACTTAATGTCACATTTCGCCATCTCGGCCCCAATTCCACAACCCCGCACCACTTTGACCGCTTGGTCAAAGGAAGTGTACCGCACCGAACACAGTTCCTCAGGTATGGCGTCGTTGACCGACGCCCCTTTGGGGTAGGACAGGTGATGAATGAGGCGAAACTCCCCAGGTGCCTTCTTAGGCACCACCCCCAGGGGGGATACCCTCAATGTTGCAACTGGAGGCGAATTAAAGGGTCCAAGGACCCTACCCTCCTTACACTCTTTGGCAATCTTTGCCCGGACTATGTGTTCCAGTCCCACTACAGACTTAAGGTTAGGAGCCATAAAAGGGGCCCTAGGCCCCTGATAAGGAATCCTAAATCCGAAAGAAAACCCCTCCAACAAATATTGCCCATCGGCTTTTTTAGGGTACCCCCTCAAAAACTTATTGAGGACCCTCAGCCGAATGGGACTGGGCCCCTTTTCCAGGGGGCTGCTGATTGTTGCCACCGCCCCCGGGACGTTTGCCCCAAGGTTTTGGCTTGGATCTGCTACAGGCGGACTGGGCATGAGGCCCGCTACACAGCGGGCACTCGTGCTTGAACTTACAGAGCTTCCGGGAGCACACTCCCTTAGAAGTGAACTCCCAGCATAGCAGCCGGGGTTGAACCGGCTGGCCCGCCGCCGGGCGGGCTCCCGTAGCAAGCTGCTGGTGTTGTTTTTGGACTAAATGTCCACTGTCCGACCTGTCGCCAGGGTTAGGCCTCGCCGGGGACATCAGCTGCAGCCAGAGCTGCTGGTTGACTTGGTCCCAAGGCAACCCAGGGTTCACTGCAGCCCTCATCCTGAAGGCTTCATCATATTGCAGCCACGCTGCACCGACGAAGTCTGTGTAAGCCCTATAGATAATATCAATATATTGGAAAAGGGCAGCAGCCCGGGCCGGCTGCGCCCTAGCGATAACGCCCGCAAAAATCAAGAAACCAGGCAGCCAGTTTGCCCAAGTCCTATCAACCTTGCGGCGTTTCAGCTTTTCTTTGTCCTTCTCGTCAAGCTCGTCTTTACTTTTCTTTTCGAGCTCTCTATAGAGAAGGCCGAAGACATCGACATACTCACCGCGGAGGATCCTTTCCCTGGTGGCCCCAGTTAAATGATCCCCCAGCGGCAGGGAAGTGTCCCCGAAGGGGAAGGCATGCACTGGTATGCTGGCGTAAGGGGTCGGCGGGTAAAACCAACCGCTTCCAAACCCAGCAGGGGACAGTCCCTGCATCTGGGCGTATTGCTGGCCCCCCCAAGGCAGAACCCCTTGGGGGGGCGGCACTGTGGGAACTGCTGGTGTCGTCGCCCCCACCTGTGAACCCGCCATCTGCAAGCCAGCACTGCCCAACCCCAATCCCTGCATGCCAGAACTCTGTAGGCCCCACGACCAGGGCAGGGCGGCGCCCCACTGACCGGCGGGTGTGCCGGGCTGCCCTGCCCCCCAAACCCCTCCCCCCATCCCCTGGGGGAGGGCGGGCAACTGTACCGGTGCCCAGGGCCACCCGTGAGTGTGTTGTGGAAACAACTTACCCCCAGCGCCAACCGGAGTTCCTTCACCTGCAGGGTTTTGTGGCCCGAAGCCACCGCCAACACCACCACTCAGCTGCTCGCCAGATGGTCCCTCGCCAGGATCCTCCTCCTCGTCCGGCTCTGGCTGCTGCTCAGGAATCACCACTCCACCCTGCAATGCAGACAGCCTGGCAAGCATCTCGGTCTCAAAAGCAAGGCGCGTCGACCGCCCTGAAGCGCAACGACGCCCCTGCCAAATGGGGGCCCCCGCTGCAAGCTGTTGCTGCTCTAAAGCATCAACCTGGTTAATGATAGCCAACCGGACTTGCTCACTCTGAGCCCGCTCATCCACAGGGCGCACGCGGGGAGGGCGTGCAGGCTGCTTGCCCTTGCTTTTTCCCTGACCCTTTTTAGGAGCCATGCTACCCACCCTGCCCTTAATGCAGCTAGTTGATAGTAACCCTACACACCAGCCCCCTCTGCCAAGCCGCAGATACTTATGTGTCCCCTTTTAAAGATGTCTTCCTTTTAGCAGGGACCAAGATGTGTTCCTTTTAGCAGGAACCACGCAGGGCAGGGACCACACAGGGCAAGACAACTCCACCCACCGGGCAAAGCAGCCGCTAGATATGTGTTCCTTTTAACAGGGAACACACAGGGCGAGGCAACTCCCCTCCCAATAGGAATGCCTCCTCAAAATGGCCGCCCCCCACTGTAAATGCTGCCTCAGGGGTTATTAATCAGATGTAAAATGGCCGCTACTGGCACCCAGCCAATGGCAGTTTCAGCTCCCGCTCAAAAATGGCCGCCGCGTGCGCTAAGCTCGCTAGCGCCGTGCCTTCCTTGCCGCTCAAAAGGCCCCAAAATGGCTGCCGCGCCTTCCTTGGCGCCCAACCGCCTCCTGCAGACTACCGCACGCGCCGGAGAATAGCACCGGGTCTAAAAGTGCCCCTCACGTAGCTGAGTAAAGCCCGGGTTTCCCTCAGCCGCCCCGGGAATACCGCCCTCCGCGACGTTCCCCGCGCGCGTGTTAAGCGCAAGGAGCTTCAGCCCGAAAGATGACAGGGGCTCCAAGTTTGGCCACCGCCAGCGCCTAGCACCCAGCACGCGCCTTCCCAATGACGACCGCCCGGCGGGCGGCCGCCACGCGCGCAGCGGACCGGGCCCGCCCGAAGCAACTGGTTCCCCCCAGGCGCCCCCCTGTCAACAGCCGCCGCTCGCGCTATCCGCCCCCTGCCTCCACCAACAAACCACGCTCCCTCGGCGCTCGATCACCGGCCGCTTGCGCTGCCCACGCCTGCGCTGCCAGCCGGTGTACACGACTGCACGACTGCACGACCCACGACGCTCCCAGGCTCCGAAGGCCGCAACAACGCCGCTCCGCGCACGAGGCTCTCTGTCAGAGAGCCAAAAGACAACCACCCCTATCCAGGGCGGGGCCAAGGCTTATATAGCCTTGACGCCACGCCCCTCCTAACCCCCGGATTGACTTACCTGTCAATCACTGTCGCTATTCTTCCGCGGGGGCAAAAGCGGCCCTCAGCCCGAACGCCGGCTACGCCGGCTTGGCTGAAAGGGCCGAGCCTTCTGAATCAGACCCTTGGTCCATCAAAGTCAGTATTGTCTCCTCAGACTGGCAGTGGCTCTCCAGGGTCTCAAGCTGAGGTTTTGCACACCTATTTGCCTGGACCCTTTTTTGGAGATGCCAGGGATTGAACCTGGGACCTTCTGCTTCCCAAGCAGATGCTCTACCACTGAGCCACCGTCCCTCCAGTGGGTGTGGGGAATGCCCTGTCCTCAGCTCCAAATGTCAGAAGGAGAAAAATTCTAAGAAGCTAATGCAATGTGCAGTCCTACTTCATTTCAAGTAAAACCCCAGAAATGATATTGGGTGACTTTAGCAATAGAGTTTCTAGGAATTCCTAGAGCTACCCAATGTCACTTATGAGTTGTTTTTAACCAGAAATTATATAGCAGCAGTGTTGTGGTCCTGCCCACAACACTTCTGCAGATTTCCAGGTACTGTTTGGCAAACTTTCAGGTAGAAGAGGAGGAAGAAATGGCTTCTCTGGAGGCTGTCAAATGTTAATACCAGCCTCAAGTGCTGAACAGGATGATTTAGTACTATGGTTACAGCTTTATGCTCCATATAGCTGGGGCGGGGGTCCTGATCCCCTGTCTGAGAATGGTTAAATATGGCTACTTTTATGTTTCAAAAAGGGAAATGAGGGCTAGGTCTAGGAAATGCTACTCTTAGGGCCACACAAGTTGTCAGCTAGACATAAATCCAGACCCCAGTCTCCTGCTGGCTTTGTTAACTGGGAGAAGGTTATTTTGTGGAAGCGGAGAAAGAGGTGGTGGTGGGGGGAAGGTATATTATTCAATTTTCAGAACACGGATCCTTTAGGAAGGAAAATCAACCCTCTTCAATATCACCCTCATATACATTTCTCTGTCTCATTAAACAGACCCTTTGGAACAATTCATTCTTTGAGCCTCTTTAAAAAACAACAACCAACTTTACTTTACAGCCCATTCCATTTATGACCCAAGAATAAAATTACTGTATCAGTTTCATTACATAAATTGAAACCTGGGTGTTCTACATTCAGGGTTTTTTTTTTTTTTTTTAAAGAACCCATGAAATATAAACAATAATTACTGCCAAGCTGAAGGGAACAGAGAAAAACAGGTATTCCACAGCTTGGGGTTGCTAACTTCCAGGCAGAGCCTGGAGTTCTCCAGGACTACATAGATAAGTTCCCCTGGAGGAACTCTCAGCTTCAGAATGTGGATTCTATAGCTTCACACATTTACTGAACTCCCTACCCTCTTAAACCCTGCCTTCCCTACTGAACTCCCTACCCTCTTAAATCCAATATCTCTCTCCTTCCCCAGGCTCCACCCCCTCCCCAATTTGGGGCAGGGGTGGCCTTCAAGCCCCTCTGCTGCATCTTGAAGGCTGCCCCCACGGCAATTCAAATCACACAGGAAGAGCAGCAGGAGCAGCCGCTGCCCTTCCTGCATGATTTAAAGACCCTGCTGTTTAAATGGAGGGGGAGGCTGGCCCAGCTGCTTCTGCCAAAGCGCTCCTGCATGATCAGGAGAGTGCTCAGAAACCGGTGCCAGCTTCCCGGACACGGGAAGGGAAGTGGCTGCTTCTGGGTGCCCTCCTGGAAATTTGAATTGACTGGGAGGGAGGGAGCAGCCCCCACCCTCCCAGGTTCACCCAATTTGGTGCCGCCCAGGGCCGTGCTCTAGGCGACTGCCTAAGGTCACATAATGGGTACACCAGCCCTGCCCCCAAATCTCCAGGAACTTTCCAAGCCTACGTCACACTTTATTGCCTAGTGCTGGTTTAAAACACAAATAATATGGAGAACTAGTGCGATACGATGATAAGATGAAAGAAAACACCTGAATTCAAAACTGAGAAATAATAGGCACTGGGTAGAGTTCCCTGGTGTCAGATTTTAGTCCCAAGACTCTAAGTGGTGTTCGTTTTCAGGAAGGCAGGTTGAAATTTTAAGGCTGTTGAGTCTACACATTCGGTGACATCTTCTAAGGACTTCTATGCGCACTTGCTTGTGGTAACTGCTGTACTGTATATCTGAGATGGCAGGTGATAAACTGAGACAAACAGCTCAACAACATTTTGGTTGTAATGTACGGTTAATGGTAGGAATGCCACTTCTCCACTTACCATGAGAGAGCCTCACTGATCCTTCCTGGTACTCCACCACTGCTTGAAGTGCAGCAGGAGAAACCAGGGAGAGGGGAATGGAATCATGTAATGCTACTCCTAGCAAAAACAACTGTAGGACTCCAACAAATCTTTATGGTAAAACCACAGAGATACGTTGGGTTCCTAGAATGTCACCACGATGTGGGGATAGCACTTCTTTTTGGGGCCCAAAATGTTGTGTGTCACATGAAGCCATTTCAGTGTCTGCTCCCCTCCCCCACAGAGTCTCCTGCTGACTGCCAGCCCTAGTTAATGTCCGTATTATTTTTTTTAAGTGTATTTTTTTAAAAAAAAATGTATGTGTGTGTTGGTGAATCTCTTGAAAACCATGCCCCTCAGTACCGCATTCCTAATAGTTTCCGGAAATATTCACCTCAGTACTGATAATTCAGTGTGACATCATCAACATTGAAACTTGGGGAGGAATTGTGGCTCAGTGGAAGAATATCTGTTTTATAAGCAGAAGGTCCCAAGTTCAGTCCCTGGCATACCCAGTTAAAAAGGGCCAGGTAGTCGGGGATATAAAAGACATCTGCCTGAAACCCTAGAGAGCTGCTGCCAATCTGAATAGACAATACTGACCTTGATAGACCAATAGTATGATTTAGTATACAAGGCAACTTCGTGTTTGTGCTTCACCTCATAACTTCACAAGCAATCACTGGGTAACCTTGGACCAGTTACTCTTCCTGAGCCTAAATTACCTCAAAGATCTGAAATGAGGAGGAATAGCCAGGAAGAACCAAGCTATGAGCAGAGAGGTGATTTTACTTTATTTTCCATCCTGTGGCATTAGAACAAAGGCTGATTCTGCATTTGGCGTTTGCCCTCCTTTCGCTCCGGGGTTGTTCCATGCGGGCCAGATTTCCCAATTCCGCATTAGAGGATTTTCTCCGGATTCAATTCCCAATCTGTTCCATGATTTCTGATTCCGCATTACCGCTGCTCCCGGAGTTTCCCCCTCCCTCATATGTTTCCCTTTCTTTTTTATACGCACGTGTGTTTGCGTTACAACGTAAGGTCTTTGCATTACAACATAATGCCAGAGGCATAATACTGGCAAAGTCACGTGTTTTCCTTTCGCCCTGCCATTGGCAGGTTAAGCCCCATGAAATCTGAGTCAGCGATCCACCGTTTTTATCCACACAAGCTGAATGTTAAGCACACAGTTTTCCGTTAAAACCTATAAGAAATTACAAACAGATGTGTGAAAGGGGGGGGGGAAGAAATATGCAGAGGGGTTAAGGGAGAAAGTTTCCCCAACCTATCCAAAATATACATAATCAAATTTCCGCTCCCGTTTGAGGCCATGGGGGGGGGATCGATAAAGGTGGCAATCACGCATGTTTAAAGTAGTTCATGCAACATCGCTTTTTATTTAGTTGCGTTGCAACGATCTTATTTGGAAAAAAATATAGCAGTCGGGATTGATTTTTTTCAGAGGGGGGAAGAACGTAATCACAATGCAATGGCACATTATCAAATTCACGTGGAATATAGTAAAGAAGGGGGGCGGGTGCAAGTAAGTGATGCATTCGGAAAAAGAAAATAGCGTTACATCGTTATATTGTTTTCGCGTTGTAATGCGAAATGAGTTGTTTTTTTAAAAAATTAATCCATTTCACGAAAATATTGCATAATTTTCAAAGGGAGTAAAATTGCGGAAGTATGATGAAATAACTGGGCGGAATCATGGGCGTGGAGTTATGTGGGTGTGTTCTACTGATGCAAGAAGTTTGAGAGCGCATTGGCGCGAGTTCCGTACATAAAATTCCGAGCTTCGGAACCGCAGCAAAAAAAAGATCTGCTATTTTGCCAATCTCCTTAATCCGGGGCAGCACCGCTTCGGGGGCGGGTCAAACTGCCGCCCCGGGTCATAATGTGTGGAAACTAACATCTGCCCCGGGGGAAACACAGCGTCGGAGCCGGAGTAAGGCTAATGCGGAATCACCCAAAGTTATAATCCAATGGCACATTTAAGACCAACATATTTTTATTCAGGGTGCAAGCTTTTGTGTGCTAAGCACACCTCGTCAGACAAGGAAATGGAATACAATGAACAGTGCTAAATATAGGCAGTGGGCAGTGAGTAAGCATGCAAAATAGTGAAAATGTTTTAAACAGATTAAAAGAATACCAAGTTAAGTTTATGGTTATTATCTGTATGGGTTCACCAATATTCTCCGATTCTGACATGTTTATTGCCTTTGCTGCCCCTCCCCCCCCCCCCCCCCCCGCCCACTGAACCTACCTGGATCTATCATCCTGTGGTATATTATGCTTCTGAAGTTCTCCTGATTCCCATAGAGGTGTTTTGAAAACAATAACAGGTTGGTTGGGGAAGGTGAAGAAAGATCTGCAGTACTCTTTCCTGCTTTAGAAAGACTCACACAGATGTAGTAAATAGAGGCTTGTGGTCAGTGATGAGAGAACATAATGTTGCTTGTGTTTTTAAAATGGCTTGTGTTTTATGTTGTGGTTTTTAATCGTGAGCCACCACGAGCAGAACTCTGAAGAAGCGGCATAGAAATGGTCTAAATAAATAAACATAAGAAGAGCCTTGCTAGATCAACCCAGTGGTTCATCTAGTCTAACATCCTGTCTCACATCGTGGCCAATCAGGTACTGGCGGGGGGTGGGGGGGGAGGGCCAACAGGGCATAGGCAGTGAATTTTCTTCCATATAATTATCAATTGAATTTCTTTGCACCCTAAAATAAATAATGCCTCCTTGTTTATTTATGTTTGGTTATATTCTACTGCTGATAGAGATCTGGAGGAAATGCTATTAAGTCCTCTTTTTATAGGAATCAGATGTGATATTGATGGAAAGTGCCACCAAATTGCAGCCAACTTATGGAGGCCCCACAGGGTTTTCAATGTATGAGATGTTCAAAGGTGGTTTGCCAATGCCTGCCTGTGTGTTAACAACCGTGGACTTCCTTGGTGGTCTCCCACCCAAGTAGTTACCAGGGCTGAGCTTACTTATCTTCCCAGTGAGAACTGATAACGTCCAGCTAGCCTGGGCCATCCAGATGCAATATTGCTCCCTCCATTCCAAATGGTGAAATATCACATGTGAAATATCGCATGTGAATAGGGGAGGGACGGTGGCTCAGTGGTAGAACATCTGCTTGGGAAGCAGAAGGTCCCAGGTTCAAACCCTGGCATCTCCAAAAAAAGGGTCCAGGCAAATAGGTGCGAAAAACCTTGGCTTGAGACCCTGGAGAGCCGCTGCCAGTCAGGGGAGGGACTGTGGCTCAGTGTCAGAACTTAAGAACTTCAAACGGATCCCATACTTGGTTACAAAGTTAGGATTTTATTGAAGAGAACTAAGCACTGGAAAAGGCAAGATAACAGTGATGGCGAGAGCCAGCACCAGCACAATTTTATACACGTAAAGCAAACATCTCACAAAGCCACAATTCACACCGTTACAGGCACATCTGTCTTCTCACCATCACTATCAGTAGAGAGGATGCCTCCCTACTCCGAAGGCCATGCTGCTCGGCTTCAAAGGGTCCCAGTGTGAGAATGTGCAGAGACATAACATAACTCATTCTACAGCCCCAAATATTTTGGATACCAGTGGGGCAAGGTTAATTACTATTCAAGCACTTTGGGTCAAGCAAGGGTTACAACATGGAGTCAGTTTGGTTCAGTAACAAAGCAGCTCTAAGCCACAGTAAAAGTACAATACAGCATTGGTCACATTATAGGGAACCAGCAGTAAAGATACAAGTTCTGACATACTGCCCCCCCTAAGCGCCCCCTCCCGCGGGGCCAGCCTTGGGCTTGTGCGGGTACAATAGGTGAAACTTTTTCAGCAGTTGCGGAGCGGCTACGTTCTGAGATTCGACCCACTCGTCACAGCTCGGGGGGAAGTGTTTCCACCTGATCAAATAATACAGTTTCCCCCTTTTGACTTTGGAGTCCAGGATCTCCTGGACCTCATGGTGACTCTGACCCCTCACTGTCGTCGGAGGGGGCGGTGGGGCCCTGGGATGGAAGGACGTAGCACCAGGGTCTTTCCGAAGCAAGCTGCAATGAAAAACAGGATGGATCTTACTTAGAGATTTGGGTAGTTCGAGTTCCACCGTTACTTTGTTTATTACCCTTTTTATTTTGAAAGGCCCAAGAAACTTCAGTGCGAGTTTGCGACAGGACTGGGGAAGGGGAAGGTTTTTTGTGGACAGGAAAACTGTATCCCCCACCTTTAGGTCCCACTCTGGGGAGTATTTTTTGTCAAACTGCTTTTTGTAGGCTTTTTTCGCTTCCTCCAGGTTTTCCTGAATACCCTTCCAGCCTTCACGGAGGCCCTCCCACCATTGTTGACAGGATGTGGGTTCGGACGGGCTGGCGGGGAGGGCGAGAGTGGGAAACGGCTTGCCCTCGTAACCATTGATAATTTGAAAAGGGGAGGTTTTGGTCGAGCTATGGAGGCTATTGTTGTAGCCATATTCTGCAAAAGGGAGGAGATCCACCCAGTTGGACTGTTGGAAATTAATGAAGCAGCGGAGGTACTGTTCCAGAAGACCATTAACCCTCTCCATCTGTCCGTCCGACTGGGGGTGGTAGGCAGAGCTTAGTCCTTGCTCGATGCCAGCGAGTTTGCAGAACTCCCGCCAGAAGTTGGCAACGAACTGCGTCCCGCGGTCGCTAATGACCTTGTCTGGGAACGAGTGTAGGCGTACAATGTGGGTGAAAAAGAGCTGGGCGAGTTTTTTGGCCGTGGGTAGCTTTTTGCACGGGACGAAGTGGGCTTGTTTTGAAAATGTGTCGACTACGACCAGGATGACTGTTTTGCCCTGTGAAGGTGGGAGTTCGACAATGAAATCCATGGAGACTACCGACCACGGTCGGGTGGCTGTAGGGAGGGGAATCTCGCCATCACTGTTATAATGTCAGAACTTAAGAACTTCAAACGGATCCCATACTTGGTTACAAAGTTAGGATTTTATTGAAGAGAACTAAGCACTGGAAAAAGCAAGATAACAGTGATGGCGAGAGCCAGCACCAGCACAATTTTATACACGTAAAGCAAACATCTCACAAAGCCACAATTCACACCGTTACAGGCACATCTGTCTTCTCACCATCACTATCAGTAGAGAGGATGCCTCCCTACTCCGAAGGCCATGCTGCTCGGCTTCAAAGGGTCCCAGTGTGAGAATGTGCAGAGACATAACATAACTCATTCTACAGCCCCAAATATTTTGGATACCAGTGGGGCAAGGTTAATTACTATTCAAGCACTTTGGGTCAAGCAAGGGTTACAACATGGAGTCAGTTTGGTTCAGTAACAAAGCAGCTCTAAGCCACAGTAAAAGTACAATACAGCATTGGTCACATTATAGGGAACCAGCAGTAAAGATACAAGTTCTGACACTCAGTGATAGAGCATCTGCTTGGGAAGCAGAAGGTCCCGGGTTCAATCCCTGGCATCTCCAAAAAAGGGTCCAGGCAAATAGGTGTGAAAAACCTCAGCTTGAGACCTTGGAGAGCAGCTACCAGTCTGAGTAGACAATGCTGACTTTGATGGACCAAGTGTCTGATTCAGTAGAAGGCAGCTTCATATGTAAGAGGGATGGTGGCTCAGTGGTAGAGCATCTGCTTGGGAAGCAGAAGGTCCCAGGTTCAATCCCTGGCATCTCCAAAAAAAGGGTCCAGGCAAATAGGTGTGAAGAACCTCAGCTTGAGACCCTGGAGAGCCGCTGCCAGTCTGAGTAGACAATACTGACTTTGATGGACCAAGGGTCTGATTCAGTATAAGGCAGCTTCATATGTTCATATGTTCAATCTAGTGGGCCAGGATGGATCAAAGTATGTGAACATACTATCTAATGTGTCCAGGCTCCCCGACTTTGTCACAGGCATGTGTCCACACTTTTCCCCCTTCTGCAACAAATGATTCAGTGGATGCAGTGTGTTTACCAACTTTGGCACGAGCCGACTGTGGTAAACATCCCTAGAAATGGTTTGAGTTGGGACATATTTTTCGACTATGGGCCTTCCAAGACTTTCCTGATTTTCTTTGGACACTTATGTAGCCTTGTGCGTTATAATATGTCTGCAGTATGCTATCATTGCCTTAGAAAGATGGTATTTGCACAGTTGGCTCTTAACCCATATGTTTCAAAGCCTTTCGGTACCATTTGCAATGTTTTCAGATTTTTTTTAATCGCTTCCAGCCAGCGGTCATTTTGTAGAAAAATAGGTGGTGGAGCTCATCCAGGGATTGTTATGCAGCTGCACCTAGTATTCAATGGACAAGGAGGTGGAACTCTCAGAAAGGTGCAGGAGCTGTGCTCCTGTGAGCTCCCACTGAATCTGAGGCCTGCTTCCAGCTATCACATTAATATCCAAACAGCACTGCATCCATTGTCCTTTGCTAGATAGCTGGAGCTGATGCAGTACGAAATGCTACTCTGTTACACTGGTACAGGCCCGTGAGTTGAGGCGTTCCTCAGAATTTTCATCTGCTGGTCGAATTGTGGCAAATAGAACTTGTTGAATTGTTTTCATCTGGACAGGATTGCCAAATATGTCATCAGTTCATTGCAAAGGTTGCTTTTCAATCTTCAAAACAGCGTTCGTTAACCTTGAAGTCTCCACAGAGTCACCCCCTCAGCTTTTAAAAGAATTGGAACAATAAGGGTGATTACAGACTGGCACTTTGGGCTGATTCGGAGACGCCTTAGAAATTGACCAGAAAAATGGTTCCACACACAAATATCTGCCACCTGTCTTCGTCCTATATTCACCCCGTCCTCTGACCTCTGCAGAGCGGCTCAAAAAGCTACCACTTCCGAAGAGGCAGCAAATTTTTGAGCTGACTGCCAGTTGCCTCCTTGCCATCTGGAAGCTGAAGGGCGCAAGCAAGGTGCCCTGGCTTGTGAAACCGGCAAGCCGTCGCACGCCGCTTCTGTGTGCATGCATGAGCATTAGTGCATGTGCATGCACATGACAACTAAAATGTATGGAGGGGGGGGAACCCCAAACTGAGCAATGGGGATGGTCCATGACAGCTGTCTTATTGAGTCTGTGTTGCCCTATGGACGGGATGGGGATGGCTTGCGGGGGAGCGTATGGAGGCTTCTGGATGGCCAAATTTGGGACGCCTCCAATCCGCCCCAGAATGCCCATCTGTTATCAGTGTAAGGTTGCCATTCAACCAGGTCAAACTATAAGGAACAGGTGCAGGGGCAAGGGCTGCCAAACCCCTGGTCTGGGAGGGGAATCTCCCGCCCGGGAGGGTCTCAACCCACCGGCCCACATTGGGCTGGTGGGGGGAACCTCCCCCTGCATCGCTGGCATGATGATGTCACCTGGAAGTGACGTCATCAAAATGGCGGCGCCCACATGGGGCCGCACTAGGCATTTCCAGGAAAACCACAGAGTTTTCCCAGAAACACCTAGAGCGACCCCGCATGGGCGCCGCCATTTTGATGACGTCACTTCTGGGTGATATCATTTCGTCGTGCGTGTGTGCATCGCACACGCGAATATCCCCTGCTGGGGGATGAAGAGGACTTGGCAACCCCAGCAGGGGGATAGGCAGGATTTTTGAGGTCAGGGCATTTTTAAAAGTCAGGGGGCACTCCTACCATGGCTTCCTCCCACCTTCCCTTCCTTTTGGCTTAGCAGGAGGAGAATGAGAGGCGGGGCTGGCAGGCTGGGTGTTCCTGCTTTTACAGCAGCTTCAAAGCTGGCTGCGAGAGCACAAAGACCTGCTGCCTCTCGCCTGCCCACCCTGCTCGGCTGGCCAAGCAGGAGGAGAATACATGAGGTGGCCTCCTTGGGCTGGGTCTTCTGGCTTTCTCAGCCAGCTTTGAAGTCGGCTGCAAGAGCTTGAAGACCTGCTGCAGCCACCTCTCACCCTTCTTTCCTGCTCTGCAGGGTCAGGGGCCCTGAGTCAGGGGGCTCTTCCTCAGGAAGACAGGGGCAGGGCCCCCAGAGGGTCTCCCATAGCTATGGGCCTGAACAGGCGTGACTTTGTGAAACATGTACTGTGCATACTGAAGTGCTAATTTTGCTTTTATACTTTTTAGAGCTTCTATACCTTTTCCAAATACTTCTGATTTCTGGTTTAGGATATTTTCCAGTTTCTCCTTGATTTGTGTAACAGGTTTTTGTAGGATAGTCCCATAAAATTGGGGTGTTTGCAAAGATGAAATATTTGAAATAAGCTACAGCTTATTATCTACTGGGAGTGTCCTCATGAGTTTGCATCTGTTTGAATGATGATGTCAGAATTCCAAGGACCCACAGAGTTTTTGGTGACTGCTTGGCCATTTTGGAATTCTCTTCCTCTAGAAGTACAGACCACTCTCCAGGAAGCAATACATTGCCTTTTCTATTTGGACAAACATCTAACTTGGATATCTAACTTGGATAACTAAGAATTTATTTTAATTGGGTTTTTTTTAATTTAGACATACGTGTAATCTTTCAAATCTTGTTTTAGAGCTTCTGTGTTATAAAGCTTGTTATCTGCCCTGAGTCCTTTGGGCAGGGCAGATTATTCATCTAAATAAAAAAAAAAATACACAAATTAAATGCCTTCTTCTCTCTCTTTGTAGTCCTGTTAGGGACTACAGGGCTTTGCAAGTTGAATGAAACAGTTCCTTGAGCCTTTTGGCCACAGTCCGTTTTCTCAGAGTTACAAGTCTTTTAGCAGGCTTCGTTCAGACCGAGAACTCCTCAGAAGATCAAGGGGCTATCCCAAGGCAGAAGCAGACTGAAGGAGCCTCATATAAAAAATAATAGGTAATTGGACAATGCCATACTTCTGCTGGCACCTCAACATAGCTAACTAAAATCTTGCCTTTTAATGCAATGCCAGTGAAGAAGAGAGGTTTCCTATGCAACTTCGTATATACTTGGGATCTCGTTTAAACTGTGCTGCAACCTGTACAAAGCGGCTACATCTGCTTAGTGTGCATGGTCTCCAGAAGGACTTGGGTTGCCAACTTGGGTTTAGGGGATTCCTGGAGATTTGAAAGGGTGCCTAGGGGAGATGAAGTTTACAGAATCCACCCTTTGAAAGCTCCATTTCTTCCAGAGTAACTTATCTACAAAGATCAATTGTAATTGGCAGGCATCCAATAAAAACTCGACCTCCCCTGCTGAAGGAAGTTTACCACCTCTACGCAGCCCAGATTAAGAAGATTTCAGGGACCCAATGACGCCAGCTAAAAACTATGTATATAGACAAATAGTATGACCAGTTTTAATTTCTGCTGTTTTAAGTTGTTTAAATTATTATGTAGTGTTATATTTAATATGTTTTAGAATCTGATGTCCTGTCTAGAGCAAACACTTTGGAGAAAATAGGTGCTTTGGAAAGTGGACTGTGTGGCATCAAATCCCTCTTGAATCCCCTCCCTTTCCCAAACTCTGCCCTCCCTAGGCTCCACCCCCAGATCTCCAGGGATTTCCCAGTTTGGAGATGGCAATCCTAGACTATTATTGCAAGGCATGAGATGGGGTTGTCTGGCTAAAGCTAAAACTGCTACAGGTCAGAGGACCTGGATTATGGGCAGCCTAGGTAAATTGTGCATATTGCCTTGAATTACATGGTACAAGGAAAACACAAGAAGGCAGGCAAAGAGGGGGGCAAATCTCTTGAAACTGACATGACTAGTTTGAAACTGGCCAAAGTGTTTCTAAGGCTGGAGAATTCTGCCCCCCCCCCCCCATTGCTTTGAAGTTTGGTAAACATTTGATTGAGCAGAGAGAGTCTGTCTGGAAATTTATCCATTCATGAACTGCCACAAACCTCCATGAACAACTTGGAAGTTCATGGAAAATTCATGCTGGTTGACTACCACAAACTTCATGAACTGCCCAAAGTTCATCACAAACTTTAGTTTGTAAGCCAGTTCATGTCCATTCCTACCTGTGATTCAAGGAGTGTGTGTGTCTCTATATGTGAACATATGCATATGTTCTGCTGGGTATCCTTTAGATCCAACAGTCCTACATTGGGATGAAATTAGATGAGTACCTATGGAAGGACAATTGCTCAGAGGGAAGCCACAGAAATTCCATGCCAGAATTTCCAGTTTCTACCCTGGCATCTCCAGTTAAAAGATCTCTGATTCCAGAATTAGAGAGAAGGAGGAGGGATCAGCCTGAAGAACCTTGGCCAATCAGAAGACATAGCATTAAGTTGAAGAGATCAATGGTCTGATTCCGTATACATCAGCATCATGTGATACAGCTGAACCACCCAAAGAGGTAGAATTTGCTAGTGTGTTCGTGGATATTTACTTGTTCTGTTACAATCATCTCTCATCCTTCCTCCTAGGAATGAGCCAGCCCAATGAAATAGATAGGCTTGCCATATACCTATGTGCAGTGTATAGACTCCTGCCCTGAGCCCCAGTACCATGTCTTTGAGCAACTGAACAGTGAGAGAAAAAGGGCCAGAAAATGACCTCCATAGTGACACAGTATGAAAGTCCCCATGTCTTGACAGTCTTTACCATAGAGATTAGGGAAAATTTGTAAAGCATCACCTAAAAGTGACATCACATCCTCCCTAAACTCAGCCCTTCCCAGGCACCACCCTCAAAAACTTCTGGCATTTGCCAAGCCAGTGGTGGCAACCCTATTGAAGTTGGTTAGATAGAGTCTCTTCTTAAAATTCTTCTGTGGTGAGCTTGTGTCTAATCACCTCCCTTGCACTAGTCTTAGAGCATCTGAATGCAGAAACCACTTGGGTTGTTTGATGTTGATGCTTCCTGTGCTGGAACACTTGGCTCTAAGGGAGGGGCTGAAGTTAGCCTGGGAAGTAACCACGATGTTCCAGATATAGCCACTGTGACCTGGCCTTCAAACCTGGGTTGTGTAAGAAGTGATCTGGAAGGACGGTGGCTTTCCAAAGCCACCAAGTTGTGAAGAGATATGCAAGACCAGGCCTTGAGCCACTGGTTTAGGTATCTGTGGCTGTTTTCCTATTACTGGGGATTGTTGACAGAACCATTTCTCTCTTTCTTCCACACTTGTGCTAAGAGTCATTTCACTCATTCCATGGGTTGCTCAGCAAGGTATGCTTGGCCTTGTCACTTGGCCTGGTCATGGCTAGTCACATTTTTGGGTGTGCATCTCTGATGACACAGAGAAATCAAGGGCATATGAAGACAAGAACTTGCAGGCCAACATGAAGCTGCCCAAAGAGAGCAGCTGGAAATAGAGTGCCTGGGAGCTTCCCGAAGGCACTTGGAAGGAGGGCTGCCAAGCTCCCCGTCCGGGTGGGGTTTCTTCCACTTGGGAGGTTTTCAGCCCGCTGGCCTGCAATAGGCCGGTAGGGGGATCCTCTCCCGACATCGCCTGCATGACAATGTCACTCGCAAGTGATATCATTGCACCAGACACTCTAGGAGCTTCTGGAAAAACTCTATGGTTATTCCCGGACGCTCTACCATTTTGGGAGAGAAACTCTATGGTCTGTCTGATATCACCCGCAGTGTCCTTTTCTGGCTGAAGGTTTTTACAA
This sequence comes from Heteronotia binoei, assembly GCF_032191835.1. Classification (NCBI taxonomy): domain Eukaryota; kingdom Metazoa; phylum Chordata; class Lepidosauria; order Squamata; family Gekkonidae; genus Heteronotia; species Heteronotia binoei. The sequence continues at coordinate 11,481,696 of NC_083239.1, read as the reverse complement.
AAGGTTGGGTGGGTTGGGTTCTGATAGCTAGTTGGCTCGTGGAGTTTTCTGAACACCGAGTCCTTTTGTTGTATCATGGGATTGATATGAACATTTTTTTACAGCTCTGGGTAGACAGTCATTTAGTTCAGCAGAGAGTAGGGATTCAGGTCGGCTGCATTTACCCACAGCCTCTATGCATCCAAGGGACTTGAGCAACTTAGGGTGTATGGGGTATGGATTGCCCAAATCAGAGTGTGCATAGATCTCTGCAGGGAGGACCTTGAATGCATGGAGTTAGGGTTGCCAAGTCCAATTCAAGAAATATCTGGGGACTTTGGGGGTGGAGCCAGGAGACTTTGGGGGTGGAGCCAGGAGACATTGGGGGCGGAGCCAGGAGCAAGGGTGTGACAAGCATAATTGAACTCCAAGGGAGTTCTGGCCATCACATTTAAAGGGACGGCACACCTTTTAGAATGCCTTCCTTCCATAGAAAATAATGAAGGATAGGGGCACCTTCTTTTGGGGCTCATAGAATTGGACCCCCTGGTCCAATCTTTTTGAAACTTGGGGGGTATTTTGGGGAGAGGCACTAGATGCTATACTGAAAATTTGGCACCTCTACCTCAAAAAACAGCGCCCCCAGAGCCCCTGACACCCGCGGATCAATTCCCCATCATTCCCTATGGGAATCGTTCCTGGAGGTGCATAATGGCTATGGGGGTGGAGCTTCCCCCGCCGGCCAGCTGGCTGGGGGAGGGGGGAAGCCTGTAAAACCAGGGGATCCCCCGCTGGGACCTGGGGATTGGGAAGCCTACATGGAGTCCAAGAGGAAAGCCAGCAATCATGGCTCCAATCCCCAATATGTTCAGTTGCATGCCTAATGAACACCTGTACAGGATTTTGTTTATCTTTTTATAGTTGATCTCCCCTGTCCATGAATTCAGCAGGAGCTCTCAGGAGCACAGCTCCGGAACCTCCAGCCGGGGTCTGCATGCAGTGGGGACTTCTCTCCCGGCTGCACACAGATCCCGGGGCATATGCAAATGAGGTATGCTACTGAGCTCCTGCACCTTTTTTTTCTACAAAATGACCCCTGTTGATGAAGTCTTGCTGTTCCAATAGGACTGCTATTTTTGCTGTTAGTTAGTTTGTTTATTTTTGTAGCTTGATTGCCCCAACCCCTCTGTCAACCAAATTGAGCCTGTGCTGGGAGTTCTTTGTTTGGAGCTCCTAGCGATGTTAACAAAAACTTCAGACATGTGGCCTCTTCACACCAGGTCTATAGAAGAGGAGTTTAAATCTATATCCTAAGCTTAAACCCCCATATGAACACATGAAGCAGTCTTATACTAAATAAGAACTCTGGTCTGCCAAGGTCTGTATTGTGGCAGTTGGAGTGGTGTAGTGATTAGACCGTAAGGTTAGGGTCTAGGAGATCCACGTTCAAATCTCCACTTTGTCATGGAAACTTGCTGGGTAACCTTGGGCCAGTCACATTCTCTCTGTCTAGTCTACCCTCCCAGAGCTATTGTGAGGCTAAAATGGAGGAAAGGACAATGGTGTACACTGTTTTGTGTCTCCGGTGTAGAGAAGTAGTTTAAATGTGGGTAGGTGCTTCTCCTAATTTATTACTGATACTTTTAACTGGTGAGGCTGAGGATCAAACCTGGCAACCTCTGCCTGCAAAGCAGATGCTTTGCCAGTGAACCATGGTCCCTCCCCTGTAGCTCTGATCTGAATTGGGGCCCCTGCATATCTGAATTTTTAAAAATAAACATGATGGGAGTTCTAGACATGGAATTCCAAATATGTATCTGGATTGGAGTCAAGAGAGCTCCTTGAGGGTACCTTTTCTGGGGGCTGCCAAGTCCTGGAACAGGCATTGTTAAAAATGGAAGGCATGAAAGCATTTCTATAAGGATGTTTCCTGCTTTCAGTTGTTGACATGGTTGGGCTTGACATGGTTGAGCTACTTTTTAATACAGCAACAATCAACTTTGTTTGCATGACAGGTAAGAGAAGCCGCAAGGGTTGTAATTAAAATGCATTTAATTGCTTGCATGGTTAGTGAGGTGAAGTCCCTCTGGATTTTTACACTGTTGAGATCAGAATCTGCCTCTTTGTTTTCTCACCACTTTTTTTTTTTTTCTTGAGGATAAAGGATAATGAGTAGCTTGCATCGTTTAGGTGGAGATTTCAAAGTAACTTGCAAACCAGTCTTAAGGCAGACTTTTTCTGTGGGAATATTGTTAGTTCCATTTTACAGATGGCAGAATATCACTGAAGTTCTAGTCACGGTTCCTGTAAACGTGTGCAGTGACTTGGAGAATTTCCCTTAATTTTATTAAAAACAATTCTGGCTTCTCTTGAAATTTATCATATGTTTCTTCATAGCATGGCAGCAGAGATACTTGGATACCTGTTATTCAGCTCACATCTTATTCCTTAGTTCTGAACAGATACCTGTTTTTTTTAATGAACTGTTCATTGACCCATTTGTGATTGTTCATCAGCATTAGGTAGCTTCACTGTACCTTCCTAACTGTCCAGCATAGAACCACCGGCTTTTGGTGCATGCATCTTCGTACAAAGCTGTTGCAGATTCTCTCTCCTTCCAGCCGCTGTGTTGCTGATTTGCTTAGGATAATAGAATCATAGAGTTGGAACAGACCTCCAGGATCATCTAGTCCAATCCCTTGCACAATGCAGGGAATTCACAAATACCTCTGCCCCACACACTCCCAGTGACACCTGGCTTGTCTGGCAATTGCTTAAATGAACCATTAAACCAGTTTGAAATCATATATAAATGCTGTGTTTTAAGAAATTCAGGGTCCATCTAGGTAGTCTTTGGTGAATTTAATGGCTGTTGATCTTTTTGAATCATCAGCATTTTGATAGGTGCTCCGGTGCTGAAGTGATTCAGTGTCCATCTAGGTAGTCTTTTGGTGAATTTAATGGCTGTTGATCTTTTTGAATCATCAGCATTTTGATAGGCGCTCCGGTGCTGAAGTGATCCGACTGTCAAACTTAGGTCATTCCATTTGTGATCATCGGATGTGAGCCAAACCTGTTTGCTATGAAATGTGCCTTAAAATTTCACTTTGGGTCAAATGTGGTGGCAATTTGGGTAGGTTACTCTCTCCCTCCCCAAGAAATGTCACTCGTGTTACTAGAATTATTTCTGTCTCCCTCGAAATTCTTTAGATGTTCTGCCTGAGCAGGAACCTTCAAATACACCTCAACATTTTTGAAGAGGTGAACTGTGGTGGCAACTCAGACTATCTATTGTAACTCCTGTGCTAAGACATCGGCTTTGGTTTTCTCAAGGCTGGAAAGGTCTAGTTTTAAAGCAAGAGACATTTGACTTCAGAGTTGCTGTTCTGAGCATGATTCTAGATCAGGAGAAGGCAGAGCCAAGAGTGTTAACACATGTAGAAATGCAGCAGGCATTCCCCTCAGTGGATACAGGGTTTAATGATGCAAATAACTGATTCCGTGGATGTTTTAAAGCAACTGTTTAACTTGTTCTAACATAATAGAGAAAGTACTGGGGAGCTCCACTGCAGCACTTCTAAACACAACTGCCGTAGTTGTGTTGGCAGTTGCGCTGGGGTCAGCTTGCTGAGCTGTTCCAGGGGTGTGGCAAAGCATTCAGATAAATAGATGCCGGGCATAATAGGATGCTCGTCTTGCCTGTACTTCCTGTCATCATTACAATCATGAAAATTAATGTGGCAAAAGCTCTGCTGGTGGTGTTGGTTTTTGGAAGGTTTCTGACCTGACCCTACCCTAACCTTACCCTGACCTTAACCCCTCATAGCAATCCCTTTGACACAATACAGTTGTGGTAAGACATCTACAAGGGTTGCTTATTTGTTTACTAGCCCACATTGATGGCTTTGAAAAACAATGAACTACTGTAAAACTTCCCTTCCTGATCGCCCAGAGTGACTCAAACTCACCAAAGGCAAACAGGAGGGTTGCAGATTGCGAGCCTAAATTAATATCCCTATCGCTAATAGCATATATCTGATTGGACAGCCTTCACTGTGACCTTTTAATTATCCTCGTTCCCTACAACCCTTCCCCAGCATAACAAGTTGTGGATGTTCTTTGTGGTCAGATATCATGCTAGGGAGGAGAGAGGTTACTAAAAGGAACAATGCAAAACTGGTTTCACAATGAGAACAGGCAAAATTAGAATGATGGAGTGTAATTTCTAGGTTTTGATAGGCAATTATTCTGTAGGAGAGCGAGAGTGTATGGGTAACAGGAGAGATTGTGCTTTGCCCATTGAAAGGAGGATCAATTCAGATATATTTATATAAGTGAAATAACAAAACATACCCCGACTGATATGCTACTATTCTGGTCCTAAAAAGGCATCTAAGTGGCTTGTAATACAGTACCTGATGGGAAGGCATTAGCAATGGGAAGGCACGGGATACCCACTCTGGAAAATGGAATTCCATTGAAATTGGTAACATCAGAAGGAAGGCATCACATGAACACATGAAGCTGCCTTATGTTGAGTCAGACTTTTGGTCTTTCAAGGTCAGTATTTACACGCTGGCAGCATCTTTCCAGGGTTTCCGGCAGAGGTCTTTCATATCACCTATGACCTATTCTCTTTAGCTGGAGATGCTGCGGATTGAGCCTGGGACCTTCAGTATGCTAAGCAGATGCTCTGTCACTGAACCACAGCCTCTCCTATGGGAGAGGAGGGTGCAATTCCTCTTTCTCACATTTCAGATCACATGTGATTATTCTACAATAGCACACAAAACATTGGGTATCATGCTATACAAAAGCCAGCTTGCAGTATTTAACAAGATTTAATTAGATCACACTGAGTATGACCAAGAAACACAATGTTAGGAATTTGCTTGGGATAGTGGGGTGGGGGACTCTTCCTGTGCGATCTAATCCAGGAGCTGCAGAGCACCATGCCAACGTGATCAAGAAACACAACATGTCCATCTTGGTTTCCATGGACTCCCCCTGGTTTCTGTGGAATTTTGCTCCACTCAAGACACTGCTCTCAATGATGGATTTCTGAATGGGGAGCAGGGAAGGAAAAAAAGAGAACAGGAATTCTCCTGCATCTCCTCATTTAGTTAGAAAATAACCCCTCACAAATGCTTTTAAAACATTGCATTTTTTTTCCCAGTTTAATCATGGATATATTTTGAATCTTGTTCCCCAAATTTGAAATGATACTCCAGAAAGGGATTTTAGGAAACCTGGATTCAGTGTGAAAATCTTGTGTTTCCTATTCCAGCAAAATATTTCAGAAGCTTTTGAGGTATATAAAGGAAATTCTGTACATCTCTTCCATCCCCTGCTCCATACAGTTTGAGTGTGAGTTTGTATGACTACTGTTAAAAATGTATAGGGGGGGAATCAGATTTTGTAACCACAACTAAATTATACAGATGGATCCTGCAAATGTTTTCTACTGTTTCCAGTATTCTGTCCCTGAATTCCTTAGCTCAGAGTTTTTTGTCAAAATAAGAAATTCTCAAGCAAGAAATATCTATAAACAGCAGACAATCCTCAGAAATAGATGAGTGTCCTCTGCCACTCAGGCATCCGGGGACCAACTCTTCCATGGTGGCCCAGAATCCCACTGGCTTAAACATTTTCCTCTTTTCTGTTTATGCCAACATATTGATGTACACACATGTTGACTCAGAAGTAATGCAAATGTTTTTTCCTTGTGGCTTTCCTTTAGCTTTCCTAATTAAAACCATCTATCTTTCCCATGATCTTGCCTGATTCAAAAGTCAAGTTAATGAGAATAATTATTCTTCGTCTTCTCCTATCATTCCACTTTGAAGTTTTAAACTTACTTTCATTCTCCCTCTGTCTATGAAAATGAATATTTACTGAGCAGGCCTGGCAGAGGATGCCAGAGATATGCCTATTTCCCTCAGTTTTTTTGTCCTGCCTGTACACTGCCAAGAACGAAAGATTTGCAGATTAGCAATATAGGTTTAATTTTGACACCTCTTTTCTTTCCTGCCTTGCAGTCTGAGAACCCAGCCAAAAGGATTCTCAGGCTTGTGGCAACCTGGCTTGGATTACAGTAGACTAGACTACTGTAATGCCCTCTACATGGGGCTGCCCCTGTACCGAACCCGGAAGTTGCAGCTGGTGCAGAATGCGGCGGCCAGGCTGTTAGTGGGACTACCTCGGTGGGAACACGTACAGCCTCGGCTGCGGGAACTGCACTGGCTGCCAATTGTATTCCGAGTTTGCTACAAGGTGCTGGTTATTACCTTTAAAGCCCTATATGGCCGAGGACCTGCCTGCCCTAGGGACCGCCTCTCTCCATATGTTCCTCAGAGAGCACTGAGATCTAGTTCTCAAAACCTTTTAAAAATCCCTGGACCAAGGGAGGCTAGATTGAAATCAACGAGGGAGCAAGCCTTCTCAACAATAGCTCCCCAATGGTGGAATCAACTACCAGAGGAGGTGCGAGCCCTGCGAAACCTAAATCAGTTTCTCAGGGCTTGCAAAACCGCCCTCTTTCAGCTCGCTTTCAGGATGAAACCCGGGATATGACAGTTATACATACTCTGAATTGTAGCACCTTAATTGATAGATCATAATGGTTTACTCTTGTATCTAATTTTTAGTTTAACTTATGAATGTAACTTAATCTATTTTAACTGTTTATAGTAATGATTGTATTTTATTGTACTTTATTGTAACCATGGTACTTACCACGCCTTGTTAGCCACCCTGAGCCTGCCTTTGGCGGGGGAGGGCGGGATACAAAAATAAATTTATTATTATTATTATTATATCTTTACAAGTTTTCATTACTGAAAGTAATGGAAGTATTTGAGCTGCTGGTGATAGTTTTTGGCCAGTACTAGAATGGAGCAGGCCACTCACTGAATGCAAGGGATGCAATCTACTGGAAAAGTAGATTGGAGGTGTGGAGGTGTGGTCTGGAGGTGTGGTCTGCAGGTGTGGGCATCAGAGTGCTTAGTGATGGGATGATGTGGCTGAAGGCTCAGGGTTGATGTCACTTATTTATTTATTTATTTTATTTTATTTTATTTTATTTTATTTTATTTTATTTTATTTTATTTTATTTTATTCCATTTGTATCCTGCCCTCCTCGCCAAGGCAAAGAGCTTGGGAACCTTGAGCCAGGAAGTCCCTGATTTGATTCTAAATTAATATATAAACATACTAAGAGGTATTGACAATATGTAATGACATCACTGACACCTGATCCAACAGCATTTGAGTGTGCCTGTCCACCTGTAGCCCAAACCTGAGTGTTAACTATGGTAAAGATAAAGATAGTCCCCTGTGCAAGCACCAGTCGTTTCCGATTCTGGGGTGACGTCGCATCATGACATTTTCATGGCAGACTTTTTAGGGGGTGGTTTGCCATTGCCTTCCCCCGTCATCTACACTTTCCCCCCCAGCGAGCTGGGTACTCATTTTACTGACCTCGGAAGGATGAAAGGCTGAGCCAACCTTCAGCCAACTACCTGAACCCAACTTCTGCCGGGATCAAACTCAGGTTGTGAGCAGAGAGCTTGGACTGCAGTACTGCAGCTTACCACTCTGTGCCATAGGGCCTCGCTGTTAACTATGGTACCATTTGGCTATTTAGGAGGGTGCTGCTTTAGGGGCGCCATTTTCTTGCTTTCAGCGGACAAATCCCCACCAAAGCACCCCTGTTTCCCACTAGGGCTGGGCATGAACAAGGAAAATGTAGTTTGATTTGTGGTTCATGGTGTGCCCAGTTCATGAACCACGAACCATCACAAACTTTTATGAGCCAACTGAACCGGTTCAGTTTGTGAGGTTCGGGAGCTGGTAGAACACCCCTCTGGCAAACTGGATACATCAAAGTTGCAGGGAATCTCTGGCTGACTTTGTTTTCCCTGCCGTCCAAGTTTGGTGAGAATTACAGGGTCTGAGCTACAGCCCTCTCCCCCAAGAAACAGTGAAGGAAACAAAATAACAGCAACAACAACAACAACAACAACAAAAGCAAGGGCAATAGAAGCCCAGCAGAACAGAATCAAAGTCTTGGTGAGTCTCTGCAGTAGAAACTGAAAGCATTTTTGTAAGTGATCATCTGTCATTTCCTCAGAAAGCAATTTCCTGGAGACATCTTCTTTGGGAGGGCGTAACTTGAACCCTATAAATCACCAAATACGAAGGGAAGGTCGAAGAGAATCAGCCCGAGATCTCCTGAGAGTTTGGTATCTCTAGTTTGCGCAGGATCTGTACTATACACTTCTGAATCTCCTGCTGTCAAAATGACCATCTGACAGTCATTTTGATAGGTGGTTCAAAATTGTATAGAGTGGATCTGTCAAGTCCCTTATTTATTGCCTGTGCCTGGTATATGTATCTGAAGGCATGTGTGTCTTCTGGGAGTGGGAAGTGCAGCCCCAAGGTCATGTTCTTATCTATTGCTTGGCCTTTGTAGTAATGGTGAGTGTGAGACATGATGTGTAACCCCTGAAGTTTGAATTGCTTGTGCGCCCAAAATGAAGTTCACTTTTAACTGCTTGTAGTGAACTATATTTATTTATTTATTTATTTTTATTTATTCCGTAACTTATATCCCGCCCTTCCCACAAGTGGCTCAGGGCGGCTTACAACAAACAATAAAACAATAAAATCGGAACAAATTAATACATTTAAATTCAAACATTTAAAACCTAAAAAACCTTAAAATTTTACATTTTACATTAAAACTGTACAGTATAATCACTAAAATCTAAGATCTAGAAAGCTACATTTGTCTAGTCAGGAGTAGGCTAACCGGAAGAGGGTCGTCTTACAGGCCCTGCGGAACTGAGTAAGATCCCGCAGGGCCCTCACCTCTTCCGGTAGCTGGTTCCACCACATAGGGGCCGTTGTGGAAAAGGCCCTGTCTCTAGCTGTTTTGAGACGCACTTCCTTGGGCCCGGGGATGGTGAGAAGATTTTGAGTCCTAGACCTCAGTACTCTCTGGGGAACGTGTGGGGAGAGATGGTCCCTCAGGTAGGCAGGTCCCAGGCCATATAGGGCTTTAAAGGTAATGACCAGCACCTTGTACCGGACTCGGTATATTATTGGAAGCCAGTGCAGAGCCCGAAGACCCGGCCGAATGTGCCCCCATCTTGGGAGGCCCAATAACAGCCGGGCCGTGGCATTCTGCACCAGCTGCAATTTCCGGGTCCGGCACAGGGGCAGCCCCATGTAGAGGGCATTGCAGTAATCCAACCTCGAGGTGACCGTAGCATGGATCACTGTTGCTAGGTCGTCGGGGTCCAGGAAGGGGGCCAACTGCCTTTGCCATTTTGGACCAAGTCAGTTTCAACACTGACCCAACGTTGTGAGCACCTAGTATAACCTTCTATTAAAAGCTTCTCTGAAAACATGGAGAGCCTCTTTATTTGAAGGAACCTAGGGACTTGACAGGATCTTGTACAAGCTAGAGATATCAAAATCGCACAGGACCTTCCCCAGATGCTCCTCTCCCCGGTTGCTTTGACGTTTGGTAAACATTTTGATTGAGTGGAGACAGTCTGTCTAGAAATGTATCTATTTATTAACCAGCATGAACCTCCATGAACAGTCTGAAAGTTTGTGGAAAGTTTGTGCTGGTTGACCAGGCACGAACTTCACTTCATGAACTATGAACTGCACAACATTTGTCATGAACTATAGTTTATGAGCTGGTTCATACCCATCCCTATTCCTCACTGGTGCTCAAAGGAGGGGCAGGAAGAAATGGTGGGGAGGTAACATCATCCATGTTTGGGTGTCATTCCTGGCAAAACATGGAAGTGACGGCACTGATATGGTAGCACTGTCACTCTGAGTATCTGTGGTATCATTTCTGGGTGTTATCTGGAAGTGATGTCAACACACTGTCAAAATTCTTTCTTCCCATGCTCCACTGTGCAAAGTCACCTGCGGCTTCCAGGCACGCATCAGCTAACCTTATTCTGATTACTGGTTTTACTGGTCAGATCAAGCCAGTGCTTTAAGTGCTCTGGAACTAAGCCTGCTTCTAATACTGTACATGTTTCCCAAGTCATGTGTAGCCCATCAGTATATTCAAAGCTCCCACAGCAAACAGGACAAATAGCAACCCCCTCCAGACATTTGGGGTTGGGAAGGCTGAAGCCCCTTCTCCCCCTCTGCAGCTGTGGCCCTGATCTGAAACAGGGCTCCACACAACTTCAGAACTGAGATTTTGTGGGGAACTCTCAGCTGCTATTTGATGGCAGGTCCCACCATGACATAATGTCTCATTGAGCCTTTACTAAGGGGCCCCTAGGTCATATCAGGCCAGTTAGTCTGCTGTCCTGCCCTCTCTTGCCATCACCAGAACCTCCACAGACAGTGCACGTATTCTATCAGTTTGAAATAGCAAGTTATTGTCGTTTGCCACCCACAGTTCAGAAGCATGTTATCTGTATTCTTAAAATCGTATTTCTGACTACAAGCCTGTGATGATTGGATTGAAATTTAGAGTCCTATACATCTAGAAGAAGAGTTGATTTTTATACCCCACTTTTCTTTACCCTAAGGAGTCTCAAAGTGACTTATAATGGCCTTTTCCTCCTCCCCCTTCGACAGACGTCCTCTGAGGTAGGTGGAGCTGAGAGAGTTCTGAGAGAACTGTGACTGGCCCATCCAGCAGGCCATGTGGAGGAGTAGGGAATCAGGCTCTGAGCATGCTGCACTGCCCCCCGCGACTGGAAGTTGAGGTTGGGGGTTGGGCCTTGCCTGGGGTGGCAAAAGCCCCAGCGCCAGCCCAGATCACCAGAGTTCGCCATGACTTCCAGGTGTATGTGTGTTCCCTAGCATGCATGTGGGTCTGGCCTAGTGTCTGGCACCACACAACTGGGCCATGGTTTTCCTAGATAGAGGATGCTGGGGGTGGGTGGCAGGAACAGCTTAAGACAGAGGGGCATTTAAAGGTAGATTGCCTATTGAGTAGGAAGGAGATAGGGTTGCCAGCTCCAGGTTAGGAAATTCCTAGAGATTTGGGGAGTGGAGCCTGGGGATTGTGGGATTTGGAGAGGGGAGGGAGAGACCATAGACTCCACCATCCAAAGCAGCCATCTTCCCCAGTGTAACTCGGATTGCCAGTCTCCTGCTGAAGGCTGAGGATCACCCAGAATTACAGCTGCTCTCCAGATGACAGAGATGTGTTCCCCTGGAGAAAATGGCTGTTTTGCAAGGTGGACTCTGTGGCATTACATCCTGTTCGATTTGGACCTGCAGCTGCTCTGTATCTGTGCAGTTTTGCAAAAAACAAAACCCAGTGCAAACCTTTTTGGCAGGCATTCATGGTTATCTGGAGGGAACGATACAAAGTGTGTGATCAGCTCCTGTCTGATTGAGATTGTTGAACATAGCAAGTTCAAATGCTGAATACGTTTGTGGCAAAATTTCCAGCATCCCAGTTTAATTGAGGAGCATGAGCTACAGGTATTCAGTGGCTACTGTAATGCTGCACAATTACACTTCTTTCTCCAAGGTGCCCTTCTCTGTCCATAAAAACAATCTTCAAAATTGCTGGGCCCTGGAACTCAGGTTCTGATGCAGAGCACAGCCCCTGTCTTTTGCTTCAGAAGAAATTGTCTCGCTTTTCACTGTAGAACCAAAGCAGAAAACAAAAAAGGCATGGTGCAGTAAATGTGTTATGTATTTGCTGTGTTATCGGTATTTGCTGTGTTCACGGTTAGTAGTCCTGAGCTCGAAGCATGCTTCCATTACTTTCCAAGATCCTGATGCCTGCATTCCGATTGGCCAGTCTCTTAGAACTGGCTAACTGGGATATGAGGCATTTCTCCAGTAAATGCAAATAGATCCTGGAGAGACCAATAGGAGGGATTGCTGCCAACTAAAGGGGGCGTAACTTAGCCAAGTGGCCTGTGCTGTTTGTAACTGTTTCTTCTTGAATAAACTGTTGCTGCTTACTTAAGAGCTGACTGAACTCACTTTACAATAAAATGTTTCTTTCAAAGATCACTATGCTATTAGCAGAGGTCATTTAGTAGAAAAAGAGGTGCTGGAGTTCATTAGCAGAACTTATTTGCATAACTCATTTGCATATGCCACACACCTCTGACATCACCAGAAGGTATACTGAATTATATCAGCTCAGCATCAACCTTAAAATGCTTCTTGAATTATAATTGTCATAATAAAAACTTAGTTCCATCATACTTTTAAAACGACTTTCTCCTATATGGCCTCAGTGGCATAAGGAAGATTTCCATCTGTCTGCTTTATGTATTTTGGTTATTTTCGGATTTTTTTGTGGGGGAAAATATTAAAAAGTTTGTCAAATTTTAGAGTTTGAGCAAAAAACAGAACAAACTGTGTAGCACTATCCAAAATTTCTATTAGCAGTTTGTGATAATGCATAAATGTACAAATCCATACACGATCAAGCACAAATCATTCAAATTAATATAAATATAAGAAAGTCTATATATCCAATGGAGGTTCTATCCAAGGCATTGTCTTCAGTTAGTATCTTCAATTATCAAGAAGCCAAAGGCGCCGAGCCAAAAGTCCAATTGGCTGGTGACGACACCAGCCAGAGAACTAAATGAACACTTTTCTTGTTAAGTAGCTTGTATTGTAATAGGAGAAGCCGCGATGCATTGAATTGCAGAAAAAAGATTTCGGCTGAGGAAGGTACGACACCGAAACCGGTTCCTGTTGGTCCTTCCAATTGGACTTTTCCTCAGCACCTTTGGCTTCTTCATAATTGAAGATACTAACTGAAGACTACACCTTGGATTTAAGTCTACAAGAACCTCCATTTGATATATAGACTTTCTTATATCTATATTGATTTGAGTGATTTGTGCTTGATCACTGTAAGGATTTGTACATTATGCCTTATCACAAATTGCTAATAGAAATTCTGTACAGTGCTATACGGTTTGCTCTGTTTTTTACTATATCGCTGTGTTTTTTCTTTGTTTGCTGAATTTTAGAGTTCAGCATAATTCTCACAGGGGGTTTTAATAATGGAGCCCAGAAGCAAGGGTTTTTTTTGGCAGGGGGGTAGGGGAAGCAAGCAAGAAAGAGCACAATAAAATGTAGAGATTCCAGAGCTCTGCTCCTGTGAGCTCCTGCTCAAATGAGGCCTGGCTATTAGCACCCTTCTTCACCAGGCAATCAATGATTCTATCTATCTATCTATCTATCTATCTATCTATCTATCTATCTATCTATCTATCTATCTATCTATCTATCTATCTATCTATCTATCTATCTATCTATCTGTCTGTCTGTCTGTCTGTCTGTCTGTCTGTCTGTCTGTCTGTCTGTCTGTCTGTCTGTCTGTCTGTCTGTCTGTCTGTCTGTCTGTCTGACTGTCTGTCTGTCTGTCTGTCTGTCTGTCTGTCTGTCTGTCTGTCTGTCTGGTATTTTACAGAGACCATACATCACTCTGACCCATCCGGTTGATGGAATAGTTGAGGCTCTTCCATAAAATTGGCCAACATATAAACTATTGACTCATACTTACAAAGCCATGGCCTTACAAAGTCATCATAATTCCTTGATTAAAATAAAGTTCCCTAAATTAAAAAAGATTAAGAATATGAACAACAAGAAGATGTAACTATTTTTCAGAATGTAATAAACTGTAAAACAGATGACTAATGTGCAGTGAGGTTTAAAGGCTGCAACGCCCCTCCCCCCGGACACTTCTTTAGCTCCTGCAGAGCTATGGTTTGAAGTCTGAGGATCCATTCTGCTTCCTTTCTCTGCAGCACCTTTCATGATGACTCAGCATTTTTGAATGACACAAAAGTTTGTATCAGTGGGTCCAAGACTGTATTCAAGAAAGTGTTGAACCGAAGGCCAATATTCCATTATTTAGATATGCTCTTACTGAGTCCATCTATTATATGTTTAAAAGAAAAGCTACAGACTAGCTCTCTCAAGATCATCTTTTTTTCTTACTTTGGAACAGTTCCCCCCTCTCCCCGTTCTGAGGGAAAGCTTAGAATACACTGGCTGCAGTATACATCTACGGTATCCTTTAGTGGTCAAATTACATTCCAAAACTAGGGCCTCTTTTGGAAAGTCTTATATTTTCGTACAATTCCTCCTTATTCTAAGAAGCTGGCTGTATTGGGTAGTAATTGTGATCTCTTTAAAAAAGATTTCTGTGTGTAGAAGAGTTATTTTTGGTGTGTTCTAATTAAAATGTTATCATAGTGCACCTTGCCCCATAACGTTTTTTTTGTTTCTTATGATGAACTACAATTGTTGTAGTTCATCATCCAACTTCTGCAATTTCTGTTCAAAGATGTTCCCTCTCTGTGTTTCCCTTAATATGGATGTTTAGTTTTCTATTGGAGCGGGTAGCTGAGTGAAAAAAGACTGGTGAGAAGTCTCTATAATAGGGACCATAAGGTCCAAGAGCATTTATTAAGGATGGAGCACCATTTTTAAAAGTAATTCTTCATCATTCTGCAATAGCACAGATTCCTTTTTTACCCTTAGTCCTCTAGGACTACATTTAGTTTAGCAATATTCTAACAGTGGAAGCATATACATCAGTTTTAATACCATTTTTGTACAGAAACACCTGCTCATCCCAAATCACAGAATTTTGTGGTGGATGGAATCCAAAAATGGATGATTTGTTCAGGTGTGTCCTTGAGAAACACTCAAAATGTTGTCCCAGTCTATGAAGAGAAGGCCCAGTTGGACAAACCAATACCAAAGTGCAAAAAAGCAGACTACATCATGGGCACTTTCAAAGCAGTGAAAATATCATGTTTCAGTCAAGGATCCCTGCACAGTCCTCATGCTGCTTTGTCAACAGATCTAATACACACAAAGACACACAACTTCATCATTTGTCTGGAAATTATGACAATCGTATGTAGCATGGGACTTGGTAAGTACCGGTATATGTAAATAGTTCAGTATGTATGTATGTCAGTCTGTTATGTGGAAGTACCTCAACCATTCCATCTCTGGATGGCTCAAAGCATTGTATGACTCCTGCTGAGGAGTTGAATAAAAAATATGATTGGTTTCAAATGCAACAAATAAAAAGCCTGGTGGAGAATGATATCAAAACTGAAGGAATAAGACGTGAGCAAACAGAAATGGAAAAAGTTCTGCTTGGAGATAATGAAAAATTAATTTCAAAAATATATGTTACTGTTAAAATGGTCTACGGAAGATGAGATAGTAAAATCTCAAATGATTAAGTGGGCAATCAATGTAAATAAAGAAATACAGATGGATACATGGGAGTATCTTTGGAAGAACTCTATAAAATTATCAACATGTCAGAGTATAAAAGAAAATTGTTTTAAGATGATGTTTAGGTGGTATATGACTCCTAAAAAATTGGCAAAGATGAATAAAAAGATGCCAGACAGATGCTGGAAATGTAGGAGACATGAAGGTTCTTTTTACCATATGTGGTGGACTTGTGAAAGAGCGAAAAAGTATTGGCAGATGATTCAACAAGAAATTTCAAGGGTTTTGGAATATGAATTCAAGAAAGTAGCAGAGACTTTTTTATTGGGATTACAAATGGAAAAATTTCCAAAAGAAGATAGAACTTTGATCTGGTACTTGCTTTCAGCGGCTAGGATGTTGTATTCACAGTTATGGAAGCAAGAAAAAATACCAGAAAAATGGGATTGGATTGTAAAAGTTATAACATGGAGTGAGATGGACAAACTAACAAGAATCTTAAGAAACTATGATTTGGAAGTGTCTGAAAAGGAGTGGAAAAAGTTTAGATGTTATGTAGAAGAAGAAGGGAATATAAAAGGATATTGGACAATTTTTTAATAATGATCAAGGACTAGAAAAAAGTAGAATATGAATATAGGTTCTTATGGTTTAAGGGTACCTTTAAATGTTAGTATTTTAAGTATATAACTTCGGTGGGAGTCAAGTAACAGGGGAGGGGGGGTTAGAAAATAGCATATGGGATAGTTAAAAAGAAGGTATAAAAGGATATGGTTACCATATGTTATCAATAAAATTGTGTTTAACGGAAAAATTTTCCTTGCAGTTCTTCAGCCGATTTCATTTCAACTTTACCTCCCTGAAATTTTAGCAGTTGTTCGTATGATACCTATTTCTCTTCTCATGGACTTTGAGACAATTTAATAACTCTAGTCGGCACTATCCAAAGTGGTTTTCTCTCATCACCATATTTATTATATTTTTTCCATGTATTCAACAAGTTCCTCCTTATATAATGGTGTAAGAAAAAACCATCCATCTTCTCTTTCCCATAGTACATATATGCATGCCAACCAAAAATATTTCCTTTCCCTTCTAAAGCCAATAATTTTTTATTGATCAAAGTCACCAGTCCTTAATCCATACCAAACATACTGCATCATGATATAACATTAAATAATTGGAAGCCACCTCTTTTCTTTGCATCTGTCAAGATTTTCATCTTAATTCTTGGTTTCTTGCCTGCCCAAATAAATTCTGAGATCTTTCTTTGCCAACAATTAAATTGTTTCTTATCTCTCACAATTGGAATGGTTTGAAAAAGAAACATAATTCTTGGAAAAACATTCATTTTAATAGCAGATATCCTCCCCAACGTAGATAAATTCAATTTGTTCCATTTTAGCATGTCCTCTTCAATCTTATGCCAAAGTTTTTCATAATTATTCTTATATAAATCAATGTTTCTCTTCGTAATTTCTACACCAAAGTACTTTACTTTTGAAACAACTTCACAACCTGTAACATTTTGTAGCTCTTTCTGTCTGCCTGATGACAAGTTCTTAGCAAGGATTTTCGATTTTTCTTTGTTAATATAAAAGCCTGCTAGCTCACCATACTCATTTATTTTCTTTAACAACAAGGGTATCAATTGCAATGGATTTTCGTTAATAAACATCACATCATCCGCAAAGGCCCTGTATTTATATGAAAAACCTTTCAACTTCAAACCCTCAATCTCACAATTGAGGATTTTAAGCTCCATTTGAACACAGTGCTGATGAGGGAAATGGTTTCCCTGCTTCACTGAGCATAGGGACTTGCTCAAAAATGCTGTGAACCTAGGCCAGGGGTGGCCAAACTGTGGCTCGGGAGCCACATGTGGCTCTTTCACACATGGTGTGTGGCTCTTGAAGCCCACTGGCCCATCAGAAGACATTTCTCTCTTTAAATCACTACTCCAAGCCAAGCCAGCCTGTGACTTGGAGAATGTATTTAAAGTTAAAGTTGCTTTCTTTCCACCTCTCTCTCCCATCTATTTTCCTTCCTCCCTCTCTCCCTATTTTGTAGCTTTCAAACATCTGACGTTCATGTCTTGCGGCTCTCAAACATTTGACATTTATTCTATGTGGCTCTTAGGTTAAGCAAGTTTGGCCAGCCCTGACCAGGCAAAGAAGCTGCAAGTGCTGAAACTGCACACCAGCACAATAACTGCAAGGGCGTTGGATCTCTGGTATGTAGACTGGCCAGACATCCCTCTTTTCAGAAGACGTCCTCTATTTTCCAGGCCTGGCCTCTGCAAATGTCCAGTTTTTGTTTCTGTTTAAAAAATCAGCTAAATTTGTTTTTTTAATTTTTAATTTTTTGTCGAAGGGACATTTTGTGAACATGTGAATGTCTACTGCCTCAGACAGAGCTGCCACTAGGGTGAGTTGGGTTTCTATTTCAATTAAATTGATTGTGCACAAATCAGCATATATGAATGCCAGATTGGCACACGCAAATTCTGACTTCTTTCCTGATGTTTTAAGGGTCTGTGAGAGATGATTCTCATGCTGAATAGCCCAAGTATTGTATTGAAAATCTGGGGGGAACTTCCCTTTAAGAGGCAGGGAGAGCAAAGAAAAATGTGTGTGTGTGTGTTTGTGTGTGTGTGGAGAACACAGTCCTCTCTGCCAGTCAAGCTGAAAAAATGCTTCTCCCTCAAGGCATACAGTCTGCCCTAGTAAGAGGATGTGAATGACGTATCATGCAACTACTTTCCCAGGCAGCTAATGAATCTCCCATGTTTCTTTCCTCCAAAATACATTTTGCTTCTAAATAGGCAGTATTCATAGAATAGTTTTTTTATGACCGGACATGCTGGGGGGCAGAATAATATGAAGCCAAGTGCATGTAAAAAAACAACTTGAGTGGCAACACAGGGTGATACGGTCTCTTGTTGATCCCTGGGCTTGAATGGTGAGGCATTTTATGACTGTCTGGGAACTGGGACACTTCTGATTGATTTCTGGTTTTAGATGTTCCTGCTATTCACCTAGGGTTGCCAAGTCTAGCTCAGAAAAGACCTAGGGACTTTGGGGGTGGGGCCAGGAGACATTGGGGGTGGAGCCAGGAGACTTTCTTAGTCACTAAAATAAATAAATAAAAATACAGCAGTGCAGTTCCCCTGAATATAGTCATTTCCTCATCTTGCTGGCTGCACTTCCATTTCTACTCTCTCTCTCTCACACACACACACACACACACACACACAAAGTAGCCAAAATAAATACAGTTTGGAAGCACACACTGTGTGATCTCACTGAGGCAATTTACTCACCATGGGAGTTGTTGAATGCTGTATACTCAACCAAGTTCTTCACACTAACACAGGGAATTTAGAAGTTCTCTCTATTTTACTGTGCAAATGACTTCTGAAGAGACTGTAAAACAAAGGGAGGAACTGGGCTGCTTCCATTCGCTTTCTCACAACAGCCATGTTGTTCTGCAGGCTTGCCCCACCCCCATTCAGCCTGGCTCCAGAGATATAAAGGCACACACAACTTTCAAAAGGCAAGCCTTTTCCAAGTGTCTTCTAGATTTTCCAGTGTGAATAAGACCATCCAGTTGTGAATGATTGTGCAACCTCCAATGATGTGTAAATTCAATAAAAGATATGTACTCTCTGTATTTTCCACAGGGACAGTTCCTGTTTTCTGGTGCTCATCCCTGATAAACCCTTTTCTTCTCTTTCAGATATTTATGTCACACCTTTCACTTCTGAGGACTTTCAAGGTGGTTATCAAATAAATGCAAATACTAGCAATCAGGACTTCTTTTGTAGCAGGAACTCCTTTGCATATTAGGCCACACACCCCTGGTGTCGCCAATCCTCCAAGAGCTTATAGGGCTTTTAGTACAGGGCCTACTGTAAGCTCCAGGAGGATTGGATTCAGTAGGTATCAATAAAATAGCAACCTGTACAATTTTTTTTTTAAAAAAAGAATCAACAAATAGAAATATTTAAATGCCGGCTGATTCGGTTCATATCCTGTTCACTGGCTGTAACTAGAGACTTGATTTTTCAGCAGTCGATTTGACAGTTTAGCAATCTGTTTGAGTTTGGCAGGTTGTTTTACTGCGCTTCTTACTAACCATGCAGTACAGGGTAACTGGGTTTTCATGCATCTTCTCACATAGCCTCATTGAGTTCTTCTAAACCCCTGTCCGTGTTGTGCAATGGTTCCGCTTGTAGGCAATTGTTTAAATAGACAATAAGAGCACTCACAAATCATATAAATAATCCATCAATAAATGTCATGTTTGAACAAAATGTGCACTTTGGTGTTTCTGAGCCTGTCCAGTTTAGTTGTTAGAGCATTAGACTAGGACCTGGGTGACCCCAAATTTTGTCCCTGGCATTTCTAACAAAATGATCCCAGGTGGCAAGTTTACGCTTAATCAACCAAGAGAGTACAGAATTAGATAGACAAGTGGTCCAGCTTGGTATAAGGCAGCTTCAGATGTTTGTAAAGCTGTAGTTAAGGATATTTTGCTTAAACACATGGTACTTCTAGGAGCAGGCCCTACTGGGCTTCACCAAGAGTGGGTAAACAAAGCCTTTCAAAATCCTTCCCTCTGCCATAAATATCTCTGGGAGGTTTCTTTTTAACCTAGCTGGTTCCTTTAAATCTTAACCCCCCTCTGCTGGTCCTTTCCAATCTTAGCTTGAACTTCAAGGTGCTCTGATTAATTCGGAACGGAAAGTTCCTTCAAATGAGGGTCACACCCTGGGGGGGTTTCCTTTCCCAGTTGCTGTGACAGAGAGGTGGCTGTGTGTTGTGTGGCTGGGCTGCAAATATATTTCCGTTCGTCAAGACTGTGAAGCAAAATTCTCACCTGCCTGAATGTTTCTTGTGGTTTCTTCTAAATGCAGCTACGGGACAGGCAACTGTGCAGAAGGAGGGTCGAAATAATTGCTTAGGCGTCATAAAGAACTCTGTTTCATGTGCAACTAGATTTTGAAGCTCTTCAGGGCATGAACTGTGATTAAAGGGGGAATGGGTAAACTTTATTCAGACTCAGAAGCCAGGGTGGGGGAACCCAGACTGTGAGCCCATTACCATAATATGATCTGTTATGTCATTTCAAAAATAAAAATTGACAAAATGATTTCATGTCTCATGAGGGTATAAGATAGGATTGGGCAGGGTGGTGAAGGAAACAGGGCTGTAGCAAGTTTGTATGGGGCCTAGCAGAACAATTCTTAGGATCTGCATGCTTGACTACACAAAAACTCATGAATATATCAAGAGCTTCAGATGAAATTCCTAAACTCAAAGATGATAGGTGCGTGTACCAGACCTGGATTCTGTTGATCGCCTGCAGGATGCAAACCTCTCCTGGGGCCGTTTCACTTCAGACTGCAAATGTGGGCTCATGTGTTAGAATGTTCCTACATATGAGGTGATTGCATCCTTGCACATGCAGAATGCATGAGGCTGGGCAAAAGTCCCTGTATGTTAATTTTCTGAGTTCAGGGAGTTACTCTGTATGGAAGAGTATTTAAATACACCCCCTGCTCCGCACACACCCGTTATAGAGGGAAGTGGTACAGCCTTAGAACCATTTTGCTGCCTCTGCAAAGCTCAAGGGTCATGTTAGGAATAGGGTTGCCAAGTCCTTCAAGAAATATCTGGGGACTTCGGGGGTGGAGCCAGGAGACATTGGGGGAGGAGCCAGGAGCAAGGGTGTGACAAACATAATTGAACTCCAAGGGAGTTCTGGCCATCACATTTAAAGGGACAGCACACCTTTTAAAATTCCTTCCTTCCATAGGAAATAATGAAGGATAGGGGCACCTTCTATTGGGGCTCATAAAATTGGACCCCCTGGGCCAATCATTTTGAAACTTGGGGGGTATTTTGGGGAGAGGCACTAGATGCTATACTGAAAATTTTGTGCCTCTACTTCAAAAAACAGCCCCCCCCAGAGCCCCCGATACCTCCAGATCAATTCCCCATTATACCCTATGAGAACCGATCTCCACATAGGGAATAATGAAGTGCGCAGCAGACATTTCCCCCCCCCCCCCAGTTTCTGGCAACTCTGAAGCAAGGGGTTGGCATCTCTACTCATGAGTTGCTGCCAACGTCTTCAAAGTAACACAAACACACCATTCCAAGAGGAAGCCTTTCCAATCGGAGACTGAAGCCTCCGGAGGTGGAAAGTCACATGGTGGCTGTGGGGGCAGGGCTTCCCCCCGCCGGCCAGCTGACTGGGGGCAGGAAGGAGCCTGGGAAAGCGGAAGAACCCCCGCTGGGACCTAGGGATTGGCAAGTCTAGTTAGGAACCCCTTGGCTCTTTCTACTTCTGGGTGAAAAAGCGGCTTGTGTGGGCCCCTGTTGACTTGAAAGGGACTGTAGAAGAGTTAAGTAGCTTCCTTTATGTGTTTCTTGGCCTTCAGGCTGTTGTATGCTGCTTTGGATTTTCAAATTTAGGAATCATAGAACTGTTCAATGTGTCACTTGCTCTTGTATTGTAGGCCCCCTTTTAGTATGGCTGAGAAACAGAAGCTACAGTGAATCTTCTCTGCAGAGCAACCATGGAATTCCTTTGTGGTCTGTAATCCAAGTACCAACCAGGGATGACCTTGCTTAGTGTCTGAGATCGAACAAGATCAGGCTAGCCACCTAGGTCAGGAGTGATGGTGCATATGAGCTGCATAAATACATAGGGGCTGTGGTCAGACAGTGGACTTAGTGTGATCTGGCCCCACCTCTAATTCAGGGTTTTTTGTAATGGAAAGTTTTAATCAGACATCCCACTCTAACCTACTTCAGCACGTGCTCACTTCATGGCTGGTCGACCAGATTACTGCTGTGTGGCAACCATGGAGTGGGTAGTCAGGCAGCTTTCCTCCCATCATTTGTCTTCTGAGCATGCATGTAAGTGCTTATGGGAAGCAGTGCTTCAAGCTCCTGGCTAGTGGCCAATGGAATCACTGGAGGAGGCTGCTGGGATATGTAGTTCAGCATGGGGAAGTGTTTTAGAAACTGCCTTGGAGGTTGTCTTAAGATAAACAGTCTTGAGAAGCTCCCATGAGAGACAGAGAGAGAGATGTCAATAAACAGTAAATAATAAACACACAAGCAGTGATTGATGGCCCAGGGTTTTTTATGCTCTTATGCGCAAATCCCTACCTCATTAAAAGGGGGGCGGGGGTGGACAGGAAGGTTCACACTTCCCAACTGGCTTCAGTTTGCAACATGGGAGTTCAGACATCCAGAAATGCAGGATGAAAGTGCTGACATCGGTAAGGACCAGACTTTCCCTGGTGCCAAAGAACTCCACTTCAAAGGTGAGTCAGAATGGAGTGCCATCAACTGGGGAATGGGAGGCAGATGTCACTGTCTGATCATGCACTTTAAGTCCGAAAAGGAACGGCAACAACTTTGGGTCAAAGTGCTCATCTGATTCTTTCCCTTTGCATTCTGGGATGCTGTTTGACCACTAAGACTGGACTGCAAGTCAGTACAGTAGTAGTAACGTCATGATCTGTAGGAATCTTCCACCGTTTAACTATTTTCAGATTGGGTCCACCACTTCTTACATACCACTGTACACTGAGTATCAATGATTGTTTCATAGAAACATAGGGATGGAAGATACCTCAAGGGCAATCTAGTCCAACCCCCTGCACAACACAGGAAATTCACAGCTACCTCCCCTCTCCATCCTCCAGTGACCCCTGCTGTTCCTCAAATGAAACAGGATAATTTTGACAATGAATGAACCCCTCCCCCCCGGATCCCTGGGCAATCTGGCTTGGAGGAAAATTCCTTCCTGACGCCAAATTGGCGATTGGCATTATCCTGGGTATGTAAGGAGGAGCCATGAGACTCAAGCACTGACTCATCCCTTCCTGCCTCCCTCTTTTAGGCTGGGTACAGATGGCTGGCTTAGGGTGGCAGCCTCCCGTCCCGGAAGTAAGTCAGTAGAATGAGAAGTGCCCTGTGGCAGTCAGATGGCACACGGCCTGCCACTGGAACGAGGATGGGCTGCGTGTGGCCCAGAAGCACCTTGCCGATTTGCTGCCGATTTGCTACCACTTCATATGTGGTAGCTTTTCGAGGTGGCAGGATGACGGGTAAGGACAGGGTGAGGGTGGGAGCAGGGCAGGATCCAGATGCATGCGTTTGAACATGATTTTTTTGGTCTGGTCATATGGCATCCTTTATACTGGCTGTCTGGATCCAGCCATAATCTGCTAAATCAACAGAATTTCCATTGCTATCAGATGGCCATCTAAGCCTCTGCTTAAAAACCTCCGTAGGAGAGCGCACTATCTCCCGAGGAAGCCTGTTCCACTGAGGATCCATTGTCAGGAAGTTCTTACTAATGTTTAGCTGAAAACTCTTTTGATGTAATTTCAATCCGTTGGTTCTGGAGCAACAGAAAACAACTCTACTCCATCCTCTATATGACGGCCCTTGGTATGCTTGAAGATGGCTATCATATCACCTCTCAGTTGTTTCCTCTCCAAGCTAAACATGCCCAGCACCTTCAACCTTTCCGCATAGAACTTGGTCTCCAGATCCCTCTTAATTGCCTTCTGCTGGACACATTCTAGCTTGCCGAAATCCTATGTAAACTGTGGCGGCCCAAACTGAGCACAATATTCCAAGTGAGATCTACCCAGAGCAGAGTAAAGTGATACTATCACTTTGCATGATCTGGACACTAGACTTCTGTTGATGAAGCCCAAAACTGCATTTGCCTTTTTAGCTAATGCATCACACGGCTGACATGTTCAGTGTATGGTCTACTAAGACCCCTAAATCCTTTTTGCAAGCACTACTGCCAAAACAAGTCTTCCCCATCCTATAATTATGAATTTGATTTTTCCTACCTAAATGCAGAACTTTACATTTTCCATTTTTGAAATTTAATTTGTTTTAAAGCCCAGTTGTCCAGTTCGTCAAGATTATCCTGTTTCCTTCAAGGGAGATCTCTGCCAAAATAGTTTTTTTTGCCTGTTTGGGCTTGGGAGATGAACTACACACGCTACAGGATCTGGGATACAATATGTAATCCCCATTAGTATGGCATCTGTGTCCAATTCAGAATGGGATGGATGAGGTAGATTTTAATGCTCAGCGATGCAAGGGTTCAAGTACCTGGCAGTGACTGGCACAAAAAACCCCAATCAGACTTACTGACCTGGAAAAGGGGGGAAAGGACACAACCACAAAAGGATCCTTCATCTCATCAGACCACTCAAATCTTCCTCTCTCACTGAGATAGTCAGAGGTCGGGTTTCATAAGATGGAGCTCACAGGGGACGAGAAGGTGGGGACCCAGAACCCAACCTGTGAACTCTGTCACAGTTGCATTAATTCTCTCTCCCTGTGTGCACTGCTCCCTTTCCAGATCAGGCCCACACACTCTTACCTTGAATAGAAAAGGTCTTGGAAAAGAGTTATTTGGTCCACGGTGGAAGGACCAAATACCTCTTCCCCTGACAGTTTGTGTTTGGGGAAACAATGTGGAGGGAAAGTTGCAGCTTCTTCTGCACATGTGACATGCTTGGGAAGACAGGAAAATACACAAATCAAGTGTGCTGTGATGCAGTTTACAGGTTGTGTATGGGGTTCCCACCAACTTAAATCCTGTCTTGTGGAAACTTACCCTCAGGCCTCCATCTTCCCCTCCTCACAGTCTAGCTCCTAGAAAACCTTGCTAGCTCCTAAATTTTGAAAAGTGTTTATACCTCTGGTAATACGCCATTTCATCAGCCTTACAATATTCTGAGCAACATGTTGTGCTGTTGGTTGTCCCATCATGCACAAAAGTGCATTGAGCATATTCACCTCTGACTTCCTTTAATTCGAAGCAAGATTTCAAGTCTGGAAAAATGCTTCTTCAGCTGCAACCAACATGCTGCAATGCCTCTTGGCATTCTTCAGCTGCAATGCCTCTTAGCATTCTTCAGCTGCAATGCCTCTTAGCATTCTTCAGCTGCAGTGCCTCTTAGCATTCAGGTCAAAATAGTAGGAACTTGCAGGAGCTACCCAAAGTCCAGGGGGTGCTGCATTATGCACATGGTGCTCTTGTAGGGTTGCCAATCCCCAGATGGGGGCAGGGTATCCCCCAGTTTGGAGACCCTCCCCCTGCTTCAGGGTTAACAGAAAGCGGGGGGGGGGGAGGGGAAGGGAGATGTCTGCTGGGAAATCCATTATTCCCAATGGAGACTGGTTCCCAGAATTGATCTGTAGATATCTGGGGCTCTGGGGGGCTGTTTATTTAGGTAGCAGCACCAAGTTTTCTGCATAGCATCCAGTGCATCTCCTCAAAACACCCTCCAAGATTGGACTAGGGGGTCCAATTCTATGAGCCCCAGAAGAAGATGCCCCTATCCTTCATTATTTCCAAAAGGAGGGAAGGCTTTGGAAAGGAAGGTGATCCCTTTAAATGTGATGGCCAGTTAATTGTGCTTGCCACACCCTTGCTCCTGGATCCACCCCTAAAGTCTCCTGACTCCACCCCCAAAGTCCCCAGAGATTTCCTGAGTTGGACTTGGCAACCCTATGCTCCTGTGTAAACAGACATCCTTATTTATTTCAGGAGCACCAGAAGAGGAGACTGAACAGGCAAGAGACTGCTTATCCGTCGGTAACCGTATATTTATTTATTCCACATGGTAAGGCATTAAAATGATTACACATAACACCTAGCAATATAATCATGTATATTTCATAATGAATATGGAACTTGGTTGGCATTTTTTTTTTCCAGTAAAGAGAAACGCAGGGTTGACTGCTCTGCTAGGATTTCTTTTCTCAACTGTACTCCTAACAGTCCAGGAGACAAAATCTGCAGAAAAAGACTCCGCCAGTGAATGCATGAAGCTTCAGGGAGTGGCCGAGGCAAGCGGATGCAAAATAAATCTGTTCTAAACATTTATTAAAAAACAAAAACCCCTTTCCATATTTTCTTCTCCAGATTTTGGGACGAGTTACAGCAGAACTGGTGTCCCAGATGGATACAAATGCTGCAGGTAAAGAGGTGAAGGCTGCAATCTTAACTATACTTTCCTGGAGTAAGCACTACTGTCTAAAATGGGGCTTACTTCTGAGTAGAGCTGGCTAGGATTGCTTCCAAAATATTGGCTTGAGGGAAGGAGGGGGGCTACATGTCAAAACAGAAATACCACCAAAGAGGGCTGGAATACTGTGCAAAACCCCACCTTTAAAAATTATTAACATATTTAAAAATATTAAGCATCAAAACCAGCTCCATTTCCTTTTTTTTTTTTTTTTTAAATTGCCAGACACAAACAAAGCATGTCTACAGAATGTTGGATCTTTGTTCTAACCTCATCATTCCCCATTTAAAAAAAAAAATCCACACACAAATTCGAAGAAGAATTATTTAAAGCACTGGAATCCTTCGCTGAGATATCTTTCAGAAAGAATTATATTATTATAACAAATAAAGACCGAGTAAAAATTTTTTACTCTTAAATATTCCATGAGCCAAACGGAAAATTTTCCTGTACAAGCAATTGTGCATTTTAATTTTTTTTTTTAAAAAAAGAAGCATATTATAGTGCAAAAACAAACGAAAAAACCCCTTTTCAACTTGATCACTTGCACAGAAGAGATGTGTGTCTTTTTTCACACCTCCATATGACAATCTGTCAATAAACTTGAAAGGGATGGGCTGTCAGAGATGGCATTTTCTATTGTGGTTTACAAGTGCAGATCTAAAACTTTAGAGTGCCCTGAAGATCTGAAGTCACCCCCACACACAATTTGGTCTCAAAAACAGCCGTCAAGATTTCACTAGAGGCAGAAAGGAAGGTACTACAACAACAGCAAAACTCTTGTATGGAGAATTTTCTTTTTACACCAGATGTAAACATACAAACAGTGGGTAGGCCCTATGCGATCAGCCTTAAGCGTGAATGATGAATTTTTTTTAAATGCAGGACACACTGAGATGGGGCCTCACATAATGGAACTCTCCATTATACAAAGATAATTCCCTTTATGTAGAAAATGAGCAATAATGTTGATCACCTCAGTGAGAACTGTGACAGTGAGTATGTGCAGCAGCTTAGGTCAGATGCTGATGACCCTGTATAAACAGATGGAAGCATGCCAAGCAGCTGTTTGGTTGGGTGGCAAAACAGAAAGATGAGGTGCCCGTCATAGATGGGATCCCCCAGAAGACACCTGGTCCCACCTGTACCATTACTCAGACACCAGATAAAAGTACAATCCTAAAAACATTTTCTGGGGAGCAAGCTCTGCTGAAGAAAACGGGACATTTCTGAGTAGTTCTGCTTATAACTGCTCCCAATGATGCTGTTGTTTTCCTGCGTAAGAGGGGGGTTTTTTTGTTTAGTTTTGTTAGCTTTGCTACTGTTCTGCTATGGTTGAGACTTTTTAACAACTTAATTCGCCACCTCAGTGGCCATGGTTTTTGATTTATGGTCTGTAGGCTGCCTTGCGATAAATCTTGGGAAAGTGAACTATAAATATCTTAAATAAAATCAAATAAGGAAGACAAAGCCCCTGTTGAGCAGCTAATCCATACGTCTCCAACTTCATTGTTACTTTGGAATGATGCTCAAGAATCATGCATACTATTTTGAATCCAGTTGGCTGGCTCTAGTGTATCATGTGAGATAGGGGGTGTTGTTTGTGGTTAAAGGACTGCAGAGCCCCACCACCAGAGCTAATTAACAGGAGATGCAACTTCATTTGGGAAGTTCTTTGGCACGGCCCACTGGAATGGAGAACAGCAGCGGCATTCCTTTCAGTGGAAGAACTTCCCAGTGTCTTGAGCCCAGTGGTTGGGTCTGCCTGCTCCTGTTGCCTCAAAGTCACCAAGTGAGGCAACCAGCTAGCCTACATCCTGGTGCAGGTGGGGCTGCAGCTGCTATCTAGTAGAGTGGGGCAGGACATGACAGCACAAAGACTTTTGAGCTGTTTTTATACAACTCACTTGTTGTCTTCAGTTAGCAGGAGGTCCCAATGCCAGTTCATTGATTTAACGTATGTATTTTGTCCAGTGATGATAAATATTGCAAGTGAGAAAAAACAGGACTACCATATTTGGGGCCAGATCCTGTAACTTCCTTCCACTATGACTCTCCTCTGTTAAGTCTTCCTCCGACAAAGGTAGAAAGCCAAAGTGAGGCTTCGTGTGATGGAGAAAAGTGTTTCTTGATCAGAAAAAGGTCATTATCCATTGGAGGGCATCTTTCTCTGTTGAAGGAAGATTTAGCAGAAGGAAGTCAAAGGATCCTGCTTCGTGGGAGGGTGACAGGATCCCACCCTTGCAGCTTGAGAAACTTACAATACTCTTAAACTTTACTCTTGGACTTTTTTTTAAAAAAAACCACAAATTTATTTTAAAAATCCTTTGACCTTTGAGATGATTGATAACGGCTTTTTTTCTCTCTCAGACGTCTCTCTGCAAAAGGAGTAAAGCAATCCATTCTATGTATTCCTATGTACATTCAGAACATGATGAATGCCGGTAAAGGGGGAACCTGAAGGAGCAACGGTAAAGAATTTTTTGTTGTTTCTGAAATGCATACAAATTCCAACCTATCTCCAGTCTGTCTTTGCTTAATCAACTGCCTATATTTTGCACAAGAACAATGTTATCTTTGGGATGAGTATTGCTAAGGCCACTGCAGCGGCTCCCCTTTCAATTACCCACTTGTTTTAATTCTTAACATAGCACACTGTTGAGCGTTTCAATTCAGGGAAAGTGAAAGGCGGCTGGTTTACTGGTCCTTTTCAGTACGGCCTCCAGACAGCTTCATCCATCCTCCCAGTAGTTGTCATAGCTGTTGGTGAGTTACTGTGACTCCCATCTGCCTCGACACCATCATTTTGGTTGGTGAGGCTGGGATTAATCAAATTGTTGCCAGCTGATGCACTCGGGCAAGAAGGAAGCATCCGTGTGGGCGAGCGCTCTCCCCCTGCCACCATGGAAAACTGGTATGACCCAGAGGATGTACCATAGTACAGATGGTAAGGGGATGGGTTGGTCTGGAAATGTCCACTCTGGTTTTGGGTGGAGCTTGGATAAGGTGGGGGAAGGTACGTATGGTGGAAGCGAGAGGCGGCAGGCATGCTGGTCATACTGATGCCTCCAATTCCAGTGGCGGAAGGTGTGGCTGCATAAGGGAAGGCTGCAGACATTGCACCCGAAGGTCCAAAATGCATCCGAGGGTCTGAAAACCTGCTCTCAGTAAGGCCCGGCAATGCAGAAAAGGACCGGTCAAACTGACGTGGATCAGGGAAAGGGCTCAGGTCAGATGTACCTGTTTTGAGGAACAAAGAGAGAGAGAGAGAAAATAATGCTGTTATACGATGGGATTTTTAGCTGTCTCCTCTTGCCTAGGGTCTGACATGCGTTGTAGTAGACAGGAAGGAAGATGGCTTATTAGAATGCCCCCTTTTTTTGTTGTTGTTAAAAACATATCCCAAGCAGCTTAACTGAAATGTGTCCATGCTCATCACAGAAAAGTACATAAGGAGAGTCCAAAGGTCCACTTCGTCTAGCATTTTCGTCCATTCTTTAGAGCAGCACACCACAAGGCTCCCAGCAAGCTTCCAAGAAAGGCATAAAGGGGGTTGCCTCCCCTGCTGTTTATTCCTGATGGTCGTTTTCGCACTCACCTCCAGCCGGCGCGACCCCCCTCTTCACCGCACAGGATCTGCGCGGATTTCGCACTAAATGCCGCGGAGCAGCCTTTTGCGCCGGAAACTCCCGTCGCAAAAGCCGCGCAAACGCCAAACTGCTTTTTGGCGATTTACGTTTGAGCGGCTTTTGCGACGGTAGTTTCCAGCGCAAAAGGCTGCTCCGCGGCATTTAGTGCGAAATCCGCGCAGATCCTGCGCGGTGAAGAGGGGGGTCGCGCCGGCTGGAGGTGAGTGCGAAAACGACCGATATCTGATACTCAGCTTTATGCTGTGTGTAATCCACCTTGAGTCCCTGCGAGAAAGGCAGACTATACATAACTTAAATTTTAAAATACTGCTTCTTGAACATGGAGGTTTCATTACACTCTCCATGGAATGGGTGGCATCCTCTTGAGACTAGAGGTGGTTCTTCCAGTCTGTGGAGCCTCCAACTAAAGTGGCTCTTCGTTGGAGTGGCTTTTTCATTGGAGGAAGAGCCATCCGAGTGGGAGGAAAGCTACAAACTTTGCTTAGTGGAGGGCTTGGGTTGCAGGCCAACACACTTTTCGGCAGACCTCTCCCCTGTGAATTTGTCGTCCAAAAAGGGAAGCCCACTTTTCCTAGCAGAAGGCAAATG
Organism: Heteronotia binoei; assembly: GCF_032191835.1. Taxonomy (NCBI): domain Eukaryota; kingdom Metazoa; phylum Chordata; class Lepidosauria; order Squamata; family Gekkonidae; genus Heteronotia; species Heteronotia binoei. The sequence goes on along the minus strand of NC_083239.1, from coordinate 11,451,153 downwards.
TTGCTGAGTGTCACCGCCATGATTTTGCAGCCATCCGTCACTAGGAATTTGTCCTGCGCAAGCCACTTCATCTCCAGGTAGCTTGTGGCTGAAATTTCCCACTCCCACACCAAGCGAAGCAAAACCAACGCCTGTCCACAGATGTCTTGTTTTATTTGAGCTTAGCCAAACACTTGTATCTATAAAGTTCCATTTTTAATTGAACCACCCACAAGCTGGGATGGTCAGAGAAGTGGGTTATTTTTTTTCGGTGGGGGGGCCCCCCCTCTAAAACAGAATTTTTACCCCCCCCCCCTTGTGAATGTCCAAGTACTTTGAGAATGAGTAGGATTGCTTAACAGGTATAAATCTCATGCTAGCCTGTAATATAGATTTGCCACTGGCACGCATTAGCTGCTGATATACTCTGGTTGCAAACCCCGTCATCTCTATACCTTCCCATCCCTGCCTTCCCTCTTGTTGGAACCAGGAAGTCTTCAATCTTCACATGAGCGCATGTATGTGTGTGCATGCTCATACATGAATCCTAGGACTTTTGACTGATTTTTTTCATGATGTCTGCATGTAGTGCCCAAAAGCTTTGCTACCTCTGGGACCAACAGCAGCACGAAATCCAGTAAATTTCAAGATTCGTGTAAGCTCTTTGCAGTCATTACAGTTTTGGCACTCACACTGTGAGTAAGGGTATATTATGCTACCCACAATCCTCCCATATGTGCAGTTACCATTTTGTGTGAATAGTGTGGTACATGTATTTTCCAACTTTAAGATACGCAGATGTATGAGGAGTACATACTCCTGAATAATGAAGCTGGAAGATATGCGTGTTGCTATATTCACACAAAATGACTGTCAAGCATATTGAGAGAATTATGGGGTAGCATGACCTCCCTCAGGTGAAGTCTGAACCTCAAAACTGTAATGACTAGACAATTTTGGATTTTTAGTTTCTCACTCCTGATCAGATCTTCATATCAGTAAGTATTAAAAACAAATACCACTAATCTAAAAAAAACCTCAACCCTCTGAATTTCACGTGACTATCATAGACCATTCCAATCTGTCACCATAATTCTGTGGTGTATGGGTATATGTACAGCAATACACATGCTTCTATTCTTGATTTCCACCCACGCAGTTATAAACACAGATATAAAATTGTTTAGCTGTTCTCTTGGGCTTTGTAGCAGAGAGACAGCACTGCCTTCGTACAACGAGTCCCCAAGCTAGTTGGTCCATCCGCTTTGGCACACACACGCTCACACAAACACAGAAATATGGAGGAAAATCTGGAGTCTTTGCCAGGCCTTGAAGCCTGCATGTGGGTGGTCTGTTTGCACCGATAGGCTCGAAAGACTGGAGCTGATAAACATGCCGTTAAAAGCTCCCTTACTGTGTAAGTCATGCTATTTCTGTGGGGAGGGGAGTTGCTCCCAAGAGCCTTAAAAAAGAGTACAAAATGCCCCCAAGCAGCAATATTTCATTGAGGAAAGAAAAGAGAAGCTGGCCCAGTGTGGGGAGGGGAGTGACTGTGGTGGAGGAGGAGCACCGCCGAGCAAAGAGGAGAGAGGAGAAGGGGCTCACCTTGGGTGAGACAGAGCACATGGAGCAGAGGGATGAGAATGGAGACTGGAGGCTAGAGAAGGGAGCCGTTTTCCAGGCAGCAGGCAGACAAAGGTCCCAGGGCTGGGATAGCCCTTTGTAGCTGTGCCTCCAGTTCTTCTGCATGGGTTCTTGGGTGAGGGCTGCCAGCTCAGAGTGGGCTCACCCGGGGCGACAGGAGTTGTCACTGGAGGTCAGGCAGTGCCGGAGGGGAGGGGCTACTCCACCTGAACACTGACCCAAGGGCCAGCCCATCGAGGGTCCTCCCTAAATAGTCCAGTGTGCCACATCAGTTGCAAAATGTGGACTGGCAATGGGAAGGAGGAAGGCACAGTGTGCACGTAACAGCATACCACAAACCACCATCTTTGCGGTGTGTGTGTGTGTGTGTGGGGGGGAGAATGAAAAGGGAGAGAAACAGGGTCAGGAACTAGGTAGCGATGCAGGGGTGGAAAGAGGAGCAGGAACGGGATGGTGATGCAGAATCCGCAGGGAAAAAAAAACTAGAAAGTGGAGCAAGAGAAAAGTCCATGGCAAAAATGGATCTTGAAAAGCCAGGGACATAGCAAACTGAAAACTGAATGGGCAAAAATGAATGCTGAAGCAACAACAAAAGCCAACGAACATGTGAAGTGAAAGCGGGAGGAAACGATGGGTGCAAAAACAGCCATCCTCTCTGGATTGTTCCTGTGCCTTTTCTCTGTCTTCCTCCACTTCCTCCGAGGCAATGCTGTTTGTGAGAACACCAGTAGATGGCTATCTGGAAATAAACAGCAGCCCGGCGCCATTTACCTCTTCACCAGTTGAGCAGAGAGAGGGCTTAGCGTTCCTTCGTTCTGTTTCATGCGGCCATAAATAATTTTCCATAAAGAACAAACTGAATTTTTTTAAAAAAAAAAAAAAACCCCTAAATGCTCAGGGCACATTTCCCCTTTCTTTTTTCCTCTCTTAACACACTCCCAACGATTTTCAAGAGGCCAAATTTTATGAGTCTGTGCTTGCAATACTTGGCAATTGACATTGCTGCTAATATAAAAGCAACAGTGTAAACGTGCTAATTACTGACGGCTTGCAAAACAAAAACAAAAAAAGGGAAAAAATTAAGTGTGTGAGTGAGAGGGAGTGCTAGACAAAAAAGTTCAGATCCCTGGCCTAGAGAATTATTTTCCTGCAACCAAATGGTGTGTGCCTGCTGGTATGGGTAAAGGTAAGGAGGGCATAACACCCACCAACTTCCTTGTACTGATGAAGACAAAGGAATAGAACTGGTGGTGGGCTCAGATCCTCAGCTGGGTTGCTATTAAGGTTGCAAATTGCTGGCCTGGGAATGTGAATTTTTGCTCTCATTCTCGGGGTGATAGACTGAAAACGTCTGACCAACAGCTTGCCCGCACACTTGGTGGCTTCTTCTAAGATTCTGGAACACAACTGTTTGGGGAACAACATAAGGACTTTGTATCACATCATTGCATCATCCCAATGCAGAGACATCACATCTGTTCTGCACCAAAAAATGACATCATCTTTTGGTGTGACACTGGCAAGCTTGACCCCACCCCCAAAGTTCTCTTGATGTCTAATTTCACAGACAACATGGAACTTTTGTGCCTCTCAGATGCAAGTCAGCTGTATGGTGTTGGTGACCGCAGTGTTCCCTCTAAGCTGAGTTAAGTGTGAGCTAACCTCTGGCTCACACATTTTTGTCTTAGCCCGGGGAAAATGGCCCCAGAGCAAACTAATTTATGTAGTAGCTCACAACTTTAATGCCAGCAGCTCACGAAGTAGAATTTTTGCTCACAAGACTCTACAGTTTAGAGGGAATAGCCTCCCTCCTTAGCTTTGTCAACCTCCAGGTGGCACCTGGAGATCTCCCACTACTACAATTGATCTCCAGGCAACAGATAACATTTCTCCTGAAGAAAATGGCTGCTTTGGAGAATGGAGTCTATGCCATTATATCTTGCTGAGGTTCCTCTTCTCCCCAAACCCTGCCCTCCCCAGGCCCCAACCCAAAATCTCTACGTATTTCCCAACCCAGTTGTCAATCCTATCCCCCATACATTGCTTTTGTTTCTGTAAACTGCTTAGGGTTGCCAAGTCCAATTCAAGAAATATCTGGGGACTTTGGGGGTGGAGCCAGGAGATATTGGGGCAGAGCCAGGAGCAAGGGTGTGACAAGCAGAATTGAACTCCAAGGGAGTTCTGGCCATCACATTTAAAGGGACAGCACACCTTTTAAAATGCCTTCCTTCCATAGAAAATAATGAAGGATAGGGTCACCTCCTTTTGGGGCTCGTAGAATTGGACCCCCTGGTCCAATACTTTTGAAACTTGGGGAGTATTTTGGGGAGAGGCACTAGATGCTATACTGATAATTTGGCACCTCTACCTCAAAAAACAGCCCCCCCAGAGCCCCCGATACCCGCAGATCAATTCCCCATCATTCCCTATGGGAATCGTTCATGGAGGTGCATAATGGCTGTGGGGGTGGGGCTTCCCCCGCCGGCCAGCTGGCTGGGGGAGGGGGGAAGCCTGTAAAACCGGGGGATCCCCCGCTGGGACCTGGGGATTGGGAAGCCTAAAACTGCTCCATGTGGTCATTATTGGCTGTGTTGTAAGAACTGATGTGTGTCTGGGAGGCACAAAACTCCTATTGCATGCGTAATACGAAGTCCTTGTGCTGTTCTCCAACAAACAGGTGGACTTTGCAATAGACAGAGCCCGAAGACGTAATCTGGCACTAACAGCTTGGCCACATTTTCAGCATAGTGATTTTTTTAAAAAAGAATTGTGTGTGTGTGTGTGGTGAAGAGTCCATCTCTTGAAAGCCACTTGATTGTGATGATTCAGAGAGCATATTTTATGTGAAAAATGTCCTAAATTCAGCCCCCTGCATCTTCAGTTGAAGCATCTCAGCAGAGCCGGATTAAAAATTAGGCCAACTAGGCACTGGCTTCTGGGCCCCCACACCTTTAGAGCCCCAGGCTGGCATTCTCCCCCCGTTTTCTCCCTGTTTGCAGCCCTCCCAGCCTGCGCAGCCAGCAACGGAGCCACTCTTTGCCCAAATTGCCTGGTGAGGCTGCTGCTGGCGTCGTTGCCAAGTTTGCCTCTCTTTGCCTCTCCCCTGCAGCTTTGTCAAAGGGGCTTTGGAGAAGGGGCCTGCAGGCTGCAGTGGGGGCCGTGGGCAGCAGGGCAGGCACTCCAAGGGCCCCTCTGAGATTTTGACTGCCTAGGGGCCTCTACAGGGTTTAACCCGGCACTGAATCTCAGGCAGCAGGTACTGCAAACACCTTTCTTTGCCTGATACTCCAGAAAGCTCCAGCCAACCAAAGTCAACGACAGTGAGGCAGGTGGACCAGTGGTCTGGCTCAGTAGAAGAGTAGCATGGGACGATGGGGCCTGAGAGGCTCAGGTTCAAATCCCTATTCTGCTATGGAAGCTCATTGGCTGGCTTTGGACTAGTCATACACTCCAGCCTAACCTACCTCACAGGCTTGTTTTGAAGGTAAAATCTGGCAGGAGAGAGAATTAATATGATGCACTTTAATAAGACATCATTGGGGTTTGCAATCTGTTTTTGAATTTAATTGGTTTTATTGATTGATGTATGTTTACCCATTGTTGTAAATCACCTAATAATAATAATAATAATAATAATAATAATAATAATAATAATAATAATAATAATAATAATAATAATAATAATAGCCATCCTGGGCTGCTTGGAGGAAAGGTGGAATAGAAACATATTCAATAAACAAAGAATGGGATGTCCAAGCATGCGCTTCCAGCAAAAAGACAAACAAACAAGAGCCAGTGTGGTGTTGTGGTTAACACTGGCAGACTAGTATCCGAGAGACCCAAGAATCTCAACTTGTGCCATGGAAGCTCACTAGGTGACCCTGGGCCAACCACACTCTTTCAAGCCTAAGCTATCTCACGGGATTGTTGTGAGGATAGAATGGAGAAGAGGAGAACCACGTAAGCTGCTTTGAGTCCCCACTGGGGATGAAGGCAAGGTCCAAATGAATTAAAAATGAAATCCGTTGCAGAGCCCCAAATCCTTCTGGTCTGCAGATGAAAGGCCTCATGTACAAGTAAATTTTTAGAACATACGTCAAGGCCATAAATGTTGAAAACCCATTATCAGAAGCTGCCACCCCTTCTCCTTTGTGAGTTGGAGCTAGCCCTGAGGATAACAAGAGTTCAAACTTTTAATGCCTTTACTGTCTCTTCTTTGCTCTGTCTGTGGCCGGAAGAGCTGGCAAGGGTAGTTTTCTCCTCTTGCAATGCAGCATAATTGTGCACAGAATTCACTGGTTAAAGTAAAAGCTGTTGCAGAGTTTTATGGCTCTGAATTTTATTTTTATTTTTCTAACTACTGCCCGACTTGTATTTCGAGATCTCCTCCCCTCCCGCCTTACTTCTTTCCTCAGGCCCTGGCAATTCTGAGGGCGAGTATTTTGCTTGTCGCACTGCCAATCAAAATATTTGAAAGAAATGTTTATTTTCTTCTCGAAATCGTACCAGCTGCTGCCTTAACTGAATAAGCCCATTTAGAGGTAAGAATTTCACCATTGTGAGTGCTGAGCTGTGGGCCCACACACTCCAAATATCTGACCCGATCTATCAACGGAAATGGCAGCACTTTGGATCAGGGAACTGGGAAATGAAGAATGCATGTTGAACCAGAAATCAGAGTCCCAATGGGTATAATTTTGCAGTCTCCTGGGGCTGACCACTCTCTCTGCATTGTGAGAGGGGGGCGGGATAGAGGTCAGTGGCAAAAAAAGGAAGTCATGTTTGCTTCCCATTGTCTGGTGTGTGTTTTTTAAGATGGCTGCCAGGGCCTTCTTGCTTTGCCAGGCAGTGCACAATTTGGGTTTCAAGCTTTGCAAACCCTTTCCAGATCAAACAAACCCCAATGCAACGAAAAAGTGTCTCTGTTTTTGTAACAGCCTTGGAGAAAATCAAGGTCTTTAGTTGACTTAATGAAGTCCAAGAAGCAAAAGGAGGAAACTAAAGAGAAGGGGGGCTTTATTTTTCTCATCTGGAAGTAAAATGAGTGGAGGTCATAGTTCAGTGACGGAGCATATGCTTTGCGGGTAGGGATACATTGTGATGTAGAGGTTACCGCATTGGATTAGGCTTCCCAACCCTCCCGCCCTGGCGGGGGACCCCAGGATTTCCACCCTCTTCCCCCGCTCCCCAGAAAAACAGAAGCGGGGGGAGGGGGTGGAAACGGCGCCAGGGAGCATGGCGAGCCGCCGCATCCCGGAGCTGGCGAGGCCGCCGCACCACGCCACCCCCTCCTCGCCCACCGCAGCTGCTCCTCCAAGATGAGCCCAGGCTGAGCCCATCTCAGAGGAGCAGCCAAGAGGCGGCAGCAGCGCAGGGGAGGGCGAGGCAGGCCAGGAGCATGGTGAGCCACGAATCCGGGCTTTTCTAGGACCCGGACTCGCGGCTCGCCACGCCCCCCGCCCGCCTCCACCCCCTCCTCCGCTTCCACCCCAGAGGCGGAGCGGGCGAGGCCGCAGCGCCGCTGCCGCCTCTTCTCTGCTCGCCATGGCTGCTCCTCCGAGATGGGCTCAGCCTGAGCCCATCTCGGAGGAGCAGCCACGGCGAGTGGAGAAGAGGCGGCAGCTGCGGGGCGGCTCGCCACGCTCCCCGGCGCCGTTTCCCCCTCCCCCTAGCTCCACCCCAGTGTCTCCTGGCTCCACCCCCAAAGTCTCCTGGCTCCACCCCCAAAGTCCCCAGATACTTCTGGGGTTGGACTTGGGAACCCTACATTGGATGCAGGTCTGGAAGAACCAGGTTCAAAGCCCTACTCAACTACAAAGCTGGCTGGGTGAGCTTGGAGGAAATGGTCACACTCTTTTCAGACCAGGCCCCAAGTCAACCGCACAGGATTGCTGAGAAGGATGAAGCCAAGGGTGGAGAAATCATGTATTCCAGCTTGAGTTGCTTAAATAAGCACAGGAAAGAGTGTACCAAATTGAGAGGCTTGATCCTTGGCATTTCCAGTTAACAAGGAGACCTCAAGGAATAGGGATATGAAAGCCCTATGAGATTAGCTGCCACCTAGACAGACCAATCATGATCTTGTTCAATTTAAACTAGCTTTTTAATTCAAGGAAATGGCAGAGTCTCCCTGAACAAACAGGTTCCCACCTCCAAAACCAGCATGGTGTCGCTCATTGAGCGGCTGGGCTTGCATTACCGAACCCGGAAACTGCAGCTGGTGCAGAACGCGGTGGCTAGATTGCTGCTGGGGCTCCCAAAGTGGGAGCACATACAGCTGGGGCTGCGTGAACTGCACTGGCTGCCAGTTGTATACCGGATTCGTTACAAAGTGCTGGTTATTACCTTTAAAGCCCTATAAGGCCGAGGACCTGCCTACCTTAGGGGCCGTCTCTCCCCATATGAACCCCAGAGAGCACTGAGGTCAGCTGGGAAAAACCTGCTGACTATTCCTGGGCCGAAAGAGGTGAAGCTACAAAGCACCCGTGACCGGGCTTTCTCTACTATGGCTCCACGCCTATGGAACCAACTTCCAGAAGAAATGCGGGCCCTGCGGGATCTTGAACAGTTCCGCAGGGCCTGCAAGACTATCCTCTTTCGATTGGCCTTCACCGACCAAGAGGGAAACTGCTAAGGAATTCGCCTTTGTAAATAGCACCAGCATATTTTTATCAATAATAAATTGATAAAACCGGAGAGCCGGTTTGGTGTAGTGGTTAAGTGTGCGGACTCTTATCTGGGAGAACCGGGTTTGATTCCCCACTCCTCCACTTGCACCTGCTAGCATGGCCTTGGGTCAGCCATAGCTCTGGCAGAGGTTGTCCTTGAAAGGGCAGCTGCTGTGAGAGCCCTCTCCAGCCCCACCCACCTCACAGGGTGTCTGTTGTGGGGGAGGAAGGGAAAGGAGATTGTGAGCCGCTCTGAGACTCTTCGGAGTGGAGGGCGGGATATAAATCCAATATCTTCTTCTTCTTCTTCTTCTTCAATTTTAGAATTTTAATAGATTTTAATTAAATTGTTAATGTAGTCTTTGTTTAAACATTTTGTATAACTAATGTATGGAACTGTGTTGTTAGCCGCCCTGAGCCTGCTTCGGCGGGGAGGGCGGGATATGGATAAAAATTGTTGTTGTTGTTGTTGCATTAGGGAGACTCTTCCTGCTTTAGCTAGGATACTTGCCAGATGGCCTTTGTTGAGTCCTTATCGATGCGTTCATAAACTCTGCTGCCGGACAGGTTCAGATATTAAGCTGTAGTAGGTCAACTCACTACTAACTCAAAGCTCAGGTGGCATAGCTGGAGGCAGAAGGCCAGGGTGCGTTGGCACTGTATCAGGGTGATGCCAACACCAGCACAGAAGTGGGCAGCCTGCCAATCAGAGGGGAGTGTCCATTAAGAGTTCTGTGAGGTCTGAATGCACAAAGGTTCCGGATTCAACCCCAGGGAAATCAGAGTAAGATCAGGGAGGACCAAATTCAAATTCTCTCACTTAGCCATGAAGCTCATTGCATGGCCGTGAGCCAATTCCCCTCTCTGTCTCTCAGCCTAACCTGCCCAGGGATGGCCCTTATCCATCAATTCGCCCTGATCTGCACTGTTGAGCCAAAAGTTGGCTCATGTTCTTAGTGTGTATATACAAAACGATATCTACTTCCAGGCCAAAGCGTAAGTAAATAAACTATCTGCTTTATTTTCAAATGGTGTATGTACAACTTCCATTTTGTTTTTTACATGGGTTGGTGTAGCCAAGATCAACACTAACATACAGGCAAGTGAATAATTTTTAGTATAGGTGAATGTCTGGCATGGTTACTGGGACTAAAGAGGTAAGGTTGCCAATCCCCAGGTGGGGGCAGGGGATCCCTCGGTTTGGAGGCCCTCCCCCCGCTTCAGGGTCGTCAGAAAGCGGGGGGAGGGGAGGGAAATGTCTGCTGGAAACTCTGTTATTCCCTATGGAGATTTATTCCCATAGAAAATAATGGAGAATTGATCCGCAGGTATCTGGGGCTCTGGGGGGGGGCTGTTTTTTGAGGTAGAGGCACCAAATTTTCAGTACAGCATCTAGTGCCTCTCCCCAAAATATCCCCCAGGTCTCAAAATGATTGAACCAGGAGGTCCAATTCTATGAGCCCCTAAAGAAGGTGCCCCTATCCGTCATTATTTCCTATGGAAGGAAGGCATTGAAAAGGTGTGCCGTCCCTTTAAATCTGATGGCCAGAACTCCCTTTGGAGTTCAATTATGCTTGTCACAGCCTTGATCTTGGCTCCACCCCTAATGTCTTCTGGCTCCACCCCCAAAGTCTCCTGGCTCCACCCCCAAAGTCCCCAGATATTTCTTAAATTGGACTTGGCAATCCTATGAAGAGGGCCGGGGCCAAAGGGCCAAGCGCCCTCCCCGCCCCCGCCTCCCACCATGATATGTAACTTATACCCAGAATTAAACTTTGTTGGTCTTCAAAGAGCTAGTGGACTCAAACTGTGTTCTCTGTTTACTTCTGGTTTATCTAATGGTTTGAATGTCACAAAAGGTTGTCACGTTATAACTTACAGTAAGGGAGAGTGTGGTGCAGTGGTTAGGGTGCTGGGCTGGGAAGGTGGATGTTCAAATCCCCACTCCGTCATGGAAGCTGGCTGGGTGATCTTGGGCCAGCCGCTCTCTCAGCCTAACCTATCTCACAGGGGACAAAATAGAGGTGGGGCAGAACTTTGTCGGTGGCCTGGAGTTCCTTTGAGAAAGGGCAGAATGAACATTAGATAGATAAATAGATATGATAGATAGACAATGGATAGACAGATGGATGGACAAAAGATAACTGAATGCCTAAAAGACCTCCGAAAAGAAGTAAGCCTGGCCATATCAGTTCCTTCTTTCCTTTGAAAGAGAAAGTACAAGACACAACATATTCGCTTTCCCTAAATCCTTGCTTTAATTTCCTTTGGAAAACCATCTCACTGCTGCCCAGCCTGCAGATGTTTTCAGTCATTAAGAAATATGGTTACTTAAGTGTGCGGCAGTCCTTTTGGAGGCTTACGAAGCAGCTTTTCAAAGTGCTTTGCTGGATGTATCTAATCAGGGATTTACTTCTTAAAAGGAAGAAGCCAGGCTTCTGTGGGCTTGTCCGGAAGCCCATACACTCAGAACCCTCACACAATTGTGAGGGGAATTCACTGTGTGCGTGCCCAGGGGAACTCTATGGGTGTTTTCGCACTCACCTTCAGCCGGCGCCGCGACCCTCTTGACGACGGAGGATCTGTGCTGATTTCCCACACGAAGCGCTGGAGCAACCAGAAGAGCCGCCAATTTCCGGCGCGAAGCCCGCTCAAGCGTTTTCCTGCTTCTTGGCGATTTACGTTTGAGCGGGCTTCGCGCCGGAAATTGGCGGCTCTTCTGGTTGCTCCAGCGCTTCGTGTGGGAAATCAGCACAGATCCTCCGTCGTCAAGAGGGTCGCGGCGCCGGCTGAAGGTGAGTGCGAAAACACCCTATGATTATTTGACCCTGCACCAGGACTTTTCCTTAGTACCGAGGACAGCTTCCCAGGGTCGCCTTTCCGCCACACTATAAGGCAGGTATGTTAGTGTTGCAGTCAAAGTCATGGGGCTTATGAGATGGCCTTCAGAGCTGTCTGACAGGTAATATAAATGCTTGGCCTCAGGAACAGATCTGAGAGAGAGTGGAACGGATTTTGAGTCCAGTGGTGCCTTTAAGACCGATAAAAGTTGATTCAAAGTATGAACTTTTGTGTGCGTGCACACTTCTTCAGATACATAGAAATGGAAGCCAACATATCTGAAGAACTGCATGTACATGAAAACTCATACGCTGCATGGCTGCCTACCTGAATCTATCTTCATGGGAGAGAGTGCGGCAGTTGTCCAGTGGCCCTTTTGGCCAATGACCTTTCCCCTGCCTCCTGCATGAATGTCATACAAAGTTGCCGTGTTATAACTTACAGCGGGGAGAGTGTGGCGCAGTGGTTAGGGTGCTGTGGTCCACAGCAGGCCGTGGAAATGGGCAGGCATTAAATAGCAAACAGGTGGTATTCAGTCTTCATAACCAAGCTCTGGTCTGTTTGTGGCAAGCACAGACTTGGTTAATTGGCCAGTTTGTGCATTCCCAGGGGTGATCTTAGTCAATGGGTAACAGGGACAGCTGCCCTGGGCTGGAGGGGCCCCTGACCACCCCAGGCCATGCCCCCCATGGTGGGGGAGGGAGAGAAAGAGCCTGCCATCACCACTTACACCCAGCCTGTCTGGGGCTTGGGGCACCCACAGGGAGCTACAGCCACTTATGCCCATTCCATCTGGGACTTGGGCATCCAGCTCAGTGCTGACTGCTTGTGTCTGCTCCATCTAGGGCTCAGACAGCTGGCTTCCAGTCATGGCTCCTGCCTTGCTCACACAAGGCAAGGACTGGCCCTTGCTTGAGGGGCAGCAATTCTGGGGCCCCATACTGCCCAGAACCCCAGAATCATTTAGATCACCCTGTGGATTCCCTCTCTCCTCCTCCATTCCCTTTCCCCCTCCTAAATGGAGTGCAGTCAAACACTTTCTGTTTGCAGAAGTCTTTGGTCTAATTTCTTACAATCCCTGGATGCAGGCACCTCAATGAACTGGCGTTTGCTTCTCTTTCAGTTAACTGGCATTTCCAGTAGCTGGGAAGAAAACAAGTTCAGAGTCATGCAGAGATACAATGGGAAGTATCCTTGGGACATTCTGATATGAGTCATTGGTCTGAACATATCTCTTGATTGAAATAAGAGAAGACAATTTGGTGATTAATATAGAGATGCAGCAGTCAGCCTCTTCTGAGGATAAGAGATTCTGCAGCATCTCCTCATCAAAGACCAACTGATCCACTTGCACTCAACACAGAGAAGTGAGTGAATCAATTATGCGAGATCAGAGCAGTGACTCACACAGAGTTGTAGCAGGGAGCCTCCTGTGTTTTTGTGGCTACTTTGGAATCACAGCAAGTTTTAAATTACTTAATTTATGTATATCTCCCAACAGACTGGCAGTCCTCACAGCTTTCAGTTATCTAAGGCCCAAACTGATTATTCCTAGAATAAGGATTCGCAGAAAGTTAGTGTCTTGTGAAGGTAATTATAGTTAATTTCCCTGCAGTGAAATGTCATCTCTGCCATTCAAAGGAGCATCCAAAAACAATATAAGAGCTTGAAGAGCCCAGAGGAGGCAGAAATGAGCGCCTCGGCGTGGTTTGTGTGAAGTCTGGCCTCAGTTCAATTATTCTAGCTCAGAGACTAAACCCTGAGGGCATAAGAGAGAAGAGAGAGAGAGAGAGAGAGAGAGAGAGGAACAACAACAAAAAAGACAAAGATTTGGCAGCCCTGGCAGAACACCACACCTCACTATACAGAAAAATTCAAAACATGAGGTTGGCTTTGAAAGCAAGTGTCAAGCTGGCACTTTAACTTATGCTCACCTGCCAAATCTGTACCTATGAGAGCTTAGTGAGTTGCATGTTATTAAGAAAGAAGACCCAGGCTGCCCTCCTTGGCAGGGCCCCCTCACGTGTAAAGCAGAGCACATGAAATGTCCTGCAAAAAAGCAGGTATGATCTGCCTTCTCTGACAGCCCAGTAATGAGTGCATGAGGCCAGGCTACCAGGACATCATCAAATGGACAGACAGATGAAATTATGGTTTGAAAGGGACAATGCTGGTTCTGTGTGGAATGTGAGCCCTACAGGACAAGTATCAGCCCCGGACAAACTGGACTGATGGATCTTAACTAGCTTTCTCTGTTACATATGGGTCTAAACTTTCTCTGAAGAGCTAACTTTCTGTTGTTATTTTCGCAACAACCCTGTGAGGGAAGTTAGACTTGAAGTTTCTGACTTCCCCAGTGAGTTTATGGTCTTCCTAGGGTTACCAGCTCTGGGTTTGGGAAGAACCTCACTGTAGTACAACACCATAAAGTTCACCCTCCAAGGCCGCCATTTTCTCCAAGGGAATTGTTCTTTGTAGCCTGGAGATCAGTCGTAATTCTGGGAGATCTCCAGGCCTCATCTTGACGTTGGCAGCCCTATCCTGGGCCCAAATCGATACTGGCAGTTCTGTTGTTGCAAAGCTTTTGCGGTTTAGAAGAGATTGCTTGAGTATGACTTCAGAAAGGCTGAAATTTAGCAGTGCCCAGTGCAATAATATGAGTAAACAGGGACTGTTGAAGGCTATCACATGCTCATGAACAACGATCGAGCCATGCAGTGTGGTCCTCAGAGTCCCACAGTGAAGACAGCAGGCCTCTGCAGGACTGTGTGGGTTGACCAAAGAGCTCCAGAGGACTCAAGCCAGCCAGCTGGTCAGCTGAGGTGCAGGCGGCATATTCAAACTCTGCAGATTATCCAAATTATAACCAAGACCTCGGCCAGCTCCGGGTCTGGCAACGGGATGACCTGCTGAGAGATTCGCTGCTGCTCAGGAACTCAGCCCTCTTACCTTGTATCTGGCTCTGTGCTTGTGTTCCAAAGTGACCAGGTGCGCCCAAGGATCCTCGTGGGTTGGGGGTGGTGGGGGTGACTCTCATGGAATGTCGCAACCTTTCCAAATCTCCAAAGCGGTCAGGAAAGGATTTGGTTTGCTCTTCAAGCTTCTGCCTGTGCCCTGCAATGGTAAGTAGGGTAAAAAAAAAAGTGGGGAGTTATAAAATTGGGGTTATAAAAATTATATATAATTGGGGTTATAAAAATAAATTTAAAATGATGCTGAGTGCAATGCCACAACCATTAGTCCTGACAATTCCATTGGGGGTAGGGCTGAAGGTAATCCTGACTAAATGTGTCTGTGAATGTGATTTACTCTCATCAACTTCTGCCTACTAGGATGAACTATCCTGGATCTCTGGCTAAGAAACGGCCTCTCTCAAAACTCCACTACCCGAGACCCTGTTTTTAAAACAACCCACGTCTCCAGAGATAGAACCTGGTTCTTTTAGCATGTAATCCACATTCTGTTCACCTGAACCACAGATTCTCAGCTGCCTCACTAAGTCATATGAGGAGCTCGGGTGGCCAGCCAATCCCCTTCTCGTGAACAACATCCCACTGGAACAGTTGCCAATTTTTCTGGATGCAATTCTGTTTAGATACCTGTTTCCAGATTTATTTTTTTAAATGAAAATGAGCGTCGCAATGGGCATGTTTGAGACTGTGTCATCGCACTGCTACAGCACCAACCCTAAATCAGACTTTTCCCTGCAGCCACTGTGGCCGGACCTGCCTGTCCCGCATTGGTCTTGTCAGCCACCAGCGAGCCTGCAGCAGACGTGGACTACTGCACCCTTCTTAAATCTTCGTTCGCGAAGCCAAGCCGAGAGAGAGAGTGACTTCAGGAATCTGCATTCTGCCTTGCTGCTTAATTCAAGCCTTTATGCTGATTCACAGCGATTAAAAACAATTCTCAGCAATTAAAAACAACAAGTGGAATAAAAATAACTACCCACATGTATAAACTCAGCAAAATCCATACAGAAATGGGAGAGGCGATGAATCAAGCAAATATTGCCAAAGGCTTTGGTAATTAAAACAAAAAGGGTTTCAACTGGCGCCTCATTGTTAATGATGTAGAGCTCGGTGCATATATTAAAAAGCAACTAACAGTGTATATATGGCTAGATGGGAGCAGGGTCGTGCTCGCTGGCCTTGTCGCCTGCAGTGAGCTCTAGAGACCTACAAATGCAGGCACTTGGGCATTTCCACACAACCGAGCCCTGGCTTTTTTGCAAGGCTCCTGAGCCGGTGTGTGCTTTGTGGATGTGTGATTGTTGAAAATGATCGTGTGGACGATGCCTCTTTGTGCTTGCAATGGTGCAGAAAGGCTTAGTCCATTGCGGTTGCATGCCTTTGAAAAATGAATACAACGCAGTAGTGCAGGATGTAGGGTTGCCGAGTCCAATTCAAGAAATATCTGGGGACTTTGGGGGTGGAGCCAGGAGACTTTGGGGGTGGAGCCAGGAGACATTAGGGGTGGAGCCAAGATCAAGGCTGTGACAAGCATCATTGAACTCCAAAGGGAGTTCTGGCCATCACATTTAAAGGGACGGCACACCTTTTCAATGCCTTCCTTCCATAGGAAATAATGATGGATAGGGGCACCTTCTTTTGGGGCTCATAGAATTGGATCCCCTTGTCCAATCATTTTGAAACTTGGGGGATATTTTGGGGAGAGGCACTAGATGCTGTACTGAAAATTTGGTGCCTCTACCTCAAAAAACAACCCCCCAGAGCCCCAGATACCCACGGATCAATTCTCCATTATTTTCTATGGGAATAAATCTCCCTAGGGAATAACAGATTTCCCAGCAGACATTTCCCTCCCCTCTCCCCGCTTTCTGACGACCCTGAAGCAGGGGGAGGGCCTCCAAACCGGGGGATCCCCTGCCCCCACCTGGGGATTGGCAACCCTAGTAGGGTGGGCTATTCGCTATTGCAGCTAAGTGAAGCCTCCATGTTTGCAGGATAAAAAAGTTTACCTTCTAGTCGGCTTCAGAATGTCCTTTTATGTTTTTAATTCCACATAATCAGATTTCCTTACAATGAAATTATTTTTAACTTAATTGCTGTGCATATACAGTGAAACCATGCCCCCCCCCTCTCTCTTTTGGTCTCTGCATGTTGAATTTTACATTATTAATGTAAAAGCTGGTTTGGTGTAGTGGTTAAGTGTGCGGACTCTTATCTGGGAGAACCGGGTTTGATTCCCCACTCCTCCACTTGCATCTACTAGCATGGCCTTGGGTCAGCCATAGCTCTGGCAGAGGTTGTCCTTGAAAGGGCAGCTGCTGTGAGAGCCCTCTCCAGCCCCACCCACCTCACAGGGTGACTGTTGTGGGGGAGGAAGGTAAAGGAGATTGTGAGCCGCTCTGAGACTCTTCGGAGTGGAGGGCGGGATATAAATCCAATATCTTCTTCTTCTTCTTCTAAACCTGGCAGAGAGGCATTTGTGTGGGTGAATCAGTGGATCGGAAAGGCTGACCCACAATGTCTCCTAGTCCTTCCCCGCCCCCTCCCTTTAGCTTGGTCTTCTCCTTGCCTGCGATCTCAGTGGTGGTGGAATAAAGCAGTAAAAATAAAACTAGGGGACAGAGAAGTAATCAAAGGTTCAGCATACACCCCCACCCACCTGTTCTCCATTGCAAACACCCCAACTCTGCCCCACCCTCTGCACCAGAACTATGAGGAAAACATTGGACGTGTAACACATTGTTCCTCTCTCAGTCAAGGCAAAGAAAAAAGTTTTCAAGTCATAAGGAAGGCAGTATACACTTGATATACATCTCCCAGTAGAAGAAAAAGAGACTGGATTTATACCCCGCTCTTCACTTGGAGTCTCAGAGCGACTTACAATCTCCTTTTCCTTCCCTTCCCCAAAACAGACACCCTGCGATGTAGGTGGGGCTGAGAGAGCTCTCTGAGAACTGCTCTTGAGAGGAACAGCTCTGAGAGAGTTATGACTGGCCCAAGGTCGTACCAGCAGGTGAAGGAGTGGGGAATCAAATCGGATTCTCCTAGATTAGCAGTTCTCCCAGTAGTGAGGCTTGTACATAAAGCACTAGTTATACCTCACTGCATGGGCTCCATAGTCTGAGAAGACTTGACTCCTAGGTGCTACAGACTTTATGACGAATCCTGAGCACCAAATTGCTGTGTGGAGAACGGAGACCCTGAGCGTTTTTCCACATAGCTTACCTCAGAGCGACGTCCCTCTTCACCGCGCAGCGTCTGCGCGGATTTCGCACCAATTGCTCCGCAGAACCAGGAAGAGCCGTGGCTTTTGCGTCGCAGATGTAAACTGGGTTTTAGCGGTTTACATCTGCGACGCAAAAGCCGCGGCCCTTCCTGGTTCTGCGGAGCAGTTGGTGCTAAATCCGCGCAGACACTGCGCGGTAAAGAGGGACATCGCTCCGAGGTAAGCTATGTGGGAAAACGCCCCCTGTGAATGCCCTTGCCTCTTAGCTCAGCATGAGCCATGTGGAAACCTGGTGGTCAGGTACGTGGCCTTCAATGAAGAGATGAGTGGCAAGCTCAAAATCACTTTTTTTTTTTTGCACAACCATTTAAGCTATGGAAGGCCTGCTCTCCTCTGTCTCCAGCCCAATTCATGTGCAACCATGGCTGTACAAACGTGTAGCCACAAGTACATCATAGGTATGAAGCATGCCTAGGGCCAGTGTTTTGTCTAAGCTGAGAATTTTTGCTCACAAGACTCCACAGCTTAAAGGGAGCATTGCCTGGGATACCACCAAGAAAGCCCCCACAACAGAAAGAACACTGAAGCATGATATTCTCTCTCTCCCTAGCTCCAGAACTTATGAAAACACAGTTCTTTTCCAAAGCAAACTTTTTGTAACATTTTGATTAGAATTTGATATAGAAAGTAAGGCCATCCCGGCTGAATATGACCAATAGTTTATTAATTTTGTTCGACATCCTGTTTCACACAGTGGCTGAAAGCCCACAAATAGAGGGTTTAAGTCTCCCCCCCCTACAGCTGCCCCCAGTAACTGGCATTCAGAGATATAATACTTCTGAATATGGAGGTTCCTTTCAGTCATAATAGCAAATGGCCTTTGTCGGACCTGTTTCACACCGTTGGACCTCTTTTAAAATCATTGAAACTAATGGCCACCACCACATCCTGGGGCGGCAAGACCCACAAGTTAACAAGGCATTGTGTGAAGAAACACTTTCTTTTGTTGCCAAAGCTGAGGTGTTTCCCAGCCAGAGGGAAGGGAAGGGGTTCCAGTCTGTAGACAGCCAGTTGAACCAGCTCTCCGTCCTTCAACACCCAGAGCCAAGAGTTTGGTATTGGAAACGGGGAGCTGGTGGCTCAATGAGAGGAAATTGCTTTGGTTAGTTATTTGAATGCAGATGTACATGCAGCGAGGCTGCTGAGAGATAAAGGTTTACAGGATAATGTTAACATAATTCCTTGATTATGCATGTATCAACAACAACCCCACACCGCCTCTGCACAAATAGGAACATGCATTATAACTGGGATAATTGTATCATGTAACACTCATTCTCACCCACAAGAATAACAAATAAATTAGCGTTGGGAAGGGCCAATATCGAAATGAAGCTACTCCATGGCATGTGCTGAACTGCAGGGATATCAGATGGAGAGAAAAATATGGGGAAACCCTGCGGTCGATAGACAACATAAACAGAGAAACTACTGTTAATATATTCCAACATCTTACGTTGATTCTTTTAATAAAATTTAATAATAATCTTTATTAGGAGAACCAACATAAAAGATTGGAATATATATTATAGCTCGGTGCTTTCTCTGGAGATATCCGACGGAGTCTTGGCTGGGCCTTCCTCGTCTTTGACTGTTTTGAGCAGATTGCTCTGGATTTTATACAGAGACAGACAGGCCTAGATTGGCTGTCAAATCCACTGGAGAAAGTCTTGGTGGGCTTGAGGGGCTGCCCTGGCCGTAGGCAACTCTCATTTCATACAAGGCAGCCCCGCACAAGAGATTCATCTTGAGCCTGGCAATCCTCAGCAGCTACCTGCAGCCAATACTCCCTCTAAGCTGCGGAGTCTTGTGAGCGAAAATTCCACTTTGCGAGCTGCTGGCATGAAAGTTGCGAGCTACTGCATCAATTAGTTTGCTCCGGGGCTGTTTTTCCTGAGCGAAGACAAAAAAGCTGAAGGCTAAAAAACTGTGAGCTAGCTCACACTAACTCAGCTTAGAGGGAACACTGCTTGCACCCACCATCACCAACCAATCCTTACTGCATGGGGGAGCATGGGGAGAGGTATGGTCTTCCCTGTCTGCTCCTGGTGGCAGTACAAACCAGAATGGGGAGTTGGCGGTGTCATAGGTCCCTGGTGTTTTTTTGTTTTTTTTAAATGTTCTGCTGTTGTTCAGAAATTTTTATCCCGCCACCCCAGAGTCCTGCACAAGGCGGCTTACAAGTAAAAACAGTACCCCAAAATAATATATTTTTTAAAAAGTCATAAATTATCAGTACAAAAACAAAACGGACCATTAAAACCAAACCAGGGTAATAAAAAATAGCTTAAAGTGAGCGCCCTAAACGAAACCCATAAACCAGACCTCAGACCAGAAGCTGATCATATAACAGCTAAAAAGATAACCCCGTGGTTAAAGCCTGGTTTTTCAGAAGCCCCAGCAAACAGAAGCAGGAAGCAGCGGCTGGGCCAGAGGTGACCAGCTTTTCAGTTGGCCCCACAGTTATGCCTAGGATTGCCAGCTCTGGCTTGATTTGGCAGGGAGGGTGGAGCCTGAGGAGGGCGGGGCTGGGGTGGAGCCTGAGGAGGGCGGGGTTGGGGTGGGGGGAGGGTACAACGCCATAGAGTCCACCCTCCAAAGCAGCCATTTTCTCCATAGGAATCAACCTCTGTCATCTGACCAGCTGTAATTCTAGGCGATCTCCAGCCACCACCTAGAGGTTAGCAACTCTAGTTATGCCCTTGATAGCAACTCGATGTGATGAGATGGCCAATCTTTCTCGAAAACAGTTTGCCGTAGAGCTGTAGTAGTAGTAGTACTTTTATTCACGGTCATCCGACCAGCTTAATACAAACAGAAACAAAATCATAAAAACAAACCCATCACCTCTTACACAAAGTTCCTCACGCCAACTATTTCACATATTGTTAAAACTCATAGCCAAGATTTACGTTTTCAATTTCCCTCCTTTCCAACTGAGCAACATAACAGAAACGGGCAATCTTAGTTGAAACATCAGAGTGAGTGTCAGACAGGAGGAAGGCAATCTGCTCCTTGTAAGAGGAAAGGTGCTACAACCCCTTCCCCGGTCATTTTAGGTGCTTTTTCCAGCCATAGAGCTGGAAAGAGCACCTAAAATGACCGGGGAAGGGGTTGTAGCACCTTTCCTCTTACAAGGATCTGCAAAAACATCCAAAGGCTTTTCACGGCAGAAAAAAAGGAATCTGTGCATTTTCTTCTGAGAAAATGTCTGAGTGAGCACTCCCAAGGGCCACTTGATTAGTGAAGGCTGCTTCGAACAGTTTGATCCACTCAAGAAGTGAATCACCAAAAATTAGTTACAAAAAGTATCTGGAACGAAGATTGCCTAGTTCAGGTTGGGACATCCTGGGAGATTTGGGGGGTGCAGGTCAGGGTTGCCAAGTCGAATTCAAGAAATATCTGGGGACTTTGGGGGTGGAGCCAGGATACATTAGGGGTGGAGCCAAGAGCAAGGCTGTGACAAGCATAATTGAACTCCAAAGGGAGTTCTGGCCATCACATTTAAAGGGACAGCACACCTTTTCAATTCCTTCCTTCCATAGGAAATAATGAAGGATAGGGGCACCTTCTTTTGGGGCTCATAGAATTGGACCCCCTGGTCCAATATTTTTGAAACTTGGTGGGTATTTTGGGGAGAGGCACTAGATGCTATACTGAAAAGTTGGTACCTCTACCCCAAAAAACAGCCCCCCCCCAGAGCCCCAGATACCCGCGGATCAATTCTCCATGATTTTCTATGGGAATAAATCTCCATAGGGAACAATAGAGTTCCCAGCAGACATTTCCCTCCCCTCCCCCCGCTTTCTGATGACCCTGAAAGGGTTTGCAGAGGGGATGGAGGTCAGCAGGGACATGACACCATGGAGTCCATTCTCCAAAGCAGCCATTTTCTCCAGGGCAGCTGATCTCTGTAGTCTACAGATCAGTTGTAATTCCAGATCTCCAGGCCACACCTGAAGGCTGGTAGCCCTACCTAGAAAATCTAGAGCAATTAATGCAAACAACAAAATTCATTCTGGGCCTAACGAAACAAGATGCAGGGAGATCCAGCAAGAAATATTATTAGCATTTTAAAAATAGCAACAGCCGCCACACAAAGCCCCAGTTTGGATTGGGGTTGGATTTATGGCGGTTGTACATCTTCCGCCTCTTGCACTCTTTGGGAAATGAAAACGGACGCTTCTAGTCTGTTAGTAGTTTTGGAAGGCAGAAAGAAGATGGACGCTCAGATGTTTCCCTTTTCAAGTAGCAGGTGCTATTTTTCTCCATAAGGTTTGCTCAGGAACCTTTCACTGCCTTGGCTAGCTAGTCCTTGCCTGGCCCTGCTCCTCCTTGCTTTTTCGAGCTGACCAAGCCCTGCCTCCTGTAGACGAAAGCAGCTTCTAACTGCTTCCTGAGAGCAGTGCGAGTCTTGCCGCAAATCACAGGGCTGCAGAACCACAGAAAAGCTGCTGTAAAGCATACTGCTGAAAAATGGAGGCAAGTACAGCAAAGGAACAGGGGTCTTCCGTTTGGGATACTTCAAATTTGCATCTCTTTCAAGTCAACGGTAAAATTCCTGTCCCTGTTCTGTTCTATTTGGGGGGGGGGCGGAAAGAGGCCACAATTTCTGAAGGCCTTCTTTAACAGAAGCCTGACATTGAAACGGAGCAGATGAAACCTTTCCCGGAATGAAGATTATGCAGCAGTGGAGGCGCCAGCCAGTTTCTATGTGCCAAGCTGCTAGAAAACTGACAAGCCTGTCACCACCTGCGAGGCAGGCCAGTAGGTGGTACCGTAAGTGCAAAGCGATAACGCCTGCTCGGAAATAAGAACCTTAATCCATGGCATTATCTGTTTTCGACTGCTTGCCATTGTGGGAGGTGATGACGAAGGACTCGGAGCAGCCCACGGTTTGAATGATAGAAAAGCAGCCTGTGATTCATGCCAGCCCTGAAGGATGATAGGCTGAGCCCTGTGGCTAACCGTTGCCAACCTAGGACTAGGGCCTGGAGATCTTCCACAATTCCAGCTGATCTCCGGATGATGGAGATCAGTTCTCTTGGAGATATGGCTGCTTTGGAAGGTGGACTCTATGGTATTACACCTGGCTGGGGTCCCTTCCTTCCTCAAACCCTTTCCTCTTCAAATTTCACCCTCCCAAAATTTTCCAAATCAGAGTTGACAGCCCTAGCTGCAGTGCAGGGAAACGCCCCATCCCAAGTACTTGCATGTCTATATGTGGCACTAGAAGACAAAATGAAATCCTACACAATCCATTTCATGCAAATATATCAGTAAAAAAGATAAGTTCAAACATGTTCGGCTCAGTCCTAAAATAACCTTCGTGAAGACGGGGCATTGTATGCGGTGATCTGATGCGGTTGCAAATTTGCATTTGGATCCAGCAACGGATAGAAGTTATTGTGGGTGAAGAACATTGGTCTGCCGTTAGGGTTACCAGCCTCTCTGGGTTTTTCTTTTTATCATAGAGATTGGGAGGATTCCTAGAATATGGCATGATGTGCTGACATCACTGCCAGTTTTTCCATCCAGCGGTGACGCTATGGCTGTTTCCCCTCATATCCTCCCCACTACCCTATTGAGCACCAAGGGGGAAATGGGGAGTGCTGGTTGGGGTTCCCCTTCTGGAACTGGGCAACCAGCAACCTGGTCTCCCATTGACCTGTGCACAGGGAACATTTTATCTAGGCTGCCCTATACTAGGGATGCTAATGAGAGGCCTCCCACTATGTGACTTCATTGCCTGCCAGCCCCTCAGGTGCCAGTGGGAAGAAAATAAGCGGGGGAGCATGCACTGGGGTCATGCAGGCAAAACTGAAAGTGACATGGGGACACTCTAGCCTTTTCCCCCAAAAAAGGTAGGGTAAAGCCATAGAGCTTTTGTAAATCCTGGAGTGTCTAAATCAGGGGTAGCCAAACTTTCTTAACGTAAGAGCCACATAGAATAAACATCAGGTATTTGAGAACTGCAAGATGTGAACATCAGATGTTTGAGACCCGGAAGGAAGGAAGGAAATAGACGGGAGAAGGGAGAGGTGGAAGTAAAACAACTTTAACTTTAAATGCATTCTCCAAGTCACCGGCTGGCTTGGCTCGGAGAAGTGATTTAAAGAGACAAATGCCTTCTTCAAGCAGGCCAATGGGGTGGTGGGCCTTCAGGAGCCACACAATATGTGTGACTGAGCCACATGTGGCTCCCATGCTGCAGTTTGGCCACCCCTGGTCTAAATACATCACTTCCAGTTTTTACCAGAAGCCACATAAGGACACTGTTGAAAAGTTGCTACAACAGCCTCCTCCTCAATCCTCCTGGGGGTACTGTACGTTCTTAAAAGTGAATAAAAAACCAAGGGAGGATATGGGGAGTGGTAATGAACATATAACTGTCATTACGCATGCACAAAGCCTGACCTAGATGCTGGTTCAGGGAGACTGAACAGAAATCACAGAATCACAGCACTGGAAGGAGTCTCACAGGCCAGTGGTTCCCAACCTTTTTGGTATGGTTACCCACAAGTCCAAATTTATTTTGTATGGTGACCAATGCTCCCTCTAAGCTGTGCAGTCTTAACTATAAGTTGTGAGCTACGGCATAAATTAGTTTTTTCTGGGGCCATTTTTCCTGAGCTAAGACAAAAATGTGTGAGCTGGAAGCTAAAAAACTGTGAGCTAGTTCACACTAACTCACCTTAGAGGGAACACTAGGTAAACTATGACCTTGGCACCCATCTGTTCCAACATTCCATTTTCTATCGTGCCCAATCAGGTGCTTTTGAGAAACCCACAAATATCACTGCCCCCCAATATGAACCCCAGGAAAGTGGAAGTTCATCTTTTCCTCCTCTGCCAGGTGGGCCACAGGTAGAGCTTAGCAGGTGCTGGGTTGAGGGAATGCATAAAGATGGCGGTGAAGAGGCTGCCCACAATGGGCTTGGTGCAGAATCTGTTTCACAGTAGGTAAAGGGCAGTGAAGCAATTGGGGGGGGGGGCTGGACAAGAGGTTGGGCTGTTAAAGAAGCAGTACCAAGACAGAGCACGCACCTCTTTCTATCCCCCTCTAGTTTTATCATGGCATGCGGAACAGTTCCCACCTATCCTCCAACCATTCCCCTCCCCCCTTTCAGCTGCTACCTTGAAGTTACTAGTTGCCAGTTCTCCCACCCCTCCCCTCGATTATTGTCACAAAGGAGGAGATGAGAATGTGAGAAGCTGACAAGAAGGAAAGAAAGAGAAGAATGCAAAGGACTGCCATTGGGGATTGTAGCCTAGGACCCAATTTTGGAGGCTTTGTGACCCACGGTTGGGTTCTGACAAACAGGTTGGAAAACACTGTTATAGGCCTTCTAGTCTAACCCCATCTGGATCCAAATTGTTCTGTTATGAAACAGAAATATATCTGGGCAAGATCGAGTGGAAAAGTTGATCCATCCAACCCAGTAACATGTTCAGGGCCTTTTTCATAGCAGGAACTCCTTTGCATATTAGGCCACACACCCCTATGTAGCCAGTCCTCCAAGAGCTTGCAGGGTTCTTCTTATAGGGCCTACTATAAAGCTCCAGGCGGATTGGCTACATCAGGAGCGTGTGGCCTAACATGCAAAGGAATTCCTGTTACAAAAAAAAGCCCTGAACATGCTTATTAATGTGTAACCTGTCTTCTTACACTGTCTTCAGTATCTTTTTAAAAAAAAAACATCTGGACTGAGGTTTTAGTAAAGTACAAATTTATTTAAATGCAACCAACCGATGACTAATCAACTAAAAATCTTTACTTGGGTGACACACAATGGGGATCAAAAGCCAACTTTATTTTTTTTTTAAATTGCTGCCAATCACTCATCAGCACTTGAAGCATCCTAAGTTTCCTGGCAGTCAATTCCACTGCTAAACGAGTCTTATCATCCCACTGCAATTGTGTTGCTCCCTTACTTAGGAGTAAGCCCCATTGAGCGTATAAAGATACATTGGTATATGATTGCACTGCACAGTGTGCTTCCCCCTAGCTTAGTTTTCTGCACATTAAGTTCTGGCCCTATCACTAGTGAATAATCGTGAAGACTTCTACCCCTCTTCCCCTTTGTCTCTAGCAGAATCATTACTTGGAACCTCAGCAGAGAGAAGGAAAGGCATTCCCAAGGTATATATTGATGGAGCACACCACTGTGCTGTGAGAAAGGAATCAGAAACCTTTATTAGGCAGTTATTAGAAATTACATAACTGGATCAGACAATATCAAGAAATAGCACCAATGAACAAGCATAAACTTTAAAGAAGGGGGGGGGATTGTCCAGAGTTATTGACATGCACTTCCCAGAGCCTCACAGGACAGAAATGAATCAATAACAGCTCCTGCAAGAATCCACCCACAGAAGATGCCGTCTGCCACATCTCAGCCTGATTCGCAGCCCCTCCTGGGATAAGTGACTCTGCCCTGTCACAGCAGTGTGCTTCATTGGACCATTCGGCAACACCCAATGGAACATCGGAACAGGGTGACCTGTCAACAGAAGAGGCTGATGGCTGTGTCTCTGCATGAGTTGCTATTGTGGGTTTGCTTCCTCTGATGCACCCTGAACAATGAGTCGCATGGCAAAGCAAAGGGAGGGTGGCCTCACTGAAGGACACGTCCATCTTAAGCTACATTTTCAGGTGCAAGACTGAAGCATGTGTATGATTTTAATTCAGGGGGGAAAAAGGGGTGCTTCAGGTCCTAATAGTCTGTGGAACACACCCACCTTAATCTATTTTGCTCCAGGCACTGAGCCTCATGAGCATTCTCCCTTATATTATTACCCTGCTGTGCTTTGATTGCAATGCGCTAGTAACTGGGGGCAGAAAACCTCAGCAGTGCTCCTGGGTAGCTTTGCAAGAGCACATTTGATCTGACTTGGCTCCTCCAAGTTGCTGTTGGGGCTACTGAGCTCTCGGCTGCATCATTTCCCCAGCAGGCTGGAAAACCAAGACACTTACCCCATGCAGCCATGAAAGATAAGCCGGCACATGAGGGTGTTTGCCTTGATTCTCCCCTGCCTCCGACCCAATTGCTTTGCTTCTGCTTCTCAGTTCCCGCAGCCCTCAACATCCTGATTTGTACATTGTCATTATTTCTGCTGCTCCGTGTTGCTGTCCAAGGTCTGCAGGAAGTGTCCATCCCACCACTGTTTGGGATCATCCACCCGCCATTGATTTCTGATTTGGCAACACAGCGCACAATCCAGACTGCAGGAAGGACGGCACATCGAACTGGTGATTTTTCCTACTGGCCCCTGATCCCGTGTCTTCATTGCCGTTTGATTGGCAGAGAATAAGGAGCAAAAAGCTTCCCCTTTCTGCAGATTGAATGTCCTGCCGAAAGCATCAGAGCAAAGGTGCTTTCACACATACTAAATAATGCCGTTTCAGTTCACTTCAGTGACTTCATTAGGGTTTGTAGAATCTTTCGGGCTCAAGTGCCATGTTCTACTGGAGCAAGTTTTTCTTCCAGACGGATGGTGGCTCAGTGGTAGAGCACCTGCTTGGTTAAACAAAAGGTCCCAGGTTCAATCCCTGGCATCTCCAACTAAAAGGGGTCCAGGCAAATAGGTGTGCCAAAACCTCAGCTTGAGACCTTGGAGAGCCGTTGCCAGTCTGAGTAGGCAATACTGACTTTGATAGACCAAGGGTCTGATTCAGCATAAGGCAGCTTCATAGGTTCATATGTTTCGTTCTCGGCTGTGGAGAACATCCTTATCCACCGAGAACGAAACGTCCGCAGCCGAGAACGAAACGTCTGGAAGAAAAACTTTCTCCAGTAGAACACGGCGCTTGAGCCCGAAAGATTCTACAAACCCTAATGATGTTACCAGCCGTGAAAACCTGAAATCTTTGATAACTTCAGTGACTGTAAG
The DNA here is from genome assembly GCF_032191835.1 of Heteronotia binoei. NCBI lineage: Eukaryota > Metazoa > Chordata > Lepidosauria > Squamata > Gekkonidae > Heteronotia > Heteronotia binoei. The sequence continues at coordinate 11,423,869 of NC_083239.1, read as the reverse complement.
TGGATTTTGCCATTTCATACAGTAATATACAGTTGCAAAGTGCATTCAAGGTGGATTGAACGTGCATTATTGGATGTGTGTGAAAGCATCTTAAATCAGGCCATTTTACCTCATGTCAGCCAGCAACCGTAACTTCATAGGAAAAGTTGAAACATTCCTGCACTAACTGAGGGTTGCTGTGTGCTTTCCTGGTCCTGTTGGCATGTTGTTTACAGCGACCTGAAAAGGTGGAGGTGGTGGAGAATTCTGGGCATCCAGCTACTCTTAAAGGCACAGGAGCATCGCCTGAATAAAAGGTGGCAGTCTTTAAGCAGCCACATAGGCAGCAGTCACTGATCTTCTTCCTAAGACTACAGATAGTTGCTGCTAATCAGACTAGAGACATGACTGGGCAAGACAAACTAATGGTTAGGGAAATGCACACTGTCCCTTCCGGTCTGACCTATCAGACCCGGACTGCATTCTTTGCAAAAGGGGGGGGAGGCGCTAGGAAAGGGCTAACTGAGGAGGGGGAAGAGCTGGAAACAGGAAGATTACAGCACAGTGTGGTATGGAAACCTCTTGTAAACAAGCAATGCAGTTTGGAAGCCAAGGCAGAGAAAAGCCTCCATGTGCAAGCAGAGTAAAGCTGCCGTGCACACAGGGCTCAGTTCTCTCTCCCAGAGCTCATCTGAGGGCCGTATCTGTGGCTGCTGCTCACAGATTTCCCTGTGAATCATCCCATGAGTAGATCAAATACAAATGCTGGGTTCCATCCACAGAATTGCTCCCCAACAAAAGCTATTTGGATTATCCACTACACAGCAGTTTTTTCTGGGTCCAGCCTTGCAGGTTTGCTTCCATAGGCATTCCTAGTCACTCAGCATTGACGCACCCAAGGCTGCCACTCCAAATGGCATCCCTGTGTCTAATTCTCCCTGACAAACCCTACTGATCATCCTTGAATGAGATGCTGTCGTTGCACAAAGAGTTCCACTGCCCTCAGCAGCAGACAGAAAAACTGTGGCCCATCAGATGACACAGTGATTTTCACTAGATCACAAAGGGCTGGAGAACAGGACACAGAGATGTCGTTTTGGAGGGCAGTCCTGAGACTTCCATACGGCTTGCTTTCACCAAGTATTCACCTTTCTGTTGCCAAGCACTGGAGACACAACATGAGGTCAAGATCAGTTCAATACAATTGCAATGCAAATATCACTTTCCCCCCTCCCCTGCTAGGGATTTATGTAAAAGTTCCTTCGACAGTGCATGACAACCAAACAAAAATAACCTTCCACACACTCACTCAGCTGTGACTTGAGGGAGCCTCTTGAGAGGAAGTTGAGCAATCATGACAGAGAACTCCACTGTCTCAACCATAGAGGCAGCTGCCATTTTATAAACTGATGGGGTGGCCACACGTTTATAAGGTGCTACAACTTTGGCTGGCCCGTCTCAGAAAAGATATTATATTCAGGGCTTTTTCTGAGCAGGAACACAGCTCCAGTTGGCTTGAGGGTGTGGCCTAATATGCAAATGAGTTCCTGCTGGGCCTTTTCTACAAAAAAAGTCCTGACTATATACATAGATAAGATAGAAGCATCTAAAAATGGGAGTGCTGTAAAGAGGACAGGCAGGGACGTTTGTTGTCCTGTCTCCTAATACTAGAGTTTGGTGGGATTGAGAAGTAGTAGATTCAGAACACACAAAAAGGAGTTACTTCTTTGCCCAATGTAAGGGTGGACAAAAGGGCCATTGGGCCTGTGTTTCCAAGAGCCTGGAAGCTGTCACATCCCCACCTGAGCACACGGCACCTCTTGCAAATTTTAGATGCTGCCGTGGGTTTGGTTTGGAAAGGGAGGGGGGCTCTTGGACACAACATGCTAAGAGATGCAGAAGATGCCAGAGAATATTTGGGGCTAACGCAGAATTCTTCATCATGACTAAGTATCAAGTACACTGCAAATACATGCATAGAGAAAAGGTATAGTAAGCCCAAGCCCTTCAATAATCTGGATTTACTACACAGTGTTCAGACTTCGGCCCTTGTTAGAGTTTGATCAGAGCTAATTGCCTTAGTCTAGGTAAGACATAATCGAATGCAGGCACTATGGGCCATGAATGTCCCTGCTTGCAGCAAAGTCCTCTGTCTTCTACTCTGGAGTTCCCAGAGCTGGCTGGCAGTTTGCCCTTGATCAGCAGAGTTTATGGATGGGGAGAATAATGAATGAATCCATGCACCATTTAACTTAATTGTTTGACCCTCATGTAATCAGATTTCTTCGAGGTAATTGAAACATGTTTCTCCTCTTTTTTTTTTTTTAACGGGGAAAAAAAACCCTACTGCAATATTAAGAAAGCCCTAAAGAGCTGCTCTTTGTTACTAGTAATTACTGAGGAGTCAGAAATTTGGCCAGACTTGATAATTGTTGTTTCTGGAGGGATGGAAAAAATTCCCAAGCTAGCAAGGAAGCAGCAGCCAGACTTTGCATTTTATTAAAACTGCAGATTTTGTGAAATGTTCCAGGAGCTGGAACTGTTAAGGCTTGAAAATCATAATATTAAACTGGTCAACAAACTGATTTGGTAAAGCCTGCTACTGGGAACAATATTGGAAGCGTCTTCACACATTATATTTTCAAGGCTGTGGATGTGTCACAATTTCCCTCGAGCACATAAAAAGAAAATTACCCAACTTTCTGAGAATCCCAGCTCTCCCACTTCCTTTAAAAACACACACACACACAAAAAACACTTCTACTGTTTATCAACATGTGCTTGAAAATATGTGTTATGCTAAAAAATGAGGAACATTTCAGAATTTTTTTAAAAAAAAAAACTTCAAAAGCATACAACCTACCGTTTATCATGATTGAAAATGTGTGGGTTATGCTAAAAAAAATGAGGGGCATTTCTGAATTAACTTCCCATGATAAGCAAGAGAGGTTTTATTCAACCTTTCATGTCTCTAATACTTGAATCCCCAATCTGTCATATTAAAATTTTGTGCGTACACACACAGCTTCCAATATAGGGTGCACTTCTCACCTCTAATAAGTGATCTGTAGTTCACAAAGGGATTACCAATACAGTAATAAAAACAAGCAAATGCCTCAACAGTTTTTAATAAGCAATTAAACCTAATTGTGTGTGTTTGTGGGTGGGGTGTTCTAACTTCTATTCCACATGAATAATTACTAAAATTCCATTAATACACATATAAAGGGTGTGGGGAGGAGCATCATTTTACATCATTGGGAAATACTAGCTCTCTCAATTTCTGTTTATAATATTAACAAAGGTTTTCTGCTGGTAGGCTTGCCAGCCCCCAGGCCCTGGTGGGGGATCCCCGAGTTTTGCAGACTCCTCCCTGCCACCAGCAAGCTGGTGCGGGGAAGTCCCGTCCTAGCAGCCACCATGTGCCTTTAAATCTTAGCAGGCTTAGAAGAAGCTTGGAAACAACTTGTGTTTTGGAAGGTGTGTGTGCCTTTAAATCTCAGTAGGCAGAGCCACATTGCTCTTCCTGGTGAGTGTGTGAAACTATGAGGAAGTACTATTTATTTTTTATTTTATTTATTACTTTAAAGTATGAGAGTACAGTCCTGCTGTTCATTTTGCTTTCATTTCAGAAATTATTTGCATTGTAAAAATATATAGTAAAAAGTAAACTAGAACCTGATTATGGGATGTAGAAAAACTCCACTCCCAGATTGCTTTGTTCCTTACTTTCATTTTCCTGTGGTGATCTGAAGAAGTTGGTTGAAATACAACAGACTGTTACATTCAACAACTCCTGTGAGTAAATTGCCCCAGTGAGATCACAAAATATGGGCTTGCAAACTGTGTTTCTTTTGGCTGCTTTGTGTGTGTGTCCCTTAATAAAGCCATGGCAAGGGGCTTGTGGGAGTATGACAAATTGTACTTTCATTTAGTGGAAGTGCAGCTGTTGGGGAAGTCTTTGAAGGTAAAAAAGAGGATAAGGAAATGAAGACTGTATTCAGGAGAACTGCACTGCTGTATTTTTATTTATTTATGTAGGAAATGGAAAAGTCTTCTGGCTCCACCCCCAAAATCCCCATGTATTTCCTAAGTTGGACCTGGCAACCCTGCAACTACAATAGGAATTGTAAGATGTTGACACCAAGAATAGCTATTAGAAGGGGAGGGGGGATGAAGTCATTTCTGAAAGAAAGAGAACAAAATGAAGGAGGAGAAAACTCTCAGGTCGTTTTCGCACTCACCTCCAGCCGGCGCGACCCCCCTCTTCACCGCACAGGATCTGCGCGGATTTCGCACTAAATGCCGCAGAGCAGCCTTTTGCGCCGGAAACTCCCATCGCAAAAGCCGCTCAAATGTAAATCACCAAAAAGCAGTTTGGCGTTTGCGCGGCGTTTGCGACGGGAGTTTCCGGCGCAAAAGGCTGCTCCGCGGCATTTAGTGCGAAATCCGCGCAGATCCTGCGTGGTGAAGAGGGGGGTTGCGCCGGCTGGAGGTGAGTGCGAAAACGACCTCAGAAAAGATGAAGAGAATTAAGGAAAAGAAAAGGGAAAGTTGTTCTGTTTTGCTACAGCACACTAACAAGCCTAGTGCCATTTGCAAGTTTTTGTTTGGCAGACTGAACTATGCAGCTGGGTGGAAGGAATGAGAGAGGGAAATGACAGACTGCTAGAAACAACAACCACATTAGCAGGCTGCAGCCTGGCAACTATAGTAGCAGCCATCAGCTCTAACATTGATGGGGTTAGCAGCATCTCATGACAGGCAAGTGTTTGCCTCAGCCTCCTTGTAGCAAAGTTTGCAAAAGAAGGCCAGCAGGTAGTTAGAGTTACTGCTATTTGTTCCGTCTTGTCTGTGACATTATTGGCTGCAGTGCAGAACTGCATTTAAAAGTAAAATAAATTGAAATCCATAATCTGAATGCAACATGACTTGGCTTCACAGGCCCTCGTCTTGGAGCCCCTGAATTTTGTCTCCTCCCTCCTCTGTCTCCATACTCTTTCCCAGGACCAACAGAAGCAAAATAGGATAAATCCTGGGAATGTGCATGATTTGAAATGGATGGCAGAATACAGTTTTTTGGGACCCAGAATGTGTATTACTTCAGTACAGAATTTTTCTGGGTAGAGCTCTATGTAGTCACAGTTCTGGATATTTTTCCTACAGGAGACAGGTCTTTTATGGGACAGGGGGAAGACATCCTTTGATTACATCATGAGTAGAAATTATATGCCAACTTTTGCATAAATTATGGCTTCTGGAAAACAAAAATAGGGCACACACTTCACAAAAGAGCAATGGGTGTGTCTGTTACAAGGATCTGATTTTTTAGTAGGAAAAATGCAGTATCTGAGGCACCCCTCAGAGCTTAATGCTTTCCTTGAGCTGATACACTGAGCTTGAATGCCAAACTTCCAAAAATATAAGGCTGGTTTATCCCGCTCTGGGGATGGAGATATCCTAAGTTGTTAATGACTCTGAGGTATGATATAACAGAGTAGGCATTCTCTTAGCAGAATGCTGAGAGAAGAGGAACCAGGATGATAAATGCTCCAGATTCACCATTAACAGGCCCTGCTTTCTGGTCCACATCCCATAATAATTACTCTTCCTATTCTGGCCTATTTTGAGAGGTGCCTAATTAAACACCATGTGGCTGCAAGTTCCCTGCATTCTCCCTCATCAGAAGTCAGTTCCCTTCCCAGGTTCTCTAGAAATTAAATATCAGAATGGGGATTAGATGCCAGATGTGTCTCTAGCACCCAGGCATGGAAATTGCAAATGCATGAACCCCAAGGCACCACACTGGTGATCATTTCACCATCCTGCTGAGTTGCCTGAGGTGCATTTTAAAAGATTACCAGTCAGTGGTTGTAGGACAGTTCTGTTTCATCATCCTCTTGGTTTTTAAGTTGAGGATGGAGCGCTTGCTGAGGAAATCATCACTGCATGTGACAGTGGCCTTCCACAATGTCTAATTGTGGAGAGGGTGCGGCTCACGACATGGTTCCTGAGTGTGAGGAGCAGGTCCCAATTCGCCTCTGCCAGATGCCTGAGGGCATGAGTTGGCCCACAAGGCCATTACAGATGTTTTCATAGTATTTCACATTCTTCTGTGGCTCCAGAACTCTCTAGAGGTACAAATGGGGGAACTACAGCCGGGAAGAGGAGCAAGGAAAAAGAAGCCATGAGAAGGCACCATCCAGAGCTGCCTTCCTTGGACTCTGGAATGTGTTCTCACTTATGCGTGTCGCAACACAACTGAGTTAACAGATCATATGCCAAGTGAGGACTGAGGTAGTGGTTCTCACTAATGGCGAGTGTGTTGTGGTTAGTGGTTTTGATTGGGAGTGGGGAGGACCAGATTGAAATCTCTCCTCAACCATGAAACTCAGTGGGTGACCTCAGGTCAGTTACTTTTTTCCTTGAGCCAGGCTCCCTCAGAAGGCTATGGGGAAGGTGAAGAAGTGAGAGCCATAGAAGTCACCCCTGTGTTTCTTGATGGAAAGGTGGGATTAAAAAGTGACAGAAGCTGCAATGATTTCCTGTGCTTCTGATGGTGCCACTCGGAAGGCAGAGTCAATCCAGAGACATTGGAACACATCCCCACCCCACCTCCACAGTTTCCCCTGCATTTTAATTGCCACAGCATCCCACAACTGCCATTTCTCTTCCCCCATGCCGCTAGAGGGCTTTTCAAAAGATTCCGTTTTTACCTCACTGCTATAGCTTAATGCTATTGCTGATGCTAAGTGTACAGCTATCATTTAAAACTGGCAACTTACCGCTGGTGACATAACTTAAAATCAGTTACAGACATATTGTTACAGCCTAACACTATTTTTGTTTTAAAATCTGTCCCCTCTCCCCAACTTCCAGTGATGCAGACGTGGGAGATTGGTAGCTGGGTAGGGGTAGTTGGGGCAAGGAAAATGGTGGGTACTGCCATTAAATAAATGCTCACGTTCCCAACCATACAGAGTACACAGGCACTTTGGCTGTGATCTTCCCCAAAAGATTGTAACAAATGAGGCTTGAGAAAGATCTGAGCAAATCAGGGGGAAACCTCAATAGTAGACAACTACGGGATGTCATATAGATGATTTTACAAACCTACTCTGGTTTGAATGCTAAAATCTCCAAGTAGGAACAAACAGAAAGAGAAGGGCAGGCCCCCGACAACTGCCCAATTGTGCTAACCTCTAGCGCCAGTCCCAACTTACATAACATTAGACTCAAAGCAAGAAAAGTCAAAAGGAAACCCATTCCAAGCTCATTTTTTATAATGAAACAAGGAAATGGTGGGGCTCCCCTCTGCAATCCGCTGCCTGAAGCAACGGCTTCCTCTCTCTTCATGGTATGACCAGCTCTGCCTAGGAGGTGTTCTTGTCCTGGGATCTCTGCTACCTGAGCCTTGAAAGAGCCTCCCTTCTTCCTGCCTCCACAACCTCTTCCCAAAGCCAGTTGGTGAGGCTTGCAGAGGACCTGATGTGCTGCCCGGGCTGCCCAATGGGAAACAAGAACCATACTGGGATCCACTTAAGCATGGAGCTTTTATTTATTGCTTCGATTTATAAACCGCCCTCCGCTGCAAGCAAATAACGTTTCCATATAGACAAATCCGCATTCAAGTTAAAACAGTTAAAACACCTTAAGGATGCAATGAATATTTACAGTTTACAAATGATGCAACGCAGGTATACCAAATTGTGCCCTTCCCCCACAGGGGGAGAAAGAAGGGAGGGGCCATGCTAGATGGAAACCATTGCTGCCCTCAACCATAGGCCTGGCGGAACATCGCTGTCTTACAGGCTCTGTGCAACCACATTAGGCTCCACAGAGCATGGAGGTCGTTTGACAGAGTTCCACTCGGTCGGTGCCAGGGTCAAAAATGCCCTGGCTCTGATTGAGGACAGCTGGATATTTTGGGGGCCAGGGATCATCAGTAAGTTCTTCTCAGCTAAGCATAATGCTTTTTGGGGGGGGAGGTATTATCAGGAGAGGTGGTCCTGCAGATATCCTAGTTCCTGACCTTAACACCAAACCTTTGAATCTGATCCAGTATTCAACCTGAAGCCAGTGCAGCTGTTGAAGCACCAGTTGGATCTGGGCCGTTGAAGGGGTTCCTGTAAGGACCTGTGCTGCTGCATTCTGGACCAGTTATATCTTCTGAATCAGCCTCAAAGATTGTCCTGCATAGAGTGAGTTACAGTAGCCTAGCCTGTGGCTAGGTCAGGGCAAGACAGGAAGGGGACCAATTGCTTAATCTGGCACAGTTGGAGAAATGCCAGTCTGGCAACATTTGTGACCTGGGCCTCCATAGATAAGGAGGCACTTAGAAACACACCCAAGCTCTTGACAATCAGCACCATCAAGAGCACCAGGAGTTGGCATCCTAACCCTGAGTCTTCCCTGCCCAGTGACAGAACTTCAGTCTTAAATGGATTCAGCCTCAGCCAGCTCTGTTTCAACCACCCAACCCAGCCACAGCCTCCAACCCCTTGGCCAGAATAGCTGGGGTGGCGTCTGTCTGGCCATCCATCAACAGATATAGCCTGGTATCATCAGCATACTGATGGCATCCCAGCCTGAAACTCCATGCCAGCTGGGCATGGGGGGGTGCATATAGATGCTAAATAATATTGGAGAGAGGATTGCCCCCTGAGGGACTCCATATACCAAAGGATATTGTGGTGAAACCCTGTCTCCTAGTGCCACCCTCTGTCCCTTGCCTTGGAGGAATGATACCAGCCACTTCAAGGCTGTCCTACGAATTCCTACATCAGTGGTGGATCAACAGATCATGGTCAACTGTGTTGAACGCTGTTGTCAGATCGAGCAGTAACAGGAACACTGACTTGCCTTGATCTAGCTGCCTATGAAGATCATCTGTAAAGGTGACTAGTGCTGTCTCCACCCCGTGGCCAGGGCAGAAACTGGACTGGAATGGATCTAGAGTCAATGTGCCCTCCAGGAAACTCTGGAGCTGTTCCACCACTGCTCTCTCAATTACCTTTCCCAGAAAGAAAATATCTGGTACTCAATGGTAATTAGATGGGTCAATAGGATCCAGAGATTGTTTATTTAAGAGCAGTATTACCACAGCCTCCTTTAGTCCTCCTGGATAGACCCCCAAACTCAGGGACAGGTTTATAATGTCCACCAGGGGGCTCCATATTCTCTCACTGCTGGCTTTCACCAACCATGATGGACACGGGTCTAGGAGGCATGTGGTCGGCCCAACTACACCCTGAATCCTGTCAACACTGGACCAGAAGAGTCGGCTGAAGTTGTCCAATACTGAATCCAAAGATGGCCAAGGGGCCTTCAGTTCACATACTGTATCAACATTGATAGGCAGGTCATGGCAGAGTAGCAAGATTTTATTCATGAAAAAGCTTGCACCAGCCTCCTAGCTAAATGGCCAAAGTACTAACATTTAAGAACATAAGAGAAGCCATGTTGGATCAGGCCAATGGCCCATCCAGTCCAACACTCTGTATCACACAGTGGCCAAAAAAATTATATTTTGGCCACTGTGTGACACAGAGTGTTGGACTGGATGGGCCATTGGCCTGATCCAACACGGCTTCTCTTATGTTCTTAAATGTTAGTACTTTGGCCATTTAGCTGGGAGGCTGGTGCAAGCTTTTTCATTAATAAAATCTTGCTACTCTGCAATGACCTGCCTATGTTCTTATGGGTCAATTAGTCTCTGGGTGCAGTCAGACGTACCATTAGTGGTGACACAGCTCCGTCTCGCTGACGGATTAAATATGTTCGTCCAGACATCCACATCTGGCAATCGAACGTCATCCAGGGTCATCCCGGCTCAATGCCGCATTAATTTGATAGCGCAGGAAGTCCGGCCCTTTTTCAAAAAAGCGGCACAAGATTGGTTTTTTCCTGTTTGGACAGCTCACGCACGATACTGCCCCTTGAAATGTTTACCGCCCCTCCCATCTTTTTTTTTAAAAGCCCCAGCAGACATGCGCATTGCCAGATCATCCGGGAATCTGAGGTGACACTTCTGCTTCTCCAATCAACACAGGATTGGAGGGGGGGGAGAGAAACATTATCCCACTATTCAGAACACGAAAAAAAATCTTTTTTTTCAATGTGGAGGATTTCTAGATATCATTGTCACTGCCAATTTCTAGGAAAGTAATTCCTGGCAGTTCCCTGGTTTGAATCAGCAACGTTAATTCCGGAATCTTTCCCCCCTTCCCCCACCGCCTCTGAAGCAACGTTTGATTTCCCACCTCCAAACAGTTGGGCGCATGTTCAATGGACTCCCCCTCCTCCCAGAAATCACCATCTGATCACGCATGTGCCAAGAAAAGAGCGTGATAGTATTGGATGTCTGATCGCTCAACAACAGAATGAGTCGCATTCTTGGATGTTTGTCTGATTGGCCCTGCATCGAATCAATAGTCAGCGGTTCAAATTTGAGCGCTACACACCCACTTTTAATGTGACATGTGACCGCACCCTCTGTGGGTTAATAGAATCGAAAGTGTCCTGGGCTGAAGAGGAGGCAGCCTTTTGGATCCACACAGTGCCAAGTCTCATACAAGTGGGAAACTCAAAGAAGCCAACGTCAGGGTATTTCTCCTCATTCCCCCCCCCCCCATTGCTTAGAAACATGAGGTATGTTGGTTCTCTTTCCTTCTACATGTATATTCAGCATATTACCTTTTGCATATTAGGCCACACACTCCTGATGTAGCCAATTCTCCAAGAGTTTACAGTAGGCCCTGTAATAAGAGCCCTGTAAGCTGTTGGAGGATTGGCTACGTAAGAGGGATGTGGCCTAATATGCAAATGAGTTCCTGCTACAAAAAAACCCTGGCCTACACCAATGCTGGCTAAGTCCAAGTCAACTCTGCTTGGGTTTGGACCCGGACAGCAACAACACAAACCGAGGTCGCTTGTGAAGAGCTTAAAGTAATTCTGGATGCCTCCTTCTCAATGGAAGCCCAGATCACAAATGTTGCCAGACTGGCATTCTTCCATCTACGTCAAATCAGCAGCTGGTTCCCTTCCTGTCTCATCCTGACTTAGCTACAGTGATCCATGCAAATTGTCACCTCCAGGTTAGACTGCTGTAACTTGCTCTATGCAGGGCTACCCTTGAGACTGACCCAAAAACTCCAACTGGTCCAGAGTGTGGCTGCGAATGTGTTTACAAGCACTCTGTCTAGACCTCGTATACAACTGGTGCTCCGCCAGATGCGCTGACCCCAAGTGGAATACTGGATCAGATTCAAGGTTTGACTTTAACCTTCAAAGTTCTACAGGGGACCATCCCTCCTGGTGGTATACTCCCCAGAGAACATTGCGCTTTGTGTGCAACAACTTCCTGGTGATCCGTGGCCCCAAAAGTCTTTGCCTCGCCTCATCCCCGGCCAGAGCCTTTTCAGCTCTGGCCCCAGCCTGGTGGAATGCTCTTCCAGATGAGATCCAGGCCCTGTGGAGTCTGATCCAGTTCTACAGGGCCAGTAAAATGGAACTGTTCTGCCAGGCATGCAGACGAGGCAGCAAAGTTTCCATCCTACTTGGCCTCCCCCGCCTCCCCCTCCCCCTGTTCATTGCATTGTAGACCAGCTCTACAAACCGCACAGCCCGCACAATCCTCACCAGGCTAGAGTATGTATTTGGTGCCTAAGGCACCACCTGATTTCTAGTTTTAACTGTTATTATGTTGCAATTGTGTTATATGGTTTAACTAGTTGTACCCCGCCCTGAGCCTGCAGTGCAGGGAAGGGTAAGTTAGAAGTCCAATCAATCAAGCAGTCAATCACTCAGTTAATCTGCTGCAAATCACATACGTCAGTAATTAACAAATACTGTGTTTTTAAATAATCCACTCAGGGCTTTGTCTAAACTGTCCTTAGCGATGCTAATGGCTACCGATCAGTTTGGCTTGGCGATATTATTGCACGTGCACAGTTTTGAAGGAGGAAAAAAATGCAAACCCATTTGGCAGATGTTTTGAGTCATTGGTTCCACACCAAACAGACGCAGCAATCAGTTCGTGTCTGGATCATCACAATCAAACAAGGTATGCGTGAGGTCACGGACTGATCTCGTCTCCATGAATCTGTCTAACCCCCTTTTAAAGCCATCTGTGCTCACGGCCATCGCTATATCCACCGGCAGTGGATTCCACCATTTAATTACTTGCTGAGTAGAGCAGTATTTCCTTTTGTCTGTCCTCAGGGGTTTTTTTTGTAGAAAAAGCCCAGCAGGAACTCATTTGCATATTAGGCCACACCCCTTAACACCGAGCCAGACGGAACTGTGTTCCTGTGCATTCCTGCTCAAAAAAAGGCCCTGTCTGTCCTGAATCTCTTGTCCGTCAGCTTTACTGACTACCAGCATTACGGGAGACTAGTGTGGAGTCACTGCGAATGTGTTATGCTAAGACATGATGACATCTCCCCTCCCCCTTCCAGGTTCCTGACTGAGACTCTGGAGCAGCCTTCTGGGTGGCCTCCTGATACACTTCCAGTTTGAGCTGCCAGGAATCCCAGGTTGATATCCTGCACAAATGAGCTACTGATAAGCGAAATGATTATCTTGTTATGGCAATGATCTTCCGATCAGAACCTGAACAGAATGGGGGGGGGGGGGGGGGGAGGGGAGAGGCTGCCATTTAAATTGAGGTTTCTGTGGGCGTCTGACACTGCTGCTGTATCAAAGCCTTTACTCCCAGTACGGAGCAGTCAGAAAATCCCTCAAATAGGATCACAGAACCATAGAGTTGGACGGGACCTCTAGGGTCATCTAGTCCAACCCCCTGCACAATGGAGGAAACTCACAAACACCTCCCCCTAAATTCACAGGATCTTCATTGCTGTCAGATGGCCATCTAGCCTCTGTTTAAAAACCTCCAAGGAAGGAGAGCCCACCACCTCCTGAGGAAGCCTGTTCCACTGAGGAATCGCTCTAATGGTCAGGAAGTTCTTCCTAATGTTGAGCCGGAAACTCTTTTGATTTAATTTCAACCCATTGGTTCTGGTCCTACCTTCCAGGGCCACAGAAAACAATTCCACACCATCCTCTATATGACAGCCCTTCAAGTACTTGAAGATGGTGATCCTATCACCTCTCAGCCGCCTCCTCTCCAGGTTAACATCCCCAGCTCCTTCAACCTTTCCTCATAGGACTTGGTCTCCAGACCCCTCACCATCTTTGTCGCCCTCCTCTGGACACGTTCCAGCTTGTCTATATCCTTTTTAAAATGTGGTGCCCAAAACTCAACACAATACTCTAGGTGAGGTCTTACCAGAGCAGAGTAAAGCAATACCATCACATCATGTGATCTGGACACTATACTTCTGTTGATACAGCCCAAAATTGCATTTGCCTTTTTAGCCACCTCATCACACTGTTGACTCATGTTCAGCGTATGATCCACTAAGATCCCTAGATCCTTTTCGCACATATTACTGCTAAGACAAGTCTCCCCCATCCTATAACCATGCATTGGATTTTTCCTACCTAAATGCAGAACTTTACATTTAAAGTTCTGTTAAAATTCATTTTATTGATATTAGCCCAGTTTTCAAGGTCATCCTGTATCCTGTTTCTGTCTTCTTCTGCATTTGCAACCCCTCCCAATTTAGTATCATCTGCAAATTTAGTAAGCATTCCCTCTATTCCTTCATCCAAATCATTGATAAAGATGTTGAACAAAACAGGTCCCAGGACAGATCCTTGAGGCACTCCACTTGTCACTCCTCTCCAAGAGGATGAGGAACCATTCACAAGCACTCTTTGGGTGCGATTTGTCAACCAGTTACAGATCCACCTAACGGTAACAGGATCCAAACCACATTTTACCAACTTGTCAACAAGGATAGTATGTGGAACCTTTTCAAAAGCCTTACTGAAATCAAGATAAACGATGTCTACAGCATTCCCCTGATTCAGCAAGGTAGTCACTTTCTCAAAAAAAGAGATCAGGTTAGTCTGACATAACTTGTTCTTGAGAAAATCATGCTGGCTCTTAGTAATCACATCCATTCTTTCTAAATGTTCCAGAACCGACTGTTTGATGATTTGTTCTAAAACTTTTTCAAGTATAGACGTCAAGCTGACGGGTCAGTAGTTACTCGGATCGTCTTTTTTCCCCTTCTTGAAGATGGAGACAACATTCGCCCACCTCTAATCTTCTGGCACCTCTCCTGTTCTCCAAGAATTCTCAAAAATAATAGCCAGAGGCTCAGAAATTACATCCGCAAGCTCTTTTAGAACTCTTGGATGCAATTCATCTGACCCTGAGGACTTTGTTTCATTAAAAAAAACTAGGTGTTTATGTACTACCCCTATGCTGATCCTTCCTCCGAGGGATACCTCCTCTCCTGGGTGTGGGTTTAAAGTGAAGACGGAGATTGCAGCGTACAAGACGATGATCCGTATGACATTCTGCACTGGGCATTACTCGGGTGTGTAAGACATCTCGAAGGTCTCTCTGGCGCACCAGAATGTAGTCGATAAGGTGCCAATGCTTGGACCGTGGGTGCATCCAGGTTGTCTTCAGACTGTTCTTCTGCTGGAAGATAGTGTTGGTGATGGTGAGCTGGTGCTCCATGCAGAATTCTAGCAGGAGGCGCCCGTTGTCATTGCAGTTGCCAATGCCGTGTTTGCCAAGTACTCCTTTCCAGGCTTCTGAGTCTTTACCTACTCTGGCATTGAAGTCGCCAAGGATGATCACCTTGTCCTCTGTAGGGGTCTTCCGTACGAGGTTGCGTAGATCAGCATAGAACTTGTTCTTTTCTGCAGGATCTGCTTGAAGGGTTGGGGCATACACACTGAAGAATGTTGCATGCTGCTTGTTTTGAAGTGGGAGGCGCACTCGGAGGAAGTTTCAGGTTGGCAGCCTCCAGTCAGCCGAAGTTAAAGCTGCCTTCCAGGCAAAACTCCAGTCAAGAATTGAGGACCTCAGTTGCCCCACAGACCCTTCTCCAGAAGCACTCTGGGAACACCTAAAAACTACCGTCCTGCAGATCTCTGAAGAAGTCCTCGGGTTCTCCACAAGGAAGAACAAGGACTGGTTTGATGAGAACAATCAAGAGATCCAAGAATTACTGGCAAAAAAGAGATCTGCCTACCAAGCACATCTTGCTCAGCCCTCCTGTCCTGGGAAAAAAGCAACCTTTCGCGCTGCATGTAGCAACCTCCAGCGCAAGCTTCGAGACATTCAGAATGAGTGGTGGACCAAGCTTGCAGAGAGAACCCAACTGTGTGCAGACACTGGTGATTTAAGAGGGTTCTACGAAGCCCTGAAGGCAGTATATGGTCCATCATATCAGGCTCAGAGTCCCTTGCATAGTGCAGACGGCCAAGTGCTCCTCACCGACAAGGCATCCATACTGAACCGGTGGTCGGAGTATTTTCAGGTTCTCTTCAGTGCCAACCGCGTAGTTCAAGATTCAGCAATCCACCTCACCCCACTTCAACCGGTGAAAACAGAGTTGGATGAGATCCCCACCCTAGAAGAGACTGTTAAAGCCATCAAGCAACTGAAAAGTGGCAAGGCAGCAGGAGTTGATGGAATTCCACCAGAGATCTGGAAGCATGGGGGCACAGTACTACATAGCTCACTTCACAAAGTACTTGTCACCTGCTGGGAACAAGGCAAACTACCACAGGACTTTCGCGATGCAATCATCATCACCCTATACAAGAACAAAGGGGAAAAGTCAGACTGCTCCAACTACCGGGGGATAACCCTGCTCTCCATCGCAGGCAAAATCCTTGCCAGAATACTCCTGAACAGACTGGTGCCCACCATTGCAGAAGAACTCCTCCCAGAGAGCCAGTGCGGCTTCAGAGCTAACAGGAGCACCACCGACATGGTATTTGTTCTCAGGCAGCTCCAAGAGAAATGCAGGGAACAGAACAAGGGTCTGTATGTGACTTTTGTCGACCTTACCAAAGCTTTCGATACCGTTAGCAGGAAAGGCCTGTGGCAAATCTTGGAACGTTTAGGATGTCCCCCAAGGTTCCTCAGCATGATCATCCAGCTACACGAAGACCAGCGAGGCCAAGTCAGACACTGCAACGACCTCTCGGAGCCCTTCCCAATAGGCACAGGTGTAAAGCAAGGCTGCGTTCTCGCGCCAACTCTCTTTACGATCTTCTTTAGCATGATGCTTCAAAGAGCCGCAGTAGATCTAGATGAGGACGATGGTGTCTACATCCGCTATCGCACCGATGGCAGCCTGTTCAACCTGAGGCGACTAAAGGCACACTCCAAGACAATGGAAAAACTCAACCGAGAGCTACTGTTTGCTGATGATGCTGCACTCGTCTCCCACTCGGTATCAGCTCTGCAGCATATGACATCCTGCTTTGCAGAGGCTGCCAAGCTATTCGGCCTAGAAGTTAGTCTGAAGAAGACAGAAGTTCTCCACCAGCCTGCACCCCAGGAAGATTATCACCCTCCCTGCATCACTGTGGGTGAATCAGTTCTGAAGACAGTCCAGCAGTTCAGCTACCTGGGGTGCATCATCTCCTCAGATGCCAAGATCGACAAGGAGGTTGACAACAGGCTGGCAAAGGCAAACCGTGCATTTGGCCGACTGCACAAAAGAGTGTGGAGCAACAAGCATCTGAAAAAAGGCACAAAGATCAATGTTTACAAAGCAGTTGTGATGACAACCCTCATCTATGGCTCCGAATCGTGGGTTTTATACCGTCATCACCTGCGACTCCTTGAGCGCTTTCATCAGCGCTGCCTTCGCACCATCCTCAACATCCACTGGAGTGACTTTGTGACCAACACTGAAGTCCTCAAGCGGGCAGAGGTTACCAGCATCGAGGCACTGCTTTTGAAGACGCAGCTGCGCTGGGCAGGGCATATTTCTAGGATGGAAAACCACCGCCTTCCCAAGATTGCCCTGTATGGCGAACTCTCCACCGGCCATCGAAATAGAGGGGCACCAAAGAAGAGGTACAAGGACTCCTTGAAGAAATCCCTTAGCACCTGTCACATCAACCATCACCAGTGGTCTGACCTAGCCTCAGATCGCAAAGCATGGAGGCACACCATCCACCAGGCTGTCTCTTCCTTTGAGAACACACGCATAGCTGGTCTTGAGGACAAAAGGAGATTGAGGAAGAATCGCACTGCTACAGGACCAACCCTAAATCAGACTTTTCCCTGCAGCCGCTGTGGCCGGACCTGCCTGTCCCACATTGGTCTTGTCAGTCACCAGCGAGCCTGCAGCAAACGTGGACTATTGCACCCTTCTTAAATCTTCGTTCGCGAAGCCAAGCCGAGAGAGAGAGAGAGATGCTGATCCTATGTTGGAACTTCATAGCCTCCTTATATGTTCTGTTTTTGCCATGTTGAGCGCTGTTTTCCTCAGAAGAGAAGACTGAGGAAAAGTAGGAATTGAGCAGTTTTGCCTCTCTTCATTACCTGTTACAATTTCACTTTCTTGCCCTCACAATGGGCCTACCGTGTCCTTGCTCTTTTTCTTACTCTAAACATAAGAAAAGAACCCTTTTTTTTGTTTTTAGCATCTTTGGCCAGCCTAAGCTCATACTGAGCTTCAGCTTTCCTAACTTTTTCTCTACAAGCACTTGTGATTTGTTTATATTCATCCTTGGTTATAAGGCCCTCCTTCCAATTCCTAAAGGAGTCTTTTTTATTTCTCAAATCTTTAGAGAGCTGTTTATGGAGCCACTTTGGCTTCTTTAGGCTTTTTCCATTTTTTCTTCTCATAGGAATCGTCTGTGATTGCACTTTCAGTATTTCGCTTTTAAGAAACTCCCACCCCTCCTGAACCCCCTTCCTCCGGAGTATTTCCGACCATGGGGTTTTACCCAGCATAGTTCTAAGTTTACCAAAGTTTGCCTTTCTGAAGTCCAACCTATAAGTCTGACTACATATAGCTCTTCCCTTCCCTAAGACTGTAAATTCCAAAATCACATGGTCGCTACTGCCCAAGGTGCCCACTATTTCTACTTCTTCAATCAATTCTTCCTTGTTGGTGAGAATCAAATCCAAGATAACAGATCCCCTTGTTTCCATCTTCACTTTCTGGAAAAGGAAGTTGTCAGCAAGACAAGTCAGGAATCTATTTGACTTTTCATTTTTAGCAGAGTTGGACTTCCAACCGATGTCTGGGTAATTGAAATCTCCCATGATCACTGTATCCCTTCTCTTGGAGAACTTTGCGATCTGCTGTAGAAGTATCTCATCCAAGTCCTCTGACTGACTTGGTGGTCTATAGCAGACCCCCACAGTAATATCAGTGTTCTTTCTTACTCCATTTATTTTTACACAAAGACTCTCAACTGAGCTGCGATGCTCAGATTCACATATTTCCTCACAATTATATACCTCCTTCACATATACTGCTACACCTCCGCCCTTTCTCATTTGCCTGTCCCTTTTAAATAAGATGTACCCCTGAATCCTAATATTCCAGTTGTGAGTGCCATCCCACCAAGTTTCAGTAAGGCCTATTATGTCATAGTCTCCTTCCTTTGTTAGGACTTCCAGTTCCTCCTGTGTGTTTCCCACAGTCTGTGCATTAGTGTAGAGACATCGGAATCCACGTTTTATGCATCCCGAGGGTTTGGTTTCTGTACAAGCCTGCAAGTTAACATTACCTAGCGTATGCACCACTCTTTGCAAATCTTTAATATTCTTATCTGGCATCATATGAGGTTTGAATTATTGCCTTGCTCCCCCATACAATTTAGTTTAAAGCCCTCCTTATTAGGTTAGCAAGGCTGTTACCAAACACCCTTTTCCCTACTGCCGTAAGGTGCAAACCATCTCCCGATAGAAGACCACCATCTCAAAAGCGTAAGCCATGGTCCAGAAATCCGAAACTTTCCTGACGACACCATCAACGTAGCCAGTCGTTTATTTGAAGTATTCTTCATTTTCGTCCTAAGCCACGGCCTTCAACAGGAAGCACTGATGAGAACACAACCTGTGCGCCCAGCTCCTTCACCTTCTGACCAAGAGCCACATAGTCCTTTCTAATACGTTCAGGGCTATAACAGGCAGTTCCCACGTGGATCAGCATGAAAGGATAGTAATCCGTGGGCTTGATAAGTCTTCCAATCCTTTCTGTCACGTGCGGGATGCGTGCACCTGGCAGACAGCAGACCTCTTGGGATGACTAGTCCGGTCGGGACACTTTGGGCTCCACCCCTCTGAGCAAGGAGTCTCCAATCACCACCACTTCCTATATTGGGGAGCAGAAGCTCCAGGATTCTTATCCACAGGATCCTGAGAAACTTTCTTCAAGCTTCGTGGAGGCTGGGGAAGTAGCCCTTGTTCCAGTGGCTCAGAATCAGTTACTGTGGGGAGCTCCTGGAACCTATTGCTGAGCAGCAGGGGCTCAGAATATCTCCTGATTTTCTTTCTCCTTCAGGTTACATTTTTCCAGGAACCCTCCTCCTGTGTTGGGTCCTCTTCTAATTGCTGAGATACTGTTTCCTCTCCCTCCTCTTGCCCTTTCAAGAGTGCCTCATACGTTTTGTCAAGAAAATCCTCATCTTCTTTTATACACTGCAGTGTGGACAATCGTGCCTCCAGTCCCTGTATCTTTTCCTCCAGCAGGGCCACTAACTTACACTTGCTGTAAGTGTAATTCGTGCTACTCTCAGGTAGAAATACAAACATTCCACAGTCTTTACATGTCACTGCCTCTGCTTCCTCACCAGCCATACTGCTGCAATCCATTTCAAAAATTTCTTTATCTTCACTTCTCTTTAAATCTCACTACCAACTGCCACTTTAAACTACTTTTGAGTAACTACCCACCTTTTTATAGAACCCCTAGGCTAGACCCCCAGGCTAAGAGCCTCCGGCCAAGAGCCCTTTAGCTCTTGCCCTTCGGCTCGTGCCAAGGGCTCTCCTTGACCTGCTTGATTGGTTCTACTTCTTGGGCCTGGATTCCCGTGCCTCTGTAGGGACCCTGCATTTTGTAATATCCTTAGACTTTAACACAGCAGAGGCTGCTTGTTTCCTCAGGGGGATTTCCCTCACATGGAGAGCAGGAAGCCCCCTCCCCATATTTAAAACGGAATGTCGACATGACTTCATGTTCATCCTGAGTAGGCTCACCAGCCCCCAGGGCCAGGCAGGGGATATCCCAGTTTCAGGGGCTTTTCTCTGCTGTGGACCAGCTGGCAGGTGGGGGAAGCCCCTCCCCTAACCAGGGACATCTCCACATGACGTCCATGATGTGATGATGTCGCCCAGAAGCGACATCATCACATCGGGGGTGTTGTGTGAGGACGTTCTGGTATTTGGGCAAACTCTATGGTTTTGAGGGTGAAAAACTATAGCATTGTACCCAATTAGCAGAGTGTCCCCCATGTGACATCTCTGCCCACCCCGAAACACCCCCTCAAAGTCCCCCACTGGAACTGAGGTAAGACCTGAGCGTGACTCATAGGCTTCCCAGGGCTTTTCTCTTTAAACTGGATCAAAGAAACCCTCCTTTGATCTGGTCCAAAGAGGGAAGTGCAGCGTTGCTGTGGGTGGAGCATCCAGTCACCAAAACCACTCTCTCAAACAGGGCATCAAATAACTGGCTCGTGGGTCACATCCTGGCTACTGAGTGGCCTCAACTGGCTTGCATGGTTCTCCACACCAGGATCCCTAAAATAAAATACTAAATTATTAGCTAACTCATATCAATACTACAGATCAGGCTCTCATCATGAATGAGACCGACATCCTTGCTCTGGACTTTTCAACTACTAGAGGACAGGGCCAATTTCAAACCAAAAGAAGCGGGAACTTGGAAGGCAGAACAGAGCCCCCAGCAACGCTTAGTGGGCTGGGAACTGAGCACTGGGATGCAAAGCGGCTGTTAAAAGCTTGTCCTGGTTTTCATCTGTGAAATGTTGGAAGGTACGAAGGTGCAGGAAGATGCTTTGGGGCGGAAGCTTGCCAACTTTTCACTTTGGCAAACGCTGAGCCCTGCAGCCAAATGCACCAGCCACGTATATTTTGACATTTTTATCCCACCCTTCCCCCAAGGAAGGCAGCATGCAGGGCTCTCTGCTCCATTTTATGCTCATAGCAGCCCTGGCTTAGGCTGAGAAGAAAACGATGTCGTAAGCTGACTTGTGTCCCCACTGGGGAGAAAAGCAGGGTACATATGTATGTGCCATCAAGTCTCAAGTGCCTTTTGGTGACCCCAGCAATGGGTTTTCAAGTCAAATGAAAAGCAGAGGCAGTTTCCCATTGCCTTTTTCTGCAGAGCCACCTTTAGTGGTCTCCCATTGACTAAACCTGCTTAGCTTCTGAGATCTGATAAGTTAGTTATGCTTGTTCAGTGATGCCAAGGAAGTGGGGCCAACTGTTTTGGGGGAAAGCTGCACAGGCTGGCAAGCTTCTAGCAGCGATGTGTGTGTGTGAGAGAGCTTACACATTGCAAGAATGGCTGGAGATGGTTTTCCCCTCTGTTCTGGGGCAGCCATTCTCCCCCAAAGCAGGGGATTACTGCACAGACAACAGCTCTGTCTACTCTGAGGAGCAAGGCTGCAGGCAGAGCATCAGGGCATGGGACTGGCTTCCTTCCCTCTTTGGTGGTGATGGTGTGTGGTGGGCTGGCAGAACTGCAAGGGAAGTAGAGGAGGAAACATAAGAACATAAGAGAAGCCATGTTGGATCAGGCCAACGGCCCATCCAATCCAACACTCTGTGTCACACAGTGGCAAAATTTTTTTTATATATACACACACACTGTGGCTAATAGCCACTGATGGACCTGTGCTCCATATTTTTATCTAAACTCCTCTTGAAGGTGGCCATGCCCGTGGCCGCCACCACCTCCTGTGGCAGTGAATTCCACATGTTAATCACCCTTTGGGTGAAGAAGTACTTCCTTTTATCCGTTTTAATCTGTCTGCTCAGCAATTTCATCAAATGCCCACGAGTTCTTGTATTGTGAGAAAGGGAGAAAAGGACTTCTTTCTCTACTTTCTCCATCCCAAGCATTATCTTGCAAACCTCTATCATGTCACCCCGCAGTCGATGTTTCTCCAAGCTAAAGAGTCCCAAGCGTTTCAACCTTTCTTCTGAGGCTGAGGGTTTCCAGGGCTGGCAACAGGGAAGCTTTTAAAGTAGCTTAGCCTTATCAGAGAGTGGATATGCCCTGGTTCGCTATTGACTTGGCAATCCCTGAGGAATGTTGGCTACTGGGCTCCTCTGAGCCACTTCTCTGGTGCAGAAGTACTTCAATTACACTGCCATGTGGAAAGCAGGAAAGATGCAAGGAGAGGCTTCCCTCCCTCCCAATGTAAGCAGAGCTCAACAACTAGTAAGGCTTAGGCACAGAGAAAGATCCCCCAAAGTTAGCTTCAGAGGGTAGTCATATTGGTCTACAGCAGAAGATTCTTGAAAGCTCATCCCCTGAAAATCTTGTCAGTCTCTAAGGTCCTACTGGACTCAAATCTATCTACCGCGAAAGTTAGGTGCATAAGTAAAAATGTATTGCATAAGGCCAAAGATCATCGCAATACAACAGAAACAACTGCCCATGCAGTGATAAACAAAACCACAATACAAGTACAATGACTGACGAGATGTTAAAATTCCCAGGGCCAAAACAAAATAAATTGCAGCACATTAAATGTCAAGAAAAGATTTTCTGCGAATGTTCTTGGCGGCCAGAGTATACGAAGACATCGTGTACGCAAGTGCTGGTTGCCGTCAGAAAGATTTTTTTTGTCTACCGCTGAGCACAAAGCTCGACTGGCTAAAATGGTCACAAGAAACTTGGTCCCGGGGAACTGAGTAAAGATGGGAAAGCAGGATGTAGCTGGTGAGCTCCACAAATATGCATTCGGCAGGAGAGGCTGATGTTTTGTTTTGTTTCTTTGCAAATAGAAGCCGGCTAATGTTGCAGCGGGCATTACTTGTACTCAGACAGCCGTGCAGACTTTTCTAAGCTCATTCCAAATAGCTCTTCCACCATCGGTAGTCGGAATTGATCTGGTCCAATCCCTCCCTCCCCCGAGCTCTACCACCACATTTCCATCTAAGTCTGCCAGGCCTTAGAATCCTCACAAACACCTTGCAATTTTTGGTGCACAAGAACGGGCAAAGCAGCAGAAGCTTCAAACCACAAGGCAATGCTCTGATCCCTTGGCAAAAGGGCGTGGTATGAGAACTGAGATAGACAGGATAAGATATGGAGGGTGTGGGCAGCTGGAATTGAGGTGTGGCAAGCCTGGTCTTTATGTTCCTGCAGCAGAAGCTGGTACAGTAAGAAGTTTTTTTTTTTATTTCCTTTTCTTAACGCGTGGGTTTGGGATGGCTGCTTTATCTCTTGGAGCTCAGCCCTGTCTTCTTAGCGAGTTAGGTAGGTCATTCCGAACCAATGCCTGCCAACCCTCAACCTTTATCCCACCCTGGTGTACATCTTGTAAAACACTGCAGCAAATTAACCTCAAGAACGCTTCTGAGCACAATTGGAGATCTCATGTGGTGATACCAACAAATCACGTACCTCCATCATCAAGGCTAGGCTACCTGCAACTTTTTAAAAAAAAAAAAACTATGGTTCCCAAGGACTTTGTCTCCTCTGCACTCCAAAACTCAGGACTCAGCAGCTGGGGTGGTGGTGGGGACACAGGGACTCACATGGAAGGGGAAATTGCATTCCCCCCCCTGCTGACCTCCGCATCCCCCCCCCCTCCAACATACAGCACTTCAGCTTCTGCTTTTATTTCCTTCACTTTTTGATTTTTTAAAACTTTTTTTTTAATTTTACTGCAAACCAAGGAGTTTGCAGAAACTATACTTAGGGTCCACAGCTCAGGGTTGGAAAGTTCCTGAAGATTTGGGAGTGGAGCCTAGGAAAGGCAGTATTTGGGAAGGGGAGGAGAGCCAGTTTGGTGTAGTGGTTAAGTGTGCGGACTCTTATCTGGGAGAACCAGGTTTGATCCCCCACTCCTCCACTTGCACCTGCTGGCATGGCCTTGGGTCAGCCATAGCTCTGGCAGAGGTTGTCTTTGAAAGGGCAGCTGCTGTGAGAGCCCTCTCCAGCCCCACCCACCTCACAGGGTGTCTGTTGTGGGGGAGGAAGGGAAAGGAGATTGTGAGCCGCTCTGAGACTCTTCGGAGTGGAGGGCGGGATAGAAATCCAATATCTTCATCTACCTCACAGGGTGTCTGTTGTGGGGGAGGAAGGTAAAGGAGATTGTGAGCCGCTCTGAGACTCTTCGGAGTGGAGGGCGGGATATAAATCCAATATCTTCTTCTTCTTCAGCAGGGTATAATGACATAAAAGCCACCCTCCAAATCAGCCATTTTTCTCCAGCATGACTGATATCTGTTGCCTGAACATCAGCTGTAATATTAGATGGCCTCCAGGGTCCAACCTGGTGGTTGACAACTCTGCTGGCTTTAAATCAATTTCTATTCTAAGATAGCTTTGTTGGACTGATTCTTTGATTCACATGGGGGGAAGAGGAGATTAAGGTTCCCAACTGCCCAGGTCTGGCAGGGAATTCTCAGTCCCCAGCCCTAATCTCCCACCCTTAAGAAATTGAGGAGCAGGAAAAGACAATGGTTTCCATAGGAATGCTCTAGGAATTTCCTGTGATGTTAGGGGAAATTCCTAGAGCGTCACCTGGAAGTGATATCATATCCTTCCCAAACTCCATCCCCAAATCTTCCAGCATTTGCCTAGGCAATGTTGGGAATTCTTCAGGGCATACACAGCTATTAGATATAAGGATCATCACCAGCAGCAAATTGGCAAAGTCAGTCCAAGTGAATTAATCTCAAGAACTTTTTCCTTACTTGACAGGTCCAGCTGATAACATTGCAAGCGCTCCACCAAAAATATACACTATGCTACAGTAGATCAGCTCAACCTTTGATGGACCAAACAGCACACAGCTTACCTGGCGCACATCAGTTTGCCGGGTGGTCAAAAATGGCCTACTTTTGCAGTGCTAGTAAAAACAGGAAGGTATCAAGTGCCTTGTTATCTACTGTGTGTGGCTAGAGGGCTCTTGACCAGTATTTGAACGGTACCAGCTCAAATGTTGCCACAACAATCTGTGCCTCAAAACTCTCTATAGCCAGTGTAGTAAAATGGTTAGCATTGTACTAGGAATGGGGTAAAGCAAATTCAAATTTGCACTCTGCCACAAATCTGCACTCAGTCGCTCCCTCTCAGTCTCACCCACCTCACCAGGCTGTTGTTGTGAGAATAAAATGGAAGAGAGGGGAATGATGCTATGCATAGCTTTGGGTCCTCTTTGGGGAGAAAACGGAGGTATAAATTTCTAAATAGACTGCACACTGGATAGTATAAAGAAGATTTCTTTCAGCTTCTGAATATTCCCTGTCCTGAGCTGAAAGAAAAGGAGGGGTTTTTTTTTTTGGGGGGGGTGTCAAGTGGAACAGGTATTCCACATGCAGACGGGGTGCAGGGGGAATCTCCCTCTGCTTCTTTGGGGATGGGGAGTGAAAATAACTGGACAGGTGAACAGCTGTATTTCTTGCACCCACAATGACAGCTGCAATCATGCATGGAAGTTGTTAGGCCAAGACAGGTGAATGGAAGGAGATCAAACCACACAACCAACCTACACATTATGTCAATATGATATCGCCTGTAACATCTGGCCTTGCATTAATCAATCAGGCTAGTCATAGCACCTAGCCAAAGCATCTGTGCAGTGAACTGGTGAAACAATCTTGTTTAGAATGTGGCTGTCTTGATCACAAGTCAATAGCTGAACAAAACCACATTCCTTGATAGCCAGAAATCTCCTTCCAGTTCTTGGAATGCAATACACTGAGAAGTTTGAGAAGCAGCTAGTGGGAGGGAAAGGATGTTGATGAGGAGGAGTTAGATTAATACCCCCCCCCCTTCACTCAGAGTGGCTTACAATCTCCTTCCCTCTCCCCACCACAGACACCCTGTGAGGTAGGTGGGGCTGAAAGAGCTCTTGAACATATGAACATATGAAGCTGCCTTCTACTGAATCAGACCCTTGGTCCATCAAAGTCAGTATTGTCTTCTCAGACTGGCAGCGGCTCTCCAGGGTCTCAAGCTGAGGTTTTTCACACCTATTTGCCTGGACCCTTTTTTGGAGATGCCAGGGATTGAACCTGGGACCTTCTGCTTACCAAGCAGATGCTCTACCACTGAGCCACCGTCCCTCCCTCTTCAAGAATTGCTCTTGAGAGAACAGCTCTGAGAGAACTGTGGCTTGTCCAAGGTCACCCAGCAGCTGCTGGTGGAGGAGTGGGGAATCAAACCCAAATCTCCCAGATTAGTGCTCCAAACTGCCCTTCATATGTCATGCACAATGTATGCCTTCAAATGCCATGCAAAACCATAGTCAAGACTACCAGCGGTTAGGACAATTAGCGTGGGCTACCAGTTATCATGTCAGACTGGGATCTGGGAGACCCAAAGCAGTTGTTGTGTATGCTGTTTTTCGGGTTTTCATTCTCAGTATTGTGATTATTTATTCCGCTTTTAAACTTTTAGTGCTATTTCAGTAGAAAAGGAGGGGGTGGGGATAACTTCTCTAAATAAATAAAACTAAAGAATCTCAGCCTCCTTGCCAAACAACAATTTCCTCCATATTTTACTAGTATTTAGGCTGAAATCTGACCTGCCTCCAAACGTCACCCGATATGAAATTCCACAAACAAAAACAATTGCTAGGAAATCGGGAACATTTTGCAGTGTTCTGTGCACCCCAACCTAGAACAAATATTAATGCAAGATTGTAAGCCAAGCAGTGCTGGGAGGGCAATTAGAACAGCAATGCTCTTTTGGATGTAATAGAGCACTTCAGAGCATTCAAAGCACCCCATGTGAGTTTTCTGGGAACATCCTTTAAATAATCCCACAATGTAGATGAGTACTTTGACCCCATTTGTTAACTCTTCTGTCTACTCTCATGAGTCAGACCACTGGTTCCTCAATGTTCAGAGTATGTTTACTCTGGCTCGCGGTGAGCGCTCCCTTGGATCTCAGACAGAGAGAAATCATTCTTACCACCTGCTACCTGAGGTCCTTTCATTGTAGATGCTGGAGACTGAACCAGAGACCATCTTCTACATGCAAAGCACAAGCTCAATGGCTGAGCTGCGGCTCTCCCCCTCTCCCCCTCCTCCCAAAAAGTTACCATTCACTGTCAGACCATTGGCTCATTTACCTCAGTTCTCTCTACTCCAGTGTTCTTCAACTGACAGGCTGGGACCATCCTGTTGTTTCCCTTGGAAGGACCTCCTGCACAGAGAGCAAGGGTGTGAGGCCTCCTCTCTCACTTTGCATGCATGCTGAGAAGTGAAGCAGAGCAGCAAGGTGACGTCATCCAGTGGCTGGAGAGGACTCCTCCAAGGCTCTGACCTTGGTTGGCCCTCACCCTGGTTAACATCTCCTGGTGCCTGGCTTGCATTTCCTGTCCTTGGCTCTTTTGCCCATGGTCCTCGTCTTGACCTTGGTGAGGCCATCATTCTGGATTTCCCTTTTTGTATCACATGATTCTAAAGTCACATGCCCTCCTATCATATAGCTCATTGGGTTTTAAATCTGAAATGGTCAAAGACCACTTGTCTTCTCTTACTACCAGCAGCTCTCTGATAGGATCACCAACTTCTAAGTGGACCCAGACATCTCCTAGAACTGCAACAGAATACAGAAGTAGTTCCTTTAGAGAAAATGGCTGCTTTAGAGGTTGGACAGTATGGCTTAATACCCCACTGAGGTCCCCCTCCAGCCCAAAGTCTGCCTTCCCTAGGCTCCACACCCAAATTTCCAGCAATTTTGCAACCTGAAGTTGGCCACCCTACTCTCTGAGGTAATTTTTCATGTTTTCCCTCAAATTCTTTATTTGCTGACTCCCACTAGCTGAGATCTTTTTTTTTAGACTAGAGACACCAGGGATTCAACCCAAGACTTTCTGCTGGGCATGCAAGGTATAGCTCTTCTGCTAAGTTATGGTCTGTCCCTGCAGGTGGGAGATGAAGGCTGCCCTCCTAAGAACGCTTTCCTGAGAGTAAACCCAACTGAACAAAACAAGATGCAATTCTGAGTAAATCTGCTAAGGACTATGTGGACCAAGGCCATCTAGTGAGCTCACAACAGAAGCAGAGTCCAAGCCAAAGAAGTTCATATAGTTGAGTCTTTTGGCCATCATGTGGAACCAGTTCTTCAGGGTGTTCCACTGTGAGTACGGAAATAGTGATGAACCTCTCTGTACTTTAGACAAAACTGATGACACCCAATTGGGCTGGAGAGATCACACAATTTTGCCTAAAGCCAATGTGGAGCCTCCTTCTTGGGTGAAAGAGGAAAGGCATTTTGCAGGAAGCCAAAAGATTTGGGATCCGCCCCCACCCCCCATCCCTGGTAAGCAGAAAGAGGGGGGAAAGTAAACGGCCAGCTCAGGAGAAGAGGAGGAGTCTGCCACACTGAACCAATATCACAATCGCCTCATCTAAATGAGCATAGGGTGAGTGATATACATCCAAAGGGGCCTTCCCCAGAAGGGAAAATCAAAGCCAAGTAGAATCATTTTGTTCATTTCTGCAGAACAGAAGCCTGCCTGTTTGGCTCCTCATTTATTTTTTTTTTTAAATCTTGCTAGAGGGAAAACATCCACATTAATCATGTTTTCCAAGTGTAACAGTAAACATTAAAAACAGACTTTACTCCTAGGGTTGCTTGAGCTGCAAACAGGAGACATTTCAGAGCTGTTTCTCCCTGCTTCTTGGCATTCACACGCATAAGCAGCACCTTTTTGTTTCCACGCCTCTCTTGGGGCTGATTCTAACTTAATGCAGGCTGAACGCCTAACCATAGTTAGGAAACTCAGGGTGCCCCCTACTCCTCCCCTGTTGCTCACAAATACACCTCTTAAAACATTAACCCAAGTTAGCACTATGATTTTACTCACTTCAGTTAGTTGAAGCCATAGGCTCAGTTGAACATGCTGCAAAGCCTCCCAAGCCACAGTTTGGCCACCCCTGATTTAAACAAATAAGCCTATTCTTCCTATCCTCCCCCCCTCCCCGACATCATCAGACGGCACAGTCTGCAATGTCTTTGATGGAAAAATTGTACATCCATGCACCATAATTCTGGGGTTACTGATGGGTCTCTTCGAATAAGGGCCACTCTGCACATTAGGATTGCAAAGTCCAATTCAAGAAATATCTGGGGACTTTGGGGGTGGAGCCAGGAGACTTTGGGGGTGGAGCCAAGATCAAGGCTGTGTCAAGCATAACTGAACTCCAAAGGGAGTTCTGGCCTTCACATTTAAAGGGACGGCACACCTTTTCAATTCCTTCCTTCCATAGGAAATAATGAAGGATAGGGGCACCTTCTTTTGGGGCTCATAGAATTGGACCCCCTGGTCCAATCTTTTTGAAACTTGGGGGGGTATTTTGGGGAGAGGCACTAGATGCTATACTGAAAATCTGGTGCATCTACCCCCCAAAACATCCCCCCCCACAGAGCCCCAGATACCCACAGATCAATTCTCCATGATTTTCTATGGGAATAAATCTCTATAGGGAATAATAGAGTTCCCAGCAGACATTTCCCTCCCCTCCCCTGCTTTCTGATGACCCTGAAGCAGGGGGAGGATCTCCAAACCAGGGGATCCCCTGCCTTCACCTGGGGATTGGCAACCCTACTGCACATAGGTGTTTGGTTACAGTGGCAACGAGGAGGCAGACGTCATGATGCTTTAGCTACTAAATTTCTGCCTCTTATGAAGCTGGCAGAGGTCTGCCAGAAAGGGGCAGGGGGAGAAATACCCCCTTGGCAACCCAACACGCTTGCACAAAGCTCTGCAACTTTATCTCGAATGGGAGTGAGATCGGCCTGCTTTTGAGGCAAGGTGGAAGAGCTGAGGCTGATCTACAAGCCACTGGTGAAGCACGCTCTTCCTGCTTAGGGCACCTGTCTTTTTGTCTGGCCCTGCTCTTCTGCCCGTAACAACCAAACTGACCTATGGGATTTTTTAAAAGTGATGTCTCTATGCCAGGAATTGCTTCATCTTTTTTAAAAGTGATGTCTCTATGCCAGGAATTATATATATATATAATGTAATGTAAAATTAAGTATTTTAACTGAATTAACGGGTTTTTATATGTGTAATTTTAATTGCTAATCTAATGTTTTACTATTTATGTTAATATATTACTTACTGTTAGCCGCCCTGAGCCGCTTTGCGGGGAGGGCGGGGTAGAAATAAAATTTATTATTATTATTATTATCTGCTAAATTTCTACAGACTGAGTTGTTGTTAAAGGCACCGGAGTTAAAGTGGGCACCCTGTTGCCCCACACCTCACCTTGACTCAGTTTTGCTCATACATGCAGATGCCAACAGGCCTTGCTTTCTCCCCAGAAGAGGGCAGCATCACACCTGACCTCTGAGCCTGGAAAGCACAGGTGTGCAGGGCCATCACTTCTAAGACATGGTCCCAAGAGATATCTCTAGGGTTGCAGAAATACATGCAGCTGCCTTCTACTGAGTCAGTCCCTTGATCAGTCAAAGTCAGTGTGGTCTAATCGGGATGGCAGCAGCTCTCCAGGGTCTCAGGAAGGGGCTCTCACATTACCTACCCCCTGATCCTTTTAACTGGAGGTGGTGGGGACTGAACCTGGGACTTTCTGCATGCAAAACAGACGCTCTACCAGTAAGCCACAGCCCCTTTCAAATAAGCCGTTGTTGCTGTCACATGAACTGTAGCTGGATCATCCAGGCTCTCCCCCCCCCCCCCGCAGCAGATGATTCTATCTATCTATCTATCTATCTATCTATCTATCTATCTATCTATCTATCTATCTATCTATCTATCTATCATCTATCTATCTATCTATCTATCATCTATCTATCTATCTATCTATCTATCTATCTATCTATCTATCTATCTATCTATCTATCTATCATCATCATCATCTGTCTATCTATCTATATCCCGCTAACAAACCAAAGATGGCATCATAAAAATGTAACAATCTAACATAAAACAATATCAATATAAAACTTATTAGACAATATTAAAACCATATTACATAAAATTCACAACTTTTTTTGCTATATCCACTGATACATAATGCAAGAGGTAGACTTTCAAAATCTGGTTTTCACCATGTTGATTAAAAAGTGTTTTTTAAAGAGCCCAGCCAGCATTCTGCTTCCAAGAACAGAGCCTCTGCTTTGCATGCAGAAGGTCCCAAATTTAGTCCCCAACATCTCTAGTTAAAAGGATCAGATCACAGGTAATGTGAGAGACCTCTACTCCCAAGACCCTGGACAGCTGAAGCCAGTTTCAACAGACAGTTACAGGTCTTGATGGATTCATGGTCTGATTCAATATATGGCAGCTTCCAATTTTCATGTGTGCACCAGGCCATACCAAGGATGTACATATTTACAATCTTCCCTAGTAACACACAATAATTCTCTTAAGAAAAGAACACAGAATTTGGGATGGGTGGGTGGGTTGTATTTTACACTTGGGTTGGATTAGGATCCTCCCAGATCCGCCAAAATCCATTATTTTGTTTCCAAGCTTCATCAGCCGCACCTCAGAGTTCTGGGCAACTTTATGTGCAACAACAGGGCACCCATACATTCTTGGTGGATGATGGGTCCCATAAATCCAACCTTCCCATTCTGCCACCTGTAGTAGCACCCAAAATCTGCCGCCTGTGGCAGCTGTCTCACTAAACTCAACATCTGCCTCTCTGTAGCTCTAATCTCTCATTGTTGGGAAATGGAGGAGAAAAAATGTCTGGAAAATGGACTCCATAGTGATGCTCTAAGAATTTTTTCCATGTCTCTATGGTCTTTACCACAGAGATTATGGGAAATTCCTAGAGTGTCACTCAGAAGTGACAGTGCATCCTCCCCAAACTCAGTCCTCAAAATCTACTGGCATATACCTCAATTTGCGTCCTGGCAATTAAAATTAATAATTAAAAGCTGTTATTTGCAAAAGATCTTTGTAAGTTTTTTAAAAGATAGAAACAAACAAAACACAACTTCTAAAGGAAATACCTCAGGAAGTTTAGCTATTTTATTACTTCCTGTTTGCTGGGTTATGTCAACATCAGACTGCAAACACATAAAGTCGATGCAAATGATAATGTGGCATGTTTTGCAAACAGTGTTCATTTGGAAAAATTTTGGGATATACTAATTTTGAGGAGAGGTTTAAAAAAAGAGAAAGCCACCTATGCATTTCACAGGGACGTTTTCTAAGTGCTCTAAGTGGCCAGAATAATCACCATCGGCTACCGAGTAGACTGCCAAGTCCTTCACAGAACAGAGGAAAGCCAAATGGCTTTCACTATCT
Source organism: Heteronotia binoei (assembly GCF_032191835.1). Taxonomy (NCBI): domain Eukaryota; kingdom Metazoa; phylum Chordata; class Lepidosauria; order Squamata; family Gekkonidae; genus Heteronotia; species Heteronotia binoei. Next base: position 11,391,544 of record NC_083239.1, on the reverse strand, counting down.
CTAATTTTTCAAAAATGTGCAAACCAAGCCTGAGAAACGAAGCCCCAAATTCTCCCCATTCTTATACACACCTTTGCTAAGGCCTTCACTTAAAAAAGAAAGTATTGATTTGATTGACTTCTATTCTATTCTATCAATATGCAAAATACATTAGCAGTGCTATGCAATGCTAAGCAGAGATACATCCTTCTAAGTCTTTTGAAGTCAATGCAATTAAAAGGATGTAATTCTTCTTATGATTATAACCAGGGCTTTTTTTGTAGAAAAAGCCCAGCAGGAACTCATTTGCATATTACACAACAGCCCTTGATGTCACCATTGATTCACACAGGACTTTTTTGTAGAAAAAGTCCAAAATGAACTCATTTGCATGTAAGGCCACACACCCCTGATGCCAAGCCAGCTGGAACTGCATTCCTGTGCATTCTTGCTAAAAAAAAAGCCATGATTATAGCTATAAATGGCATCAATCCTAAGAACAGTGACTGAAATGTCCAGTGGTAATGAACTGTATTTATTTGGGGGTCGGCATATGAGATTATACAGATATAATTTGAGATTATGAGTTATAATTTGAAATTAAGCAGAAATACTGCTTTTATTTTATATACATTGCACTTTGTTCCTGAAAGGAATAAGGATGATAATCTTAATATAAAAACCAAAAAAAAGGTATTATAGCTCCCCCCCCTCCATTTTAAGAGCAAGAAATGGAGGCAGAGAGGTTTGATGCATGCCTCTCTGAACATGTTGTTGTCTCCTTCACACATTTAGTTGTTTGTCTTTCTTTTAAAAGTGATGAGCATCTTTTTCATAAAATGATTAGGAGTGGCCAGCTCCACACATAAAAAAGTAATTGTCTCTCTTTAGCTGTTTATGTACACTGCCTTTGCCAGTTCATCGCTGGTTGGGAGCGAGTCACACCCTCTTTGATTGGACTCTTTTGGCTGCATCTCCTTTTCATTTCGACTGCATTTAGTAATGGGGACACACCTCTTTCTTGCAGAGCTGGACCTTCTTTGTAATAACATCTCCCCCCCCCCCTCCGCCCAAGCCCCACACGCTTCCTTCTGTTCACAAGCAACAGTCTCTCTTTGCTGGTAGTCGTGGTTCCTAGTAAATTACTGTCCAGATTCTGCCTCTGTCTTTCTGTTGGCAAGGAGGAGCCTTGGTGAATTTTTGTTAGTGGGAATTTCCAGTATAGTGTTGACATTCTTCTACAGAAGGTTTTTAAGTGGGAGCCAGATGCATCTGGTTTCTTGTGCTCATGGGCCTGGATGGATGTGCATGGAGGCACATGAAAGCTGTCTTCTACTGAGGCAGACCATTGGCCAGTCCTGTCTGTTATGACTGGCAGGGGTGCTCTGGAGTCTCAGGTGGAGAATTAAACAAGAGACTTTCTGCCTGCAGAGCAGATGAACATATATATATATATATATGAACATATGAAGCTGCCTTATACTGAATCAGACCCTCAGCCCATCAAAGTCAGTATTGTCTACTCAGATTGGCAGCGGCTCTCCAGGGTCTCAAGCTGAGGTTTTTCATGCCTGGACCCTTTTTCAGTTGGAGATGCCGGGGATTGAACCTGGGACCGTCTGCTTACCAAGCAGATGCTCTATCACTGAGCCACCATCCCTCCCAATGCTGTGCCACTAAGCCATCTCCCCTCTTTGGAACTGCCTTATACCAACTTAGAACTTTGGTGTATCCGTACCAGTATTCTCCGCTCGGACTGACAACAGCTCTCCAGGTTCTTTCCACATGACCTACTACGCAGTGCTTTTTTAAACTGAAGATGCCAGGGATTGAACCTGGGGCCTCCTGCATGCAAAGCTGATGTTCTACCAGGGAGCTATGGCCCCACTCCACCTGCCATTTCACACATAGCAGCAGCATGTTTTGAACTGTCGCTAATATGCTACAGGGCCATTGTAGGGTTTTTGCTAGTATATTTCTTACCCAAACATCAACAGCTTCGATAAACACAGCTTTTAAGTCCATTGAGGCCGAAGATTAGAGCATAATAAATTCATACCATGGATGGTAGCAGTGTGCAATGGTGCACATATCCACATAGGCACAAGAGAGAAGATACATCCAGTTCCTGCTTGAGGATTTCACTGGCAAAGGGAGCTGAACCCAGAAGAGTCACAACACTAAACTGGGAATTCACACTATCAAATATTTAACAGGATATCCCCCACAAACAGAGAGTGCTAGAAGCACACCTATATTCATCTGCACAGTGCTGAAGGGGATAGTAGCTGCCAAGAAATGACCACTTCACACTGCTAGCAAACTGGGCTAGGCAATGGATGCCATAGACAGTTCTTTGCCTACACTGACCTGTTTTGTTGCCTAAGTTTTCTTCTATTCTATCCCCACTGCATTGTTAGTTCATCTTTGCTGGCCGACTGAATTTGCAATCTGCCTTGAGTTGTAGTGAGAAAGGAGGGCTATAGACCAATAGTAATAGCAGCAGCAGCAGTAGTAATAATAGTATTAATAATGATAATAATAATGTCTTAGTTTTTACAGTGCCATCAAACTTCTAATTATTTTAATTGCATAGTTCATTACTATAAGCTTTCCTCTGATGAATCAGGCTCTTCCCCCATGAAAACCCGATGCCACAATAATTAGTCTTTAATGTACCACAGGACTTTTTGTTCATTGCAGTGAATCAACAGGCCCTGAGATCCAATCTTGCACGTTGCATAAATAGCTGAATGCAGCCATGCCATCTAGCTCAGTATGGTTTACTCTGATCGGCAGCAGCTCTCCATGGTTTCGGAGAAGGGTCTCCTCGAGCACTTGCGACCCCTTAATCAGCAGGGTCAGAGACTGAAGCAGAAACCTTTGTGTATGCAAAGAAGGGACAGCCAATGTGGTTTAGTGGTTAGAGTATCAGACTAGGATCTGGGAGTGCCAGGTTTGAATGCCCACTCTGCCATGGGAGTTCACTGTAGGGTTGCCAAACCCAGGTTGGAAAACTCGTGGAGATTTGGAGAAGAAGCCTGGGGAGAACAGGGTCCTCAATGGGATACAATGCCATACAGTCCACCCTTTACAGCAGGGGTATCAAACATGTGGCCTGAGGGCCAAATCAAACCCCCAGAGGGCTCCTGTCAGGCCCCCAAGCAACTGGCTGTCACCTGCTTCCTTCTCCCTCTCTTTTGCTTCCTTCTGCATCACAGCTTGCTTTGCCAGGCTCTCTCAATCGCACAGGAGCTACAGAGCCAACCCTCTCTTCCTCCTATTGGCTGAGGCTCCTCCCCCTCCTGGTCCCCTGGAGAAGGAAGGAAAGAGCCAGAGCTTCCTTTGCCCACTTCCCTGGATCCCATGGGAGAAATGGGGGAGGGACGGTGGCTCAGTGATAGAGCATCTGCTTGGGAAGCAGAAGGTCCCAGTTTCAATCCCCGGCATCTCCAAAAAAGGGTCCAGGCAAATAGGTGTGAAAAACCTCAGCTTGAGACCCTGGAGAGCCGCTGCCAGTCTGAGAAGACAATACTGACCTTGATGGACCAAGGGGGGGTCTGATTCAGTATAAGGCAGCTTCATATGTTCATAAGTTCAAATACAAAGAAAGCACCTTTAAGACCAACAAGTGCTAATGTTTTAAGCATGTTTTATTTTTTTAAAAAAAATATATATGTGTGTTTGTCTGCATCCTTTATAAAGTTTATATCTCTGCTACCTAATCTTAAATAGGTACACACACATGGCCCAACTCAACAAGATCTCATTTATGTCAGATGCATCCCTCATAACAAATTAGTTTGACACCCCTGCTCTAGAGTATCCATATTTTCCAGGGGGACTGATCTCTAGTCTGGAGATGAGCTGTAATTCCAGGGGATCCCCAGCTCACTGGGGTGTCCCGGGGCCAGTCACTCTCTCTTGGGCTAGCCTACCTCACAGAGTTGTTGTGAGGATGAAGTGGAGGAGGGGAGAACGATGTTGGTAAGCTGCTTTGGCTCGCCATTGGGAAGCAAAGCAGGGTATAAATAAAAATGAAATAGGCGCTCTGCCCCTGAGCCATGGCCCCTCTCCAAATGCATGAAACAGCCATGCCCCAGGATTTGAACCCAGGCCCAAACCAAGCAAAATAAATATTCTATCCATTGGGATACATTAGTGTATAATCATTTTTTTTAATGTTCTAACATCCACTACTCAGCACCCTAAATCCATGTTTTCCTTTGAAGACCACAAGAAGGATGAAACTGAAACATGCCTCAATTAATCATCGCAATAAACCAATTAACAGACTGATTGTAGATAAAGGGGGAAAGACACGCACACAGTTTTTCATCAAATGTGGCCACCTGTATCTTTCCACTTTCATCTCTGGGGCAGAAGGAGTTTCTTGGCTACACCTCCTTCCTGGTGCAACCACCCCACCTCTGTTTCCTCTCTATTATTTAAACAAAAAAGTTCTCAGTAGGAGGGTTTGAAAACTTTAGCTGGTTCCGCAAGCCGGGTACACTGGCCAATGAGTAGGAAGGACCAGAGAGGAAATGCAAGGACTAGGGATGCCTGAACACCCACTGGTTTGGCTCATGTCCTGTTTGACAACTGTGAACAAAGACCGGATTTTTGGTGATCAGTTCAACAGTTTGGTGACCTGTTCAAGGGTGTTCTGCAGGCTGTTTCATTGCATTCCTTGCCAACCGTGCAGTGCAGCGCAGTTGTCTTTTTGTTCATGCACATTCTCACGCAACCTGATGGAGTGCCATTACCCCTCGTCCTTGCTGCATAAGGCAATTGCTTAGACGGACAATTAGATCGCTCACAAATCATATAAAACCAGTCATCAAATAACGGCTGTTTTTTTCAATAAAATCCTACCCTTCAGTGTTCATTCAAATGATGCCAGTGGCTGCCGGTCAGTTGGAATTAGCAGTATTTTTGCACTTGCTCAGGTTTTTTTTTGGGGGGGGGGAACCCTGATGCAAACTGGTTTGGCAGAGATTTGCGGAATCAGAGCTGCTCAGAATGAACTGAACAGGCTGAGTGATCTATTCACATCTGATCACCACCTTTGAACGTGATAAGTTTGACATTCAAACACATTCATGCACAAACCCACAGGATCCCTAGCGAGGAGGTTTTCCTTGTAGGGCTGGATCAAGGAATTTCAGCACTTCAACTTAGCAAGGCAGCCATATCCCCTTGTGAGATGAATCTGCAGTGGTGTGAGGGAAGGAGAAGATGTCAGCCCCCTCCTCTATTGCTGGTGAGTGGCAGTCACCTGATACCCTGCCAGGTACCTTATTGTACCTCCCCAAGAGGACAGTTTGGTGGCTTGGGAGGAGAACTGTTCTTCCTTTTGGGATACAGAGACTGACCTGTTGTCTTTTGCTGTCCTGCAGAAATGAGAACTCCACCTGCCCATACATTCACACACAGGTTAGTGTGCACAGTTGCGTATAAACACAGCAGAACAAATGAGCAAGAGTTTGGCGGGATGTGGCTTCCTTGTTTTCCTTTTAAGCTTCAAGGACATAACTATGTTGTACTCTGGATAAATTAATCTTGCCTAAATACAGACTAGAAGAGGTCACCTGCAAGTTAAAGAGATGCTGGGAGGTGGGGATAAGCAGTTCCCAAATGTCTTTTTCCAAGACATGGCAGAGGACTCTAGCACTCCAGAGCTGGTTCCCCTGCCAAGCCACCCAATGGGAGGCACAAGAAGGGTGCTTCCCAGCCAGCTGCAGCTGGGGAGGCGACTGGTCTCCCATCCAGAGCAACACTGCAGCGATTTGGCTTGGACCCCTGGGGCAGCAGTGCCTCAGGCCCAGGAAGAGATGAATGTACTTTACTTGGGGCAACAGAATAACCCTTAACTGGCTCTCCGTTGAGGATGGGTATGAACCGAAAAACTGTGATTCATTTCATTTGGTGGTTCATTCCATCCCCGATTCGGTGGTTCAGTTCATTTCTTTTTTAAAATTTTCTGAGCAAATTGCGGTTCATTGGTTCGTTTGGTTCGGGAAGGCGTGGAATGGCCCCTGAGAGGGTAAGAAAGTGCAGATGCGCCGTGACATGCCTGGTGTGTTGACATCGCCCGGAAGTGATGTTATTGCACCAGGCACGTCGCAGGTGGGACACTCCATCACTTTAGGGAAAACTCTATGATAACCATAGAGACCCCCCCCCCCCACAAATGATAGAGCATCCCTCCCCCAGCGATGTGCCTGGTGTGATAATGTCACTTCTGGATGACATCATTGCACTGGGAATATAACAGCATAGAGACCTGCCAATCAAGCGTTGCTTGGAGATGAATTGCCTGGGCACCAGCCTGTCTGCTAACAATGAACTGATAATGACACCCCCAAAACAAGCTGTTTAATTGTTATCAGTTTGCCAAATGGTGCTGTGCGCAAAATCAAAATGAAACAGCTTGTTTTTGGGGGGTGATTTGTCTGTGTCATTATCGGTTCATTCGTGCTTCTATTTGCGCCCATCCCTCCTCTAGATGTGAACCCACTTCACATCCCAAGGGCCAGGCTAGCCGTAGAGGTAAGCTTCTCTCTAGCTAGTGCCGTCGACAGTTTTAGAACAAGCAGCTATTATAGTTTCCAACTGACCAGGAAAAAGACCCCTGTCCTTTTAGCCAAAGGCTGTCATACAGAAGTCAGCGGGTGAAGCTTTTCGCAGCATGGACATTTCAAGAGTTGCAAGAAGGATGAGTCCCAAAGTTGGTAGCCACAGCAGGGGGAAGGTTGCCTTAAAGCAGGCCACTGCTTGCATTCCCTAATTGGCAGTATGAGGATAATACGGCTGGTCTACCTTTCAAGATTGTAGTTAGCAGTACTGAGAAAATACATACAAAGTGAGGATAAAATGAAGGAAAGGAAACATGCAGTGTTTTCCCAGGGCAGTTGTGTTCGCACTCACACCTGCCAGGTACTGAGGGGAAAGAAACAGCAATGCATAGAACATGTGTGAACCACCAACTGCGACCATGCAGGGTTGCCAAATCCCTTGTCGACAGGATGCAGCTGTTGTAGTCACTCGCTGCTGCCTTCAAATGTCTGTTGCAAAATGTCAGACCATAAGAGAAGCTGGAGGTGGGGGTGGTGACCCTGTTCTCCTTTTAGCATACGAAGAACCAGCGCTAAGCTGGACTGGCCACAATTGCAAACCGACAGAAACTCGTCCAATTAGAAAAACTAATCCCACACACAGCGAGTCATCAGCCTATCGCTGCAGATCTTTAATTTCCGTCCTGTGTCGAAACACACAAGAGGAGTGGAGATGACTCACTGCTTGAATTTGGGCTACATTAACAATTATGCTAAGGAAGCGAGTGTGGTGTATGGCGGAGAGGCAGAGAACTACACAAAAGATGGCTGGTTTCCAGGGGGATCTCTGATGGGATTGCACTCTGCTGGGATGCCGGCAAAGGAGGCTGGACGAGGAAGACATCACTGTGCACCGACAACATGCCCTTTGAGCAAGAGCACAGCACAGAAGCACTAGAGGCAAGCTGGAAGGCCTGGGAGAAGGCCTGGAGTCAGAGGGCCTGGGAGGAGGAAGAAACAATTTGCAAATCCCCTCCCTCCAAATCCCGCCCCCTTCTTCCCAGGATTCTCCAAGTTTTCATGGGCTTGATCAGGATACATTTCCCTCCCTCCCTGTCCCTTAACTGACTGTGGACACTCCATGGATCCTGGAGCATTATCAAGGTCATGCTTCCACTTTCTTCCTTTCCATTTGCAAAATCAATGTTTTCCTGCGCACCTGGAGATGCCCCTGCCGTGTGGGTTTTAGCAGTCAGCACGAGCCACTTCTCTCCCTCCCCCCCCATTTATTTTAATTATATTAAAAACATTCTAGGCAGCCTTTTCACACAAATAGGGCTGCTAATTTACTACTAGAGATGGTGGTAAATTAGTTATGGCATAGCTTCTGAGGGATCTTGACGGTGTGCACGCTTCCTTTGTAAATTTACAGTGGATCACATGGGGGGGGGCTGGATTCCATGGAGTATTTCAGCAAGTAGAGGGGGGGCATTTTTGCCAAATTTCCTCCCCCCGCAGTGGCAAACCTTCAATACCTCCCTCTTGCCATTCCTAGGGGGAACCTAAGGTGTCCCTCATCCCTTAGAAGCAGCCTTTTGGGCTGCAGTGGGAACAGGAGATATAGGGAAATGCAACTCTGCTGACAGAAATTCTTCCATCAGCATAAATCTTTGGTGGGATCCAAGTCTTAGATTCCAGTAAAAAGAAAAGTAGACCATGTAAAGACACAGCAGTTCCGGAATCCTTTGTAGTTCCGGAATCCTTCTATGACTTCATCCTCTTCTGGTTCGCAGTGGGGACTCTCAGTCGCTAAGGTGATCTTTGAAGATGCTCGGTAACTTCAGAGGGTTCAACATCCAGCAGCAAGATTGCTGGCTGGTGTGGATTACAGCTGATGCATCCTACTAGTCTTACAACACTAGACTCTGATTAGTTTCCAGGAATGCTTCCAAGTCCTGGGTCTGGCCTTTAAAGTCCTAATCAGTCTGGGGCTGGAGGAAAACCACCTGCTCCTGTATGAACCTGCCCGTCAGCTCAGATCTCCTACAGAGGGCCTGTTCCCAGACCCAACTTGCACGCCACCTTAGAGGAGCAGAAAGGGTCTGCAAAATAGCTTCTTCGGCCATTGGCTTATACAGCACATCTGTAAAGTGTGATGATGACAGTCACGTGGGCAGTGTCCACAGTGCTGCCCAGGGTAGCTGTAGATCCAGGCACTGCCAAACCTGGCCATGCCTTAATGCTAAAAGGACATCCGCAATGCTCGTGAATTAACCCTAGGACACATACACCAGCTGCACACATTTCCCAGAAAAGATGCCACTTACTTCTTGGCTCCCGGGGTCCGTCAACAGTCACTTTAATGGCTCGATGATAGGTTGCAACTTGGGTGGGGTTCGTGAAGACTGTGATAGTCAACGTGAAGCTTTTTCCTGGACAGGGAGAAAGAGGGTGAGAGAAAAGCATCCATGAGCCAAAGACATGAGCAAACAGACACGGGTTGCAATGCTTCATTTAAGCAGTGGCTTCTCAAAGTTGGTCTCCCATCACTACCCTGTTCGAACAGATGCCCTACCAGCACCTGAGATCACAGGAGTGAAATAGTCAGAGGGAGTAAAATGAACAGTCCGAAACTAAAAGTTCTTGGACAAACCGGCTTATGATGAGGAGACAAGCAGAACTTAGGTTTTGTCCCTCCCATCACCAGTATAAAGGAGAAGAAGAAGAAGAAGAAGATATTGGATTTATATCCCACCCTCCACTCCGAAGAGTCTCAGAGCGGCTCACAATCTCCTTTCCCTTCCTCCCCCACAACAGACACCCTGTGAGGTAGATGAAGATATTGGATTTATATCTCGCCCTCCACTCTGAAGAGTCTCAGAGCAGCTCACAATCTCCTTTACCTTCCTCCCCCACAACAGACATCCTGTGAGGTAGATGAAGATATTGGATTTATATCCCGCCCTCCACTCCAAAGAGTCTCAGAGCAGCTCACAATCTCCTTTACCTTCCTCCCCCACAACAGACATCCTGTGAGGTAGATGGAGATATTGGATTTATATCCCGCTCTCACAATCTCCTTTACCTCCCTCCCCCACAACAGACACCCTGTGAGGTGGGTAGGGCTGAGAGGACTCTCACAGCAGCTGCCCTTTCAAGGACAACCTCTGCCAGAGCTAAGGCTGACCCAAGGCCATGCTAGCAGGTGCAAGTGGGGGAGTGGGGAATCAAACCCGGTTCTCCCAGATAAGAGTCCGCACACTTAACCACTACACCAAACTGGCTCTCCATGATAAAGGATTGTGTAAGGTGTGATGTGAAAGGGCTCCATCTGAGATCCTGGAGAGACTCTGCCAGTCAGAGGAGACCAAACTGACTTTGATAGACCAATAGCCTGATTCATGATAGGACAGCTTCATGCTTTCATATTCTTGGGGAGGAACTGTGGCTCAGCAGCAGAGCATCTGCTTTCTATGGAGGCCCAAGCTTCAGTTCCCAGAATCTCCAGTTAAAAGGATGAAGAAGCAGATGATGGAAGAAGACCTATTCCTGAGACCTATTCCTGGAGAGCCACTGCCTATCAGAATAGACACTGTGACGGACTAATGGTGATAGAGTATTGGTCTATCGTAGTGTCTATCACAATGTCTAATTCAACCTTGGCTGAGTCGTAAAAATATCAGCCTTGCACTCAGAAAGTCCCATGTTCAGTTCCTGGTACCCACCATTAGGTAACTGGGAGTAGGCACTGGGCAAGATCCCAAAGCACCTCTGCCCCCCATTTTGGTAAGTTGTAAGACCTGGTAAAAAATAAAGGCAAAAGATCTGAAGAAAAAAACAGAGTATAAAGCTTCATATGCTCAAGCTGGAAACCTAACATATCACTACGTTTTGATGGCATGCGGTCGACGTGTGTCATCTGGTTTATGCATCAAAATGGTTGACCCTGATCCAAAATTTTTTTTACATGCATAGGAATTTCCTTGGATGCATTCTATCTATCCTCTGCTTCTGCGGTATTTCAATCCATCAAACGTAGACTACTAGATATCCAGCTGCAACGTCTGACTGAGGCAGCTCGGAAATCTTGCTCCCCAAATCACCTGGGTTTATCTCAGACTCCTGGGCTTCTACCTCCCTATTTCCACTTTTTAACTGATCCTCACCAAAGAAGAGCACTCATGCTGGCTAGATTCAATGCATTACCATCAGCCATCCTTTTCGGAAGATATCACAGAATCCCCTACAATCTTAGACGATGCCCTTGTAGCCAAGGAGTCATCGAAACCGTCCCTCATGTTCTTCTGGACTGCTCTTTCTATAGCAGTCCTCGAGCAAGATACCTAGATGCTCTGCTCTCCGACCATCAAGGCCTTTCTGACAGTGCCAAGGTCCGCTTTTTACTCCACGGGAAACACAACTTTGTCACTACTCACGTTGCTTGCTTTTTACAGGTTGCGATTCAAATCAGAGAGGCTTTTATTCATGCATAGCCCACAGCTAGTTTATGTCATTTAACTTTTGCTGGTTTTTAAGATTTTATTATATTCTATAGTGTTACTGTTGGTTTTAAAGTATACTGTATTCTTACATTAATGCCAATAAAGGTCTAATGAATGAATGAGTGTCATCTGGTTTATACTCCAGGTTCACACATACACCTGATCACTGTTCCTCGAAAGGAGCATGATGAACAAATCCTGGTTAGAAATTAACTCCAGCGATCAGTGACGAAGCCATGTGGGCTACTCAGGGTTATCTTTCCATTCACTAGCTGGCTCTTTTGTGTAAAGTGAAGTAAAGTTGCAGCCCACTTATGGAAACCCCATAGGGTTTCCAAGGCAAGTGATTAAGCACAGGTGGCTTGCCATTGCTTTCTTCTGCAAAGTCCCCCATCCAAGCACCAGCCCAGATGAGCTTCAGAGATCTGATGAGATGATGCTAGAACACACCATTCTAGCTTCCCAGCTGGGTCTCTTAAACTAGATTCACTTTCATTGCACACTCCATTGTGAAGGGGGAAATGGGGGGGGGGGGGAGGAGGGAGGTGTGAACTAAAACTCATTAACATAACTGGTTATGCTTACTGTCTGAATGTGGCCACTTGGTCCAAATAATAAATAAATACATAAGATGAATTCCATCACTACTAGGACTGATCCGTAAATTCAGAAAAGCCGCACTCCTGCAACCATGACAAATACAGATGAGGGAATCTACTGCATCTAATCCCCCCCCCCCCCGTTAAAAACTCTTTGCAGGGGAAAGCCAGGGAGCAGGATTCATGCCCTGCCTTTTCTCAGATACCCTATCTTTCCAAGTGCTGGGATTTTTAACGACATAAGGAAATGTTTGCATTCAAAAGTGGGGTAGCCCAAAGTCAGCTGATGCATATGATTGAGGTGGGCTTCATATAGTTGCCCGTGGTCCCTCCACTCTGCTCAGTAAAGTTTGGAGGCTTCCTCAAATGTAAGTGGCTCTTGCACCAGAATAGGGTGTCCCTCCTTACATTCATCCCTAAAATGCCACAATAAAGTACTCCTCAGAGTTCTTGACACTACTGTGGAAACTTCCATTACATCTGCGCTGCCAAAAATTCAAAAACGCTGAGAAAATTGCAGCAATGGAAAAGCTATTGTTTTGCTTCAGCAGAAAGGATGAGGACCATCTCTGAGCTTTTGTTTAGAGTAACAGCTCAAAAGGTTACAAGAACTCAGCCTTTTATTAGAACCAACCCAAATGACAGACAACCGTGTGTAAGCTTTCCAGTTCCCCAGAACTCATCAGCAGGCTGTTGTCCCTCAAGACGTTCAATAAATTCTACTGGCTGGATAGCGTCGCCAGCTGCCCTGCAGGCAATCCTCAGAAGCAAAATGGGGGCACAAACTTCAAAATCGGCATGGGAATGCGGTGACATCATTTCCCATTTCAGAACTGGAAATGATGTCATGGCATTGCAGAATGCTGTAAGAATTTCCCAAATGCCCTGGAAATGTGAAGAGTACTGGTCAACAACATGGCATCACTTCCACTTCTGAAACTACAAGTGACATCACAAGATCACTGTTGAGAGCCAAGGGCTCTGTGACTACTTTGTCCATCTTTGTGGTTCCAGCTAAGCCCCAAGGCCAGCAAAAGAGGAGAGGTGGTTAACAGCACCTTGTTCCTTCTTCTCCCTTTCCAAGTCCCTTCACAGCCTGGAGCTTCTTTCCTGGCCTGCTGTTTGGCCCCCCCATATGGGCCAAGCTATAGGGTTGCTATAAGGGGAGGGACGGTGGCTCAGTGGTAGAGCATCTGCTTGGGAAGCAGAAGGTCCCAGGTTCAATCCCCGGCATCTCCAAAAAAAGGGTCCAGGCAAATAGGTGTGAAAAACCTCAGCTTGAGACCCTGGAGAGCCGCTGCCAGTCTGAGTAGACAATACTGACTTTGATGGACCAAGTGTCTGATTCAGTATAAGGCAGCTTCATATGTTCAAGGTTGCCAGGTCAGTGTTGGAAAATACCTGGAGATTTTGGGGGTGGATCTGGGAAAGGGTAAGGGTCTTCTGTGAACTCTACCTCTTCAGGCATGGTCCTCAAAAACTCCTGGCACTTGCGGAGGCTGTGCTGGCAACTCGGCCTTCTCTGTTTTGGTGTTGGTTGACAGATAGAATGTTCTAAAACAAGCCAGCTCTGGAGTTCCAAGGCCATATAGTTGGGTTGTGGGGTGGGCTGATGATATCTGTAAAGGCCAAACTACACAATACAGTTTTTAACTGTACATGGCAGCTGTGAGGAACTTCTGGGCCCTGCGGCACTTGGAGAATACCTTCCCCACAGCTGCTGTGCGACTGAGTGGAGGAAATATATCATTAAAATACATACATCGTGTAGTTTTGCCCTAAGACTAATACTGAATGTCTGGATACCTGCCTGCTTTCCCCATGTTCCACTCAGTCATCTGTAAACAGACCAACATGACAAAAATATCTTAAGACCCCACAACAGTCATTAAAAAGTAGTATCAGTTCCCCCAAAAGCAAACTGTAGGTCTTTGGAATCCCCACCCCCCAGCTTCAAGTCTTGGATTTTCGGTTCCTTCAATGGCTACATTCTCCTTTGCCAAATTGTTCTCTCTCTACATCTGGAATTTCCTGTCCCTCAAGAAAGAGAGAGAACCAAGAGACAATATTTATGTGCTTGATTTAGTACTCTTTTTAAAAAAACCCTGCCTTTCTTCCAAAGGGTTCATGGTTCTCCTTATCTTCATGCTATGGTCATAATAACCCTATGAGGCAGTAGGGTTACCAATCCTCAGGTGGGGGCAGGGGATCCACTGGTTTGGAGGCCCTCCCCCCACTTCAGGGTCATCAGAAAGCAAGGGGGAGAATGTCTGCTGAGCACTCCATTATTCCCTATGGAGACCGAGAATTGATCTATGGGTATCTGGGGCTCTGGGGGGGGTACCTGTTTTTTGAAGTAGAGACACCAAATATGTAACATAGCATGCAATGGTCACATTCAACAGCCAGTTTCCTTATCACTACCCTTCCAGGAAGCCCCACCAAACAATGGGCACATCCACAAACCAATTGCCCTTTCATCACACCCCCTCCAGCCTAGAAATAGCAGCTCTCCAGCAGCCCTGGCCCCACTCAATGCACAGCAGCCAAGAAGGTCAGAGCGCCTGCTCCGGCTGCAACGCCACTGAGGATGTTCTCCGCAGCTGAGAACGAAACGTCTGGAAGAAAAAACTTTCTCCAGTAGAACACGGCACTTGAGCCCGAAAGATTCTACAAACCCTAATGATGTTACCAGCCGTGAAAACCTGAAATCTTTGATAACATGCAATGACTCTTCTCAAAACACCTGCCAACTTTCAAAAAGATTGGATCAGGGGGTCCAATTCTATGAGCCCCCAAAGAAGGTACCCCTATCCATCATTATTTCCAATGGACAGAAGGCATTTAAAAGGTCCCTTTAAATGCGATGGCCAGAACTCCCTTTGGAGTTCAATTGTGTTTGTCACAACCCTGCTCCTGGCTCCACCCCAATGTCTTATAGCTCCACCCTCAAAGTCTCCTGGCTCCACCCCCAAAGTCCCCAGATATTTCTTGAATTGGACCTGGCAACCCTTTGAGCAAGTTAGGCAAAGAGAGAATGGCAAGCAGAAGGTCCCTCAGTGAACAGGAAATCTGAGCCTCCCCAGGCCTCAGCCAGCGTCCTAATCGCTACACCACACTGGCTGTTAGCGCTTCTAGGAGCCATTTTATGTACTCCCAGGGTAGTGTAACAATGCTGCAAGAGCATCAATTTGAGAAAAGGGGACAGGCTGCCTTGGAGCTCCCTTTAGCCAAAATTAAACTCCAGCAAACTAGTCATGCTTCATTCCCTGAAAATAGTATGTGACCAAAAGCTTTTGCGAATTGCCAGAGGCACTTTTTTTTTCTGGCTTTGGGTTTAGAATAGTTCCCCAATGGTGGATTCAGATGCCAGATGACGTGCGAGCCCTGCGGGACTTCAACCAGTTCCGTAGGGCTTGTAAAACCACCCTCTTCCAACTTGCCTTCTAAGGTGGAATCTTGGCAATGACACCCAGCCATCTTTATATATGTATTGAACTGTAGCACCATTAATTTATATTGGTTTTAATTTATTTACCTAACTTAAACTTATGAATTTGTAATTTAACTGTATTTTAACTGTATTTTATTGTATTCACTGTATTTTATAGTAATATCATGGTATATACCATGTCTTGTAAGCCGCCCTGAGCCTGCCTTGGCGGGGAGGGTGGGATATAAATAAAAAATTATTATTATTATTATTATTATTAGAAACTGGGGTCTAGGGGCTACCATTGGTTGCCAGTACGGATGAGGATTCCCCTAATTTCTGGGGCTCCAGTCCACTGCTGGCCAACTGGCTGGTGGGGGAAACCCCTCCTACAACATCGACCACCAGTGGCCACCCCTCTCCCTTCGCTCCTGTGAGATTGAAAGAGCCCTCCAGCTGACTGGCAAGAGCACATGGCCTACTGATCAGTTGGAGGGCCCTTTAAATCTTGCAGGAGGAGAGGGGAGAGAGAGGGGCAGCTGCTGCTTGCACATCAGAACTCCAAGTGGCATGCAGATCACCCGGCCCTGCTCCCAATAATAATAATAATAGTAGGATGATAAAGGTAAGGTTCCCTTTAAATGGTTTTTGCAAGTGAGCCTTCCAAGGGGCTGCATCCCCAATGTGATGGCATCACTTATGTATTATGTCATCATGTCGGGGACATCCCCCTCCCCCTCCTGGAATGCCCCCCAAAGCCCCCCTCTGCAATAGGTAAGGACCTGGCAACCCTACATTGGCCAGGCATTGACATGCATTAATTTACCTCACGCATTGCTGCAACAGTCCTGCAGAAGAGCAGCTAGCATTAAGAACATAAGAGAAGCCATGTTGGATCAGGCCAATGGCCCATCCAGTCCAGCACTCTGTGTCACATAAGAACATAAGAGAAGCCATGTTGGATCAGGCCAGTGGCCCCTCCAGTCCAACACTCTGTGTCACATAAGAACATAAGAGGAGCCCTGTTAGATCAGGCCGATGGCCCATCCAGTCCAACACTCTGTGTCACATAAGAACATAAGAGGAGCCATGTTGGATCAGGCAATGGCCCCACTAGTCCAACACTCTTTTTCACATAAGAACATAAGAGAAGCCCTGTTGGATCAGGCCAATGGCCCATCCAGTCCAACACTCTGTTTCACACATAAGAACATAAGAGAAGCCCTGTTGAATCAGGCCGATGGCCCATCCAGTCCAACACTCTGTGTCACATAAGAACATAAGAGGAGCCATGTTGGATCAGGCAATGGCCCCACTAGTCCAACACTCTTTTTCACATAAGAACATAAGAGAAGCCCTGTTGGATCAGGCCAATGGCCCATCCAGTCCAACACTCTGTTTCACACATAAGAACATAAGAGAAGCCATGTTGGATAGCTGGCTATGCTTGTGGCTGCCACCAGCTCCTGTGGCAGTGAATTCCACATGTTACTCACCCTTTGGGTGAAGAAGGACTTCCTTTGATCCGTTCTAACCCGACTGCTCAGCAATTTCATCGAATGCCCACGAGTTCTTGTATTGTGAGAAAGGGAGAAAAGTACCTCTTTCTCTACTTTCTCCATCCCATGCATTATCTTGTAAACCTCTCTCATGTCACCCCGCAGTCGACGTTTCTCCAAGCTAAAGAGCCCGGAGCGTTTCAACCTTTCTCCGTTGTCATTCCCATGAGGGCCAAGACCGTGGCCAGCCGCAGTCCACCTGGGTGAGTTGGTGGCTGTTGCCAGTCTGCTGGGTAGGGATGTTCTCTCAGCCACGAGGCCACCACAGTTCTATAATTGCAACCTCTCCAGGATAGGGCCTGGTGATCTCCCCAGAATGACAACGGATCTCCGGACTACAATGGACACTTCCCTTGGAGGAAATGGCTGCTTTGGAGAGTTGACTTAATGGCATTATACCCTAGGGAGGTCCCTCCCTCCCATCCTCCACAGGCTCTACCTCCCAAATCTCCAGGGATTTCCCAACCCAGAGTCAGCAAACCCACCCACTTCTCCTATCAACATCACAAATATATACACACAATTGCTCTAAAATATTTTACTCATCCAGCGGCACTGGCAGAGCTGAACTTTGGAGTGAAAGTCCAACAAAGCCACAGGGAAGAGCCCCATGCAGGCTGCAGCGAGAACACCCAAGGTCTGCCTAGCTCATATCCACCTTTATCCCTCCACCTCCTTCCCTCTCTGGTGCATTCTGGGAATTGTTGTTCTCAAAATTTCTGACGTATAGAAGGAACCCTAAATCCACTAAATCTAGTTTCTGAAATTACCTAACTGCACTCATTGCCCTCACACTTCAGTCTCTGGCTGGACACAGAGCTTACATGTGACCTTACCCATGGCCAGTCCTAGCTCTGATTTACAGTGCTGACTCCAGTTAGTAGTGTTGCCAATCCCCAGGTGGTGCCTGGAGATTTCTTGGGATTACAGCTGATTTCCAGGTGACAGAGATGAGTTCCACTGGAGCAAATGGCCGTTTTTGGAAGGCAGACTGTATGGCGTTATACCCCACTGAAGTCCCGCCCCAAACCCTGACCTCCCTGGGCTCCACCCCCAACATCTCCAGGAATTTCCCATCCCACAGCTGGCAACTCTAGTTTTCAGGAAGCACCAGGGCAGAACATCCTTGATGGGAGCTCCTTTCTAAGAAGACTCCCCTCCTTGCCACTGCCCAGTCTTTGGTCCACTTCTTCTGAACCACAAGCATGCTTCCATCATCAGGTTGCCAACCTTCAGGTGGTGCCTGGGGTACTCTAGGAATTCCAACTGATCTCCAGACTATAAAGATCATTCCCCTTGGAGAAGGTGGCAACATCAAAAGGTGGCTTCTATGGCATTATACCACACAGAGGTCTCTCGTCCCTGAACTCTGCCCTGTCCAGATCTGCCCCCAAATCCCCAGGAATTTCCCAACATGGAGTTGACCACCTTATGCCCTAAGCTTTTGCTTTCAGAGTTGCGTCAGACATGAAGGACTTTCTTGTTCTCCCAAAAGAGAGAACAACTTTCTTGTTCTCTCAAAAGAGGTCGGTAACATGAGCTGCTAAGACCATGGTCACTGCCTTCCAGAAAAGGCAGTGAAATGTGGAAACTAGGAACTTGGAAGGGAATGGAAGAGCCCTGAAGTCTGAAATTTTCTAGCCACAAACCCCCAAGATTCGATATGGGCTTGAGACCAGCACAGATGTTACCACTAGACTGGCTGGCTACAGATCATGACAGCATCTGTGATGGTTGGCTTGTACACCCAGTTTTGTCTTGGCTGACATCTTCAGAGTAAAACAGCATCCTCCACCATGTTTCATCACCAGGTCATAATATAATCTTCGTTAGGGCTTGCCTTGACCACGCTTTAAGCAGTCACGGCTCAACAATAGACCATGTACGGAGCATCGCTCCTCACACATGCCTCATTTTGAGCAGGAGCTCACAAGAGTGGAGCTCCAGAACCTTTATAGTGTTCTTTCTATCTTACCCCCCCCCCAATACTTGCTTCTGGGCTCCATTGTTCAACCCCCCCCCCCGTGAGAATTTTGCTGAACTCTAAGATTTGACAAACTTTCTAATATTTTCCCCACAGAAAATGGGAAAAGGTAGATGCTGAGTTGATATCATTTAGTCCACCTTCTGGTGATGTCAGGGTGTGTGTGGCATATGCAAATGAGTTGTGCTTATGAGCTCCGGCACCTCTTTTTCTACAAAATGACACCTGCCCATATATTTATTAAAACGTTTACTAACCTGAGTTGCCTATCCCAAGAAGGCTTTCCAAAACCTACCCAAAGTCAGTTAACTTAAAATGCAATGCTACATAAAACAACTAACATTAAAATCCTAATCAAATATCAAATCCATGGAAAGGCCTCCAACACAACTGTGCTTCCACTAAATAAAAAGAGGCAGCCAGATACTAAGAAGCCAAGATGCATCCAGAAGAAAGAAGAAAAGCTTCAGGGGGGTTGAGGCCCTGCAGTACTCTAGAAACCTACCACGGCATTTGAATTATCTGAAAAACACAGATCTCCCTGCTCTGTTCCCTCTTGCCAAGGGCTGTTGCAAGCTTTGTACTTGGCCCTGCTCTCTTCTGCGCCTTTCCTTTCTGCAGGTGAACCTTCCGCTAGCATTCCCACAACAGAAACAATGTTGTATTTTCTGCTGACCTGGTGGGGGGGTGAGAACTAAGGACTTGGGGCATGGGGGGGGGGGGAGAACATGCTAGAGAAAAAGAAGGAAATCTCCTAGTTGACACCTCAGGCTCCCACATGCTGGCAAATTTTTCAGATGAGCAAATCTCCCTTCCCACTGCTCATAAGAACATAAGAGAAGCCATGTTAGATCAGGCCAATGGCCCATCCAGTCCAACACTCTGGTCGTTTTCGCACTCACCTTAATCAGCAGCGACGACCCTCTTCACCGCGCAGGATCTGCACAGATTTCGCACTAATTGCCGCGGAGCACCCAGAAGAGCCGGAAAGTCCCGGCGCTTTTGCGGCGCAAACGGAAACCGCCAAAAACCAGTTCCCGTTTGCGCCGCAAAAGCGCCAGGACTTTCCGGCTCTTCTGGGTGCTCCGCGGCAATTAGTGCGAAATCCGCGCAGATCCTGCGGGTGAAGAAGGTCGTCGCTGCTGATTAAGGTGAGTGCGAAAACGACCTCTGTGTCACACAGTGGCAAAAATTTTTTTATATATACACACACATTGTGGCTAATACCCACTGATGGACCTCTGCTCCATATTTTTATCTAAACCCCTCTTGAAGGTGGCTATGCTTGGGGCCGCCACCCCCTCCTGTGGCAGTGAATTCCACATGTTAATCACCCTTTGGGTGAAGAAGTACTTCCTTTTATCCGTTTTAACTTGTCTGCTCAGCAATTTCATCGAATGCCCACGAGTTCTTGTATTGTGAGAAAGGGAGAAAAGGACTTCTTTCTCTACTTTCTCCATCCCATGCATTATCTTGTAAACCTCTATCATGTCACCCCTCAAAGTCAAGAAAACATACCATTTTTAAAATCTTGTTTTTATCCAGACATATACCCCACGGCTTTCACCATCATTCTCCCCTCCTCCACTTTATTATCAGAACAACAACACTGTGAGCCTAGGTCACCTGATAATCTGATACATGGCAACCCTCTTTGATTTGCCATCTGTAAGTAGAGGCACAGTTCCCCTTACCACCTCATTATGCTGATCTGATCTGGAGGTGAGAGTGTGAGGTTAGTTCCGAGGAGGCCTGGTTTCAAATCCCCACTCAGTCACTGAGTTGTCAACAGATAGAGATAAATGGCCTGGAGATAAATGGCCTCTCCCTTTTATAAGGGCTTTGCATATGGACATGGGCAGTTGAAGCTCATGGCGTTTTCATTGCACGGAGTTAAAACAACACAACTTGGCGAAAATCAGCCCTTAAAGCCTGATGGCAGCTTTTCAGAGGTCAGTAGTTAATTAAGTCTTTGACACGCTCGTTCTCACCCACCTAGCAAAATTGTTGTGCGGAAAATATTTAGGCGGTAAGAACCATGTATGCTACGATGACCTTCTTGGAAGAAAGGGAGGGGGGCGGAAATGTGACAGATTGGCAAGGGTCCTAGGATATCTATTTACAGAAATCTATCTTCTGCAAGCAATCATTTTTACTGCTACAAAATGAGAGATTTTTAGCACAGAGTTCAGACCATTCTGCATGAGATTTTACACCTAAAGACAAAGGCCTTTCTGCTGACTTCCATGGGCTTTGTTTGAAGTGGAAACCCAATCCCTGACATTTCCCAAGGACTCCAGACTACCGTAATTTCTTAGGCCAGACATGGAGACCGGAGCGTGTATGTTTGGGGGGGGGGGGGGTCGTAATGAATTCAAGAGTCAAGTTCTGATCGAGCTGCATTCAGTTTGGAAATTTGTGGATGGAGGATGGAAAAAGAGGAGGGGGAAGGGAGGAGACTTCAACGAATAATTGAGTACAGAAATGAAAGCTTTAATTCATAAAAGCAAAACATTTTCCATTCATCAACCTGCAAGCAGTTAAGGGGGGGTGGAGAGAGAGAGACTGAAAGAAAAGCCTGCAACTTGGGTCAGGAGCCAACAGGAAAAGCGGAAATGTCTGAAAGAATGTAAACTATTTAGGTTTCATCCAGAGCAACAAGTAAACAGTTATTACACGCAAATCGTTCTTAAGATCACTAGGCCTTAATGCTGAGGAGTAAAAAAAAAAAAGATACTTTGTAGGGTTTGCTATGTCCACATTCAGAGCGCTGAGGAGCGTGACTACAGCATATCCCTTGAGAAGGAGCCTGTGCAAACCCCACGCAGATGTTGTGGAGACAGTGTGTACAAAAAAAAAACCCGCCCTAAAAAACAGCAGCAGCCACTGCTGATGAACCGTTAGAAAAAATATAAAACTTGCTTGAACTCTTCTCTAAGAGCATATAATGTGTCCTGCTGGATCAGACCAGTGGTCCGTCTCATCTAGCATCCTGTTTCACACAGTGGCCAACCAGTTGCCCTGGAAGGTCTACAAAGGGGCCTTAGAAGCCAGGACCTTCCCTTGATGTTGCCTTCTTAATAGAGATGCCAGCCTCTAAGTGGGACCGGGGGATTCCAAGGAATTGCAGGTCATCTTCAGACTACGGAGAGCAGTTCACCTGGATAAATCAGTTCACCAACGCTGACCTAAACAACAACAACAGGACAGCCTGTGCTGCAGACCAGATTGACCTGGATTCTAATCTCTCAACTAAAAGGGCCCTTTGGCAGATAGTCAGCTTCAGGCAAGCTTCAACCATCTCACTGCCTAACCTACCTTATAGGGTCTGTTTGGAAAATGATGTCACCAGGGGTCATTTTGTAGAAAAACAAGTGGTGGAGCTCATCCAGGGATTGTTATGCAGC
This sequence comes from Heteronotia binoei, assembly GCF_032191835.1. Taxonomy (NCBI): domain Eukaryota; kingdom Metazoa; phylum Chordata; class Lepidosauria; order Squamata; family Gekkonidae; genus Heteronotia; species Heteronotia binoei. The sequence continues at coordinate 11,369,524 of NC_083239.1, read as the reverse complement.
TGCACATACTATTCAATGGACAAGAAGGTGGAACTCTCAGAAGGAGGAGGTGGAACTCTCAGAAAGGTTCAGGAGCTGCGCTCCTGTGAGCTCCCATTGAATCTGAGGCCTGGATGTCACTGATTTCATTAGACCAAAGCAGAATCAGCTTCTTCACTCAGGACAGGACACCAGGACTTCTGCTGCCTCTCAAACAAACAAACCCCCTTAACAATGCCGTACTAAAATCTTCCCGCTTCATTTACTTAATCCATTTTTTTTATCCCACTCTTTCCTCCAAGGAATTCAGAGCAGTGTTCTAGGTTTTTTTTTTTTTTTTTAAAAATGATTTACTTTATTAATTTGAAAGGGAGGGTGGAAGGGAGAAGCCGTTCCCTGCCCACAAGGAGCCTGCAAATCCTTAACAAACAACCACAGCTGAATTGTTTGAGCTGCATCTGTAAATGTATCTTCAAATACAGCTTGAGCAGCAACAGGTAAAAATATTCAGTTTTGTATCTTGAAAGGCTTTACCTGCCAGTTGTTGCATATGAAAGGCATGGGGCAGAGGTGCATAACCTGTGGCTCTAGTGCCAGATTTGGCTCTTTAAAAAAAAAAATATATATATATATATATATATAGGATTTTTAAGTTGAGGTCTATTAGTGGGGTAGGTGGGCTGCTGAGCAACCAGTATGTGAAGGGAATGGCAGGCAAATATTTTTATGGGACTGACGGGCTTCTTGGAGAGGCTTTACAGGAAAGGAGCTGAGAGAGGTGAACACTTTTCAGTAATGCAGGTGGGAACCATGCACAGATTTATGTTGTAAGCCGCCCTGAGCCACCTAGTGGGAAGGGCGGGATATAAATCTTAGATAAATAAATAAAATAAATAAATAAATTTATGTCAGTGCACTGAAACAGTTGGATGAACATATGAAGCTGCCTTCTACTGAATCAGACCCTCGGTCCATCAAAGTCAGTATTGTCTACTTAGACTGGCAGCAGCTCTCCAGGGTCTCAAGCTGAGGTTTTTCACACCTATTTGCCTGGACCCTTTTTTGGAGATGCCAGGGATTGAACCTGGGACCTTCTGCTTCCCAAGCAGATGCTCTACCACTGAGCCACCATCCCTCCTACATATGAAGCTGCCTTCTACTGAATCAGACCCCTGGTCCATCAAAGTCAGTATTGTCTACTTAGACTGGCAGCAGCTCTCCAGGGTCTCAAGCTGAGGTTTTTCACACCTATTTGCCTGGACCCTTTTTTGGAGATGCCAGGGATTGAACCTGGGACCTTCTGCTTCCCAAGCAGATGCTCTACCACTGAGCCACTATCCCTCCTACATATGAAGCTGCCTTCTACTGAATCAGACCCTCAGTCCATCAAAGTCAGTATGGTCTCCTCAGACTGGCAGTGGCTCTCCAGGGTCTCAAGCTGAGATTTTTTCACACCAATTTGCCTGGACTCTTTTTTGGAGATGCCGGGGATTGAACCTGGGACCTTCTGCTTACCAAGCAGATGCTCTACCACTGAGCTACCGTCCCTCCCCATTGTGCAGGGTGCTCCTGTACATGTATAATACTTATTGTGAGACCCCAGGTTTCCTCCTGTCAACAACAACAACTCTAAATAGAAGACGAAAGAGATGGCAGTAACAAGTGATAAATGGGTTCAACAGTCTTGTGAGGTAGGCTATGTTGAGAGACAACAACTTGCCCAAGACCACTTAGTTAGCCCAACCAGATAGGACTCCAGATTTCCCTCCCCCAAAATCCTAAAAGTTCATCTACCACACCTCAAGGAGTCTCCTTTCCATGTAAACGGCTGGATCCCATGGATCCATTTTGCTGTCACAGGTACTTTCTTCCAGCAGGAACGAACCGCACCCTCAGTCTCTGCAATGGAAGCTCCTTCAGCTGAAGAAAAACACCTCCACTTGCAGAATCCCCCACTTTGCCATGGAAGCTTGCTGGATGACACTGGGCCAATCGCTGTCTCTCATCCTAACCTACCTCACAGGAAAGGAGAACATGGAGGACATTGTTGTACGTAACTCTGGGTCCCCATCAGGGAGAAAAGTGTATAAATAATAAATTTTTAAATAGTATATTTAGAAATGGATCATTGATCCTGCCCAGCCCTGCTCGAGAATCTTTATTCAGCTCCAGTTGCCTTACCTCGGCCGCTCCGTCCTACAAAGCGAAGGTCGTTGAACCGGGCCACTTGGTTTTTCATAACGGCAGAGGCATTCCGGAGTTCGGCCGAATAGTTCTCATCGTTGCCAGCCATGACTGTTACCACAGTCCCGTCTGGCACATCTCCAAGGGCTACTACCTAGAAATCGGCAGCAAGAACAACCAGGGGGAGAAAAAAAAAAACAGGGGTTTATTATAAACTTTTTGTTATACCTGCTCAAGGATATTCTGTGACTTTGGTGTGGAGAAGTCAGCAAGGGCACTATTCAGTGAGGGACACGACCTTGTGGGGGGGCCAAGATTCAAGCTCCGGTTCTGTGGCTTTCTTGCCTCAGAGTCATCCCTGCTGATCTTAGCAGATGTACCACTGAGAAATCATGAAGAGGATCAAGTTTGTTTGGGAAGAGGTCATTAGAAACGGGACACATGCATAAATCTTACAGCAATACATCTACGTTTTGAAATATATTCTATATATTCGGGGTCTGGTCTGTGAAATCACTGGTGGTTGTGGAAGGTGGGGGGCGAGATGATTGAGAAATCTGTCCCCAAAACCATGTGAATTATTTTAGAATTCAGTAAGCTCAGAAGAGCTTCAGCAGGCAAACCGTTCCATCTTCATATAGGTCTTTTAAAAAACTGATTCAACTCCCCACATCTGAGAGCCAGTTTGGTGTAGTGGTTAAGTGTGTGGACTCTTATCTGGGAGAACCAGGTTTGATTCCCCACTCCTCCACTTGCACCTGCTGGAATGGCCTTGGGTCAGCCATAGCTCTGGCAGAGGTTGTCCTTGAAAGGGCAGCTGCTGGGAGAGCCCTCTCCAGCCCCACCCACCTCACAGGGTGTCTGTTGTGAGGGGAGAAGACATAGGAGATTGTAAGCCGCTCTGAGTCTCTGATTCAGAGAGAAGGGCGGGATATAAATCCTCTTCTTCTTTTTCTTCATATTTTGCTTTTCCCCCTTGTTTCCATTTTAGTACTTTTAAAAAGAATTTTTTTCCTACGTACCCAGGGATTCCCTGGAGTATGCAAAGACCTTTGCCTTGCAGGTGGGTGGCATGGTGTGGATGCTTATGTGATTGATACAGGGGCCAACCACATTTTTATTAGATATTAGTATTAGGGCTGTCAACCCACTCAAGAGTTTTTGGTTGAAATAAATCTGTGTTTCACTAAGATCACAAGGTTCATTTTCTAAATGCTGGAGGAAGTGTGGGATTCTTTGGGTTACAGTCTAACCCAAGTTAAGCTTTTTTTAAAAAATCCCCAAACCCACAATGTAATCCTAAACAGAGTTATACCCTTCTAAATCCTTTGGCGTTCATGGGCTTAGAAATCTGCTTAGGATTCGACTGTTAACCCTCTTGGTTTCAACCAGTGAGTGAAACAGACTTTAAAATGTTTTCTTTTATTGGGCAATAGGGTGTTAGAAACAGGAATATTTATACCCTGTTCTTTTCTATATATTTTTTTTAAAAAAAAAACGTTTTCCTGATGAAATTAGCAGGATTTTAATAGACTAAAGTAGCCACTTGCTATTTTAAACAATGATGTCATTGTGCAGTTTCTTTTTTCAGATTCCCCATTAGAATCACGCACTTTTCAGGTGGGACCCTCAAGTCCCAGTGATTAAAACTGGCTCCTACAGATTAATGAATTTATGAGAACTAGACAAAATACAACAATTTCACTTCCCATCAGTTCCCACATTTCACACCTGCATAAGGCTTTGATTCCATAACGCTCACTCACATGGAAGTCAGTTCGATTAAATTCAGTGGAATCTATTTCTGAGTACGCAACTTTCAGCCCTCCTTTGCCCCTGGGATAGACATGTGAACCGACAGTTTGGGGCCTAAATTGAACATTATGTTGGCAGGGGAGAAGAATTTATCCGTACACGCTTAGTGGCTACATATGACACTGGAAGTCTGCAACCTGAAGCACGCGCACCATACTGGGGTCCTAAAGTGTAGATACTCTGCATACCCGATTTATTATTATTTATTTAGCCCTATATAGCCGAGGACCTGCCTACCTGAGGGACCGTCTCTCCCCATATGAACCCCAGAGAGCACTGAGGTCAGCAGGGAAGAATCTGCTGACTATCCCCGGGCCGAAAGAGGTAAAACTACAGAGTACCCACACTCGGGCTTTCTCTGTAGTGGCTCCACACCTATGGAACCAGCTCCCGGAAGAAACACGGGCCCTGCGGGACTTTGAACAGTTCCGCAAAGCCTGCAAGACCATTCTTTTTAGGATGGCCTACATCGATTAAGAGAGAGACTGCTAAGGAAAAAGGGGAAATTTACCACCTGTTTTAATAGCACCAGGATGTTAATTTTATTAATTTTAACATTTCAGTAATTTTAGAATTTTAATCAAACTGTTAAATCCGTTATTGTTCCGAATATTATTGTACTTAATGTATTGTTTAATGTTGTCAGCTGCCCTGAGCCTGCTTCGGTGGGGAGGGCGGGATACAAATAAAATGATGTATGTATGTATGTATTATGATGCTGGTAGACAGAAAGCAGTGAGCTGCACGAGCTTGCATGCACCCAGCATCAATTTGACTCTGCAGTGCTATGCATGCCACATCAACACACCAGTGCAACACTTGCCTGGGCTACGGATCTCTGATGCACTTCAAGGAGCACATGGTGGCTGATGAGATCCCAGTTTAAACAACTGAGCACAGAAAAGGTTGCAAGATAGGACTTTTTTTTTTTTTAACCTGCCAACATCAGGTTTAATTGCAAAAATATACAGGACTTTGGTGTCAAGATAACCAACGTAGCAGCAATACATCGATTAAGACCATCAACATCAAATAACTCTGCTCTCCCAACCCTTATATATACGTGCAAATTCTTTATGTCCTAATATAAGTACAGATATATGTCTATAGTCAAAGACGATCATATAGAAATTCTTTCTGAGAGAAGGACTTGAGAATTTTTGTGTAGGCGGGCTCTGCATTTCAGTGTAGAAATTTATTCTCGTTGAGTTCTACTTAAGAGAACTAAGGAATGTTTTAGGAAACAACAAGAGTGAGTTGAGAAAGTGTTCAATGAAACCACCTCTACTCTGGGAGCCTGTGTCCTGGAGTCGCTCATCTGAAATTGCAGTTGTCTGTCTGAATGACACTACTTTGGTGCCCTGCAGTGCTTGTCTGAATTTGCAGTTGTTTGTCTGAATTGCACTGCTTCACTTTCATAGCACCCACACGTGGATTGCGGAATTGTCTAGTTTGACAGTGGTTATACCTTCTGTGAATAAATGCCTCTGTAACGGATGTGAAGTGCATGGTGTTGCTTTGCCTTTCTACACATGAGATATCCTCTTTAAGCTGTGCAACTGAAGTAGGTTAGGATTTCCACGGAATCGTCTTTGACCACAGGCATCTGTACTTACACTAGCACATAAAGAATTTGCACATTTTGTGCAAGTATAATTTGAAGCCGATGGTCTTATTCGGAGTATTGCTGCTACATTAGCATCCGCTTTAAATCAGGCCTTAAATGTGTGCATGCAATCGTGATAACACAGAAAGACAGTTTTAAGTGAGCCTGAACTGAGTCTCCAAATCTACTGAAAATCATAGTTGCTGTCTCATTCCACTCTCCCTGTGCTTTGAAATGTAGGTGTTATTTCAGTTTTATTCTCTGAACAGGGTTGTGGGGGGGGGGGGGAGATTTATATAGGTAAGGAAAAAGTTCCTTTACGCCTCTTCCGTGGTAGAAGGCCCAGCCAAACGTCTGCTTTGGGGTTTTGATACATTCGTAATTGGACAGAGGCTATTTTGAATAAACACCTGTTCGGCAAAGCGAGCGGCTTAGTTGTAGGGAAGGAATGTCTCAGCTGCCATGTAGAAGAGTGAGTCAAGCAAGATCCTTATTAAAAAAAAGCACTACCATCCCAGCTCCCACTTCTAACCAGAGGAAGATCTCTGTGTAACTTGGGAAACTTGCAATACCACATTTCAAACATTGGTTGGTCTCAATCCAGCCTAAAGTGAAGCAACTGGAGATTACACAGAAATCAACAAGGCCCCAAAGGGATCGACTTTGGCTGGATTGTGTCCATAAAGGTATTACTAAACATTATTTTTTTGTGCTGCTTCTGTGAATTTGGTTAAAATTGATGCAGTACATTTCCAAGCACTGTGGTGGGCTTGAAGCCAGAGTGTTAGATCTGGGTTCATTGAGTAGCCATGGGTCAGTTGCTGTCTCTCAGCCCAGCCCACATCATCTTACAGAGTCTGGGTAAAACAAAATCCTTCAACAAAGGGCAGAATAAAAGCCGTTTAAAGAAAATAAGCACATCATTTCACCTTCCCTAAATAAATAATTTGCTAACGCACTTGAGCTTTTCAGCACTTACAGTTGCAGAATTCGAAAACATTTTTATTATCTACATTTTTTTTTTAATTTATGACATTCTTTCTCCTTCCCTTCCTTCAAGAAGCTCGGGGGAGTACAACAGTCCCTTCCTCTGTTTAGCCTCACAACACCCCTGCAAAGTAGGTTCAACGGAGAGAGTGCAACTGCTCCCAGCTCACCTCCAGCTTCTGTAGCAGGGGGGAATGGGGCGCTGCATCTGCAGGGGTGGGGGAACCAAAGAAGATCTGATTGTCTTAACAGTGCCGGAACTTTTATTGCTGCTGTTTATGGCTTTCGTTCATTAGGGATTTAAGAAGACATTATTGTTTCGTGTGTGAATAATTGTCGCTGCATTCATAGCAGCGGCAGTGCAGCAGACCAGAGGGAGCTCTGACTCACCACAGCTTCTGCTGGCAGAGAGTTTGTTTGTCTTAAAGGTTCCACTGGATTGTCTTATTGTGTAGGAGCAGAATCAGATCAAAAATAATCACTATAATTGTTTTAATTAAATGATGCTGCAATAAGAGTTTTCCCCAGCGTTTTAAAACAAAAAAAAAAAAATCACAGCAAGTATTTAACAATCAATGCCATTAAACAACAACAAAAAAAAATCCGCTTCTGCTTCCAAGGTAGAACCAAAGTCCCTTTCATTTTAAGACACAAACAGGAACAAATCCGTTCGCAACTACATTCCCTTCTAACTAGCGTTTGGCTGAAATCTCTGCACAGTTACTCAGAAGTACCGCTGAGTTCAGTAGGGTTTACTTCCAGGTAAGCACGTACGTGGAACTCGGTCCTCTTTCTATCAAAATAATATATATTTTTTAAAGCTTAAAAAAGTGAAAATACCTTTTTTCCCCCTGAAAAACCCTGATGGTATAGCTAGGTTACCCCCCCCCCCAAAAAATGCATTTCTCCTACACCTGGAATTTGTTTCTCTGAAGGAGTGGGGGAGGGGATTGCTGCCATAAACCTGGTAATGATTGATGGGACTGTGATTTTTTTTTTTTTTTAAAAAAACATACTACCTAGAATAGTGTGCTTAACTTCACAGTCTTAAATGGTATTCTGTAATAAGAAGAAATGGCACGTTATTGCAATGTCTTCCACCTACAAATAATGCCTCTTTCTTTCCATGGCAAATCCACAATCACATCATCCCCTCCCAAAAATGCGAAACAAAATTATCTCTACCGTTTTTTCCTTTGTAGATTTCCCCCCCCCCCCACTGAAATGAATAGGATTCTCCAGGCAGTTATGGGTAGGATTCGTGGAGAAAACCCTTTCTGTCTTTTATATGGAGGCTAACATGTGCAAGGGGGGCAGCCGAAGCCCAGCGACAACATCCCCTGATAAGCCTCTTACAGGAACGGGGCAGGAAGGCTTTCTCCGGGCCTGCTGGCTGCGTGGGTGGGGTCCCGTAGAGAACCGCTTGAAAGCCACAAGAGACAGGGCCTTCTCTGTTATGGCCCCTACATGGTGGAATCAGCTACCGGAAAAGGTGAGGGCCCTGCGGGACCTTGTTCAGTTCCGCAGGGCCTGTAAAACAACCCTCTTCCGGTTAGCTTACACCTAGCTTGAGAATTTTAATGCCACCTGCCAGATCTCTGTATATATTGGAATATTTATTAATGTTTATGGTTTTATCTGTTTTATCTGTTTTAAAGTTATTTCTTTACATGTTTAAATAATGTTTAATTTATGTTGGATCTAATGCTGGAAGCCGCCCTGAGCCACTTGTGGGAAGGGCGGGATATAAATTCTAAATAAATAAATAAGAAGGGAGGGAGGGGGCGATGCCACCTTCGGAGGGTCGCTCTAATTCCTCCCCGCTTCTTCATTCCCCTGCCCACATAGACAGCAGCGGCCAGCCGATTCCTGCGATCTGCCCAGGGATCTACCTGCGTGGGGTTCGTGTCAAAGTCTGATCCCAGATCCCCAAGCAGGGGAGACCAAACGGCTGTGGTTTGATTCATCTCCCGAAAGGATGGCAGATCCACTTGCTAATCTCAAGCGCGTGTGTAGGGAAGGGCGCGCTCCCTCTCAACGGCCACTTCTCGCAGCCTGTTCGGCGTCCCTAAACCGTTCAGCTCCCCATCCTTTCGTCGTCCCCCCGCCCGCCCCGTCGAAAACTGCACCGGTGTTTTGCCTGCTTTCAGCAGCCGCCCCAGGCCGAGCAGCGCTTTGCATTCATTCGGGATGCCTCTCGCCTGGGCCGTTTTCGACTTCCCGGTTCGGTGGGGCAATTTCGGGGGACAGGTGGAGGGCAATCCTACGGGGAGGTCCTGCCGCCTAGATCCACCGAAACGCGCGGGGTTAGGACTCTCGCAGCGGATTGGGAAGGCTTTCGGTTTTGATGCGCCTGCCTTGCCCGCCTCCGACGGCCTTGAACGATTCCAGAAGGCCCCCCGGGGTATGGCCAAGGAGAGAAGGCGAAGAAGTGCCGTCGGATCCCCACCTAAGCGCTACTGGAGGCGGGGGAACCACAGCCCGACCTGCTGCCTGAATCAGGCCCCTCTTGTCCAGTGGGACTGGGGGGTGGGAAGCGCCCTCAGGGCACAGCTGATCCATGGCGACCCCCCCCCGTCCAGAGGGGCTTCGACCCTGCCCCGCCTCACGACCCTGGTGGTGTTCCTTGGAGGTCTCCTGTCCCTATGCTATGCTATGCTATGCGCTTAGCTTTGCAGTGGGATTTGGAAAAGGAAAGGAAAAGTCCCCCCTGCAAGCAGCAGTCGTTTCCGACTGGGGTGACGTTGCTTTCACAACGTTTTCACGGCAGGCTTTTGACGGGGTGGTTTGCCATTGCCTTCCCCAGTCCTCTGCACTTTCCCCCCCAGCAAGCTGGGGACTCCTTTGACCCACCTCGGAAGGACGGAAGGCTGAGTCAACCTGGAGCCGGCGACCTGAAAACCAGCCGCCGCTGGGGATCGAACTCAGGTCGTGGGGCAGAGCTTAGGGCTGCAGTACTGCAGCTCTAACACTCTGCGCCGCGGGGCTCTTACCGAGTGGGATTTACTCGCGGGTAAAATTTACACAAGACTGCCACGTTAGTTCCCCAGGAAGGGGGTTTTAAGGGCCTCTTGACAGGGCTTCGATTTATTAACGGGCCTGGGGGCATCTAGCAGCTGAGGATTTTGCAAAACATTTTTTTTTATCATCGTCATCGTGCTAATTATCATCATTATTCCCATTCTCGTCGTTGCAGAAACCCTATCCACAACCGCATTTACCTGGAAGTACGGGATACCCTGCGGGTTTCAACTGCTTTGCATTCTCAGTTTAAGACCGAGATTTTTGCTAGCGAGCAGCTTGAAAACAGATTTACTCGGAAGTTTGTTTGTTTGTTTTAAAAAATAGGATGCAAGATCAAAACAGAGAGATCTAGTTAAACTCAGAGAAGCCAGAGATTAAATGAAATGAACATTTCATTCGGCCTGACTGTGTCCCAGGAAATCTGGAGCTGGCGCTGCAAGACGTGGCTGGATGGCTCAGGCTGAGGTTGAAGCGAAATCCATGCTTGGGTCCGCATGGCCGGGGAAGGGAAATTCCCCTACTGGCCTTTGACGGTGGGCCACTGACAATGGCGCACAAGGTCAGGAGCTTGGGGGTACTAGTGGAGCCTGCCCTTACAATGGAGGCCCAGATAGCAGCCACTGCTAAGTCCTCATTTTGTCATTTTAGGCGGGCGAGGCAGTTGGCCCCTTTCCTGGAGCACAGCGACCTGGCAACAGTGATCCATGCAACCATCACCTCGAGGTTGGACTACTGTAATGCCCTCTGCATGGGGCTGCCCCTGTGCCCAACCCAGAAGTTGCAGCTAGTGCAGAATGCCTCCGCCCGGCTGTTATTAGGGCTTCCTAGGTGGGAGCACATTCAGCTGGGACTCTGGGGACTGCACCCGCTGCCAATAATATATCGGTTCGTTACAAGGTGCTGGTTATTACCTTTAAAGCCCTATGTGGTCTAGGACCTACCTACCTTCTCTCCCCACATGTTCCCCAGAGAGAACTCAGATCTGGTTCCCAAAATCTACTAGTAATCCCAGGGCCAAAGGAGGCCGGTTTGAAGTCAACCAGGGATAGGGCCTTTTCAATCACAGCCCCCTGCTGGTGGAACCAGCTACCGGAGGAGGTGAGGGCCTCGCGGAACCTCGGGCAGTTCCGCAAGGCCTGTAAGACGGTCCTCTTCGGGTTGGCATATAACTGACTGGTATTTAAAAACTGAGGCGGAAGGCTGTGAGAACAGCAGCGAACTGTCAGGCTGTGTCTTCTTGTTTGACTGTTTTAACTATTGCACATTATTGAATATGTATTTTAATATTTATTAATCTTAATTGCTCTGGATTTTATGTTGTGAGCCGCCCTGAGCCCGCCTCGGTGGGGAGGGCGGGATATAAATCGAATAAATAAATAAATAAAAGGATCTATAACTGGGGGGGGGGGCGAGATTCATGGCAGTTTATTAAAAAATAAGAAATAAAAGAGAATCGGGTTGATCAGCTACAGCTCAGTCGCTGGGCTTCCTCGCTGGAGATTGCATCTGATTTAAAAGGGGGGGGGGGAGAGAAGAATCTCAGCTAGTTAATTAGCCTCGACTCCCTTTAAACTTCAAACGCGGCTCCTAACTGAATGAAATAATCAAGAGAAGAAGCTCGAACTCCCCCCGGGGCGAAAAACAACGCGGCGGAAGCCTGGCTTCTGAAAAAGCGCCGCCGCCGCCGCCCAAATCCCCGAGGGGAGGAACAGCAGGCAAGCCGCCTTCTTGGGTGGAAAGGCAGGTCGAGCCACCGGAGGAGGGTCCAGCCCCAAAGGCCGGCGAGTGGGGCCTCCAGCTCCGTTGCCCACAAACTAACCGCTTCCCCCGCAAAAAAAAAAAAAACCCAAGAGAAAAAAGGCCAAGAGAGCCCTGGCGGTTCCCACCAGACGGATAAATCCAACCCTAAACAGCGCGGTGACGCTTTGCATAAACCCCGCGGAGGGGCTGCGGTCCTGCGCGGGGTTACGCCAGTCTAGAACCAGTTTCGCACTAGAGCTTTAATCCTGGTGTAACTCTATCCCCAAACTGACTCTCTACACTAAAACCATCGAATCATCGAGTCGTCAAGTTGGTTTCTGTGATTATAGTGTAGAAAGTCAGTTTGGGGACAGAGTTTAAACCAGGTTTAAAGCTCTAGTGTAAAATTGGTCTATCTGTTGTTTCAGTGTGCCCAGGCTAGACTGCAGCCCCTCGGCGCCCGAGGATATTCTGGTGCCCCCTGAGCGAGGAGGAAGGAAGCATGGGTCCACACAGACACACTGGCCGACTTCGCCTGAGCCGGTGCAGGTCGGGGCCTTCGCGGTCCTTCTGGACTGGCACCCAGAGACAGACAGACAGACGGACAGAGGCAGGGAGACGGACGTGCCTTTCAAGCACTCTGCAAAGGGGTCGCCGAAGCTCCCGCCTGCGCTGTCTCAAACCCGCGGGCTTCCAGGGGCCTAGAAGGGTCTAACCCTGCAGAGGAGGAGGAGGGCCCTTTCTTTTTGCATCTGCCTGATGAGTCGAATGCCTTTCTTTCCCCTGCGGGTGTAAACCCGTTTAGGATATGAAAAGTTGAAATCTGAAAGGCGGGCCCCACCGCCCGCGACCATGAGGACTAGAAGCTCCGAGCAAAGGAGCCCCAAACAGCAGAAGGAGGGCTTCAGATGCAGGCGCCGAACAGGACCGGCCGAGAGCAGGTTCCCGAGACAGGTTGGGAGGGAGGTGGGAGGGTCGCCTCTGGAGAGCGCCAAAGCTTGGGGGGGTTCTGGCCCAGAGGGGACTTCAGGCTTGACTCCAAACCCTCCATTCAGCTGGGCAGGGGGGGGGGGGATGATTCTGGAGGCCAGGGAATGGGGATCAGGGCCCTCTACTCCATGGCCGGGGCTCTCTCTCTCTCTCTCTCTCTCCCTCTCCAGTTCTTGAGGGGCCCAGACTCTCCTCTCGGCCCCTCCGGGGCTGCCCCGGGCGATCCGGAGCTCCTCCGCTTTGGGGAATGCGAGCTCCGGTTTCCTCTCACGGAAAAGGCTGCGGCTGCCGGAGTGGGGTGGCGGGATTAACAGAAACCTCAGGCGGTTCGAAGGCTATCCGGGCGGCGGCGGCAGCATCTTCAGCGCCTGGAAGGAATTTTCAGCAGGGACCTGATTGAGGCGTGACTCCGGTTTGTAGAAGGGGCTTCGCTAGGGAGGCTTGAATCAGCCCCTTGCTCTTGCCGGCCGCCCCCCCCCCCCCGCGACCAACCTGAACGCTCCCTTCACACCCCGCAGCCTCCGAATCCTTCCGACCTCCTCTCTTGTTCAATCCGAATTGGAAGCAGCGGGGAAGAGGCAGGCGGGCGTGTTGCAGAGTTGGCCTGCCGCACATCTCCGGGCTGACAGTTTACCGAACTCAGACTCCCAGAGAAGGTGACCCCAAAGGCAGGCCGCCCCTGTGAAAGGGCACCGCTTCTCTTTGGGACGGGGGGGGGGGCGCTGAGTCGACTTCCCCCTCCCCTCCCTTTTCTTTTCTAAACGGAATTCCCCCCCCCCCCTTTCCATTTCTTCTGCCGTCTCGCTGTTTTAACGGCAGCGCTGCGCGGCAGGCTCAACGGGCTCCCCCGCGCCGCCGTCTCAAAGCCGCTTTCCGGAGCGCAGCGACGGGGTGGAAACAAAGCCCTCCGGGCGCTCGGGAGCTACTCCGGGGCGCACATCTGGACCCCCGAGGCGCGCATCCTTGCCCTGGCCAAAAACCTCTCCAGTCCCAGTCCCCACCGGCCTCGCGGGCCCGTCTCACCGCCTAGGAGCTGCCTGCTGGGCCCGGAGTTCAGACGGCACGGCTTCCCGGGGCGGGGGGCTCCCTCTCCCTGGCTGTCCAGGTGGAGGCTGCAGGCAGGCGGAGAGCCGGCGGGGCCTTTCCTTCCGCCTCTCTCCCGCAGTGCCGGTTCCGTTAAACCGCGGGCCGCAGCTGGGGCCGGAAGCATCTGGCGCCCGGGGGGGGGGGCGAGGGGGGCGGGGGGGGTCTCGGTCTCTCTCTTACCTTGAAGGCGACGGGCAGCGTCTTGTTGCAGCGCCAGTGCGAGGGCAGCACGGAGCAGAGGAAGTTGGGGCTGTCGGTCCTCACCAGCTCGCCGGGGTGGTCGGCCAGGACGTCGACGACGGAGCGGGCCTCGGCGGGGCGGGCGCGGCCGGCGGCGGGCGGCGGGGCCGGGGCGCCGAGGGGGGGCGCCGCCGCCGCTGCTCTCCCCCATCTTGGTGCCGCAGGCGAAGGCGGTGGAGGGCGGGGTGAAGCGCCGGCTGGTGCTGGGGTCTACGGGGATACGCATCACAACAGCGGGCGTTAGCGGGCCGCGAGGCGGCGGCGAGCCCAGGCCGAGGAGGGGGCCGCGGGAGGCGGCGGCGGCAGCAGCGGGGCAGCCCGGACGGCCACCTCCCGCCGTCGAGGGGCGCCGCGCCGCCGGGGACAGCCAGGCGCAGCTCGCCAGCGGGCCGGTCCGGGAGCTCCTCGGAAGTCAGCGCCGCTCCTCCGACGGCTCCTCCGCGGCGGGGAAGCTTCGGCTGGGCGGGCGGGCGGCCCTCCACCGGCTCTGCCCACCGCCGGGGCCTCCCTCCTCCTCCTCTTCCTCCTCCTCCTCCGTCGGTTGCTGCCGCCGCGGCGCCCCCCGCTGCCTGGCCCGAGCCCGCCCCGAAGTGTCGGCGGCTGCATGGCGCTGCGGGAGTTTATTTACACGCAGGCAGAGCCGGCACCGGGCGGGGCTCCTCGGGCCCAACGGCAGCCGCCGAAGCCAATCAGAGGACTCCGCCGGAGACAGCAGCCCAGGGCGGGGAGGGAGGGAGGAGGGGAGGGAGGGACACGTCTGCTCCCCCCCCGCCCCGTCACCTGAAGGCTTAGAAGGGGCGCACCTCGTGGGGGGCGGGCGGGGGGGTTCTTCGCCTGAAAAGGGGGAAGGCGGAGAAGGGAGCGCCCCGGAGGGGAAGGAGGGGCCGCGAGGGCACGGAAGGCAAGGCTAGTGGGGGGGGGGGGGTTGACTCCACGCCGTGCTAGCGCGCCCCGCCCCGCCCCGCCCCACCCGCAGACCTCTGGCTGCGATCCCAGGCCCGGACTTCTGCGGGGAGCCCAGCCAGCCATGCAAGGGAGCCTTCGCACGGCAGCCTTCCTCGATGGATCCGAAGCGCCCTCCCGAAATCCCCGGAGCTGGTGCCCAGCGGGGAGGGAGGGGAGGCCAGAGGCGCCCTTGGCCCGGGCATCCGTTGGCAATCGGCCCCCTGCTCGCTTCTCCCCCGGAGCACCGCCAGCCTTCGCTCCCCAGGCGACAAGGACAGTCCGAAGCCGAGCTGCCCCGGCCTTGGCGAGGGGTTCCACCCGCTTAGGGATCAGGAGCCCGGGCGACGGTTGCCAACAGGCGGGAGGGGGGGCGGAGGGGATGCCCCGGCTCTTTCTTAGAAGTTTAACGTGTGGCAATTGGCGCGTGACGCTTTTCATGCTCTGGAGCTCAATAACATCCCGCAAAGGACCGAAAGTTTTTTTCCTCCAGGCCTGTTGGCAACTCTACCCCCCCCCCCCCCCCAGTTTTAAAAATCTCCAATGGACCAGCCGACCGGATCCTCCCAAAGGGAGCCTTTTGCAGCTGCGGCGGCCGCCGGGAGCTTTGGTGCGATCTCGGGCAGCGGTTGAGGACGGGAAACGTTGACCTCGGAAGTTAAGAAATGCGGAGAGCAAAAGCCGCCCCCCCCCACCCCGCACAGTTGCAGAAGGCTGTGGGCGAAGGAGGGGAGAGGAAGCAGCCGCCAGCCCTTTCGAGGCACGCGGAAACCGCAGTAGAAAGGAAGAGGAAGAAGAAGGAGGAGGAGGAGGAGGAGAAGGAGAAGAAGAAGAAGAAGAAGGAGAAGAAGGAGAAGAAGAAGAAGAAGAAGAAGGAGAAGGAGAAGAAGGAGAAGAAGAAGGAGAAGAAGGAGAAGAAGAAGGAGAAGAAGAAGGAGAAGAAGAAGGAGAAGGAGAAGAAGAAGAAGAAGAAGAAGAAGAAGAAGAAGAAGAAGAAGAAGAAGAAGAAGAAGAAGAAGAAGAAGAAGAAGAAGAAGAAGAAGAAGAAGAAGAAGAAGAAGAAGAGCTCATTCACAAGTCAAACTGGGACCCACAAAACAATCACGCTTCAAACTGACTCTTGACTTAAGGGAAACGAAGGTGGGGTCACTGGGGGAGACTGGGATGCGGCCAGCACCCGCCCCCCCCCCTCAGTCTGCCCCACCTCAGAAGGGTTAGGGCCAGGTGGGAACAACCAGGCGCGCTCACGGGAGTGTTTGGATCCTTGCGATTTCCCGGGATTACATGAGCATTTTGCAGAACTGCATTTGTTTGCTAATTTCAGACTCTGCTCAAGAACCTTTTTTTCCTCGAAGGCTAGCCGACAGTCCTCCTCACCGCGCTTTTCAGTAGCCGGCGGTCTCCGCCTTTCTTCTCGATTCGAAGTGAATCTGTCACCGCTTGTCTTTCAGCCCCGCCTCCCCGCACCCCAAGAGCCCTCTGGACCCGGCTCTCCCTTTCGGCACAGAACCTCCGCAGGGCGAGAATCCACGAACTGCATGAGCAGCGATGGATCTGGAGCCCCGGAGCGCCTTAAGGCTGACATCACAAACGCGCACAACGATCCACTTTCAATCCACTTCGAAAGCACTTTCCAACTTGATGTTGCCGGTTCACACAGTAAAATCCAGTTGGGAAATGTGGCTTGGAAGGGCAGGGGGTGTGATCGCAGCCGGAGTGCAAAGACCGATTTCACACTAGACCTTTAATCCTGGTTTAGCCCGGGCCCCAAAATGACATCCTACACTAAGATCAGAGTCATCTGATTCTCGTGTAGAATGTCAGTTCGGGGACAAGGGCTAACCCAGGAGTTCAGATCTAGTGTGAAGCTGGCCTTTCCCAGAGGCAAAATCCCCTTCTTCGGGTACCCTGGAAAGATCGAGGGTCTCTAACTGGGGGCCCTGCAAGACTCCAGCCCAGCGCTTCTCTCTGGGTCGCCTGGACCGAATCTGATGCAGTTTAAAGGCTTCTCGCCGTGACGAAAGAGCGCGTGCCGGCCGGGTCAAGCCCCCCCCCCTTAAAAACACTAAATAACCAAAGCTTTATAAGCGCAGGGAGGCTGGTGCTCTTGCCTCACCCCCCTCCCAGAGGCAGGGCTGCCCTCTGAAAGCCGCCCGGGGAGCTGCTGGAAGGAAAGGCGGTGCGTTCTTCAGATGCGCCCAGGCTCCTGGCGATTCCGCCTCCTTAGAAGCACCGACGGGAGACCCGCCACCTGCCCGCCTTGCGGAGAAGGCAATCGCGGTTCCGGAACGTCCCGAGAGGGCTGGAAGGTCCAGCCGCCGGTCGGTCTACGGGGGGCTACAGAAGGAGGCTATTTCCCCCGCCCGCCCTGGTGCTTCCTCCCTTCTGTGCGAGATGGGGTGGAAAAGGTGAAGGCGCAGGCTTCCAGGAAAAGGGGGCAGGCAAGAGAGCCCCCCCCCCCGTCCCCTGGGGTGATCCGCCTGAGGTTGCCTGGCCGGTGAATTTTGAAGCGCCGCTGGCTCAACCCTGCCCCAGTCTCCTGCGGCACAATCGCCGCTTGCTTTGCCCGAAGCGCTTGGCTGAAATAGCCGCGGGTTGGCATTCCCGCGTTTTAAGCACATTGTAGGGACAGAGACAAGACCGCACCCTATTTGCTCGCCGCCTGACTCTTTCCATAGCCCGCCTTTCCCTCTGAGATGAAAGACGGCTGATGAGAGAATACAAACGGTTTCCTGGGTCCAGCATAAAACGCCCCGTGGAAGTCCAGCAGCCCAAGGCCAGGCATCCGAAAAACAAGATAGTCAAGGGAGTTACAAAGGTAGGGCACAATGCAGGAAATGTGGGATGATATCTCGAAGAAGCACTGCAAGGAACTACAGTCTATTAGAAAGGTGTCCTTCTGGACCATCGATCTATTTGGGGGCTTCGTAGGCAAAAAAAAAAAAAAAAAATCCCAAAAAATCCTAGGTAAAAAAACAACGACCCAACCTTCCGTCGAGGTCGGACCAGACTCTTGAACGAAAAGGTTTGCAGCTCAGGGGGAGCTGAATTCAACCACTTAAAGAGAAATTGTGGCGGAAGCGCCGCCTCGACGTCCAGCCACCCTCCCGATCCAGAAAATCCCCAAAGATTTATCCCTAGCAACATTGCGCGAGGAGGCAATACAAAGGGAAATCCCCAAAAGATTTATCCCTAGCAAAATTGCGCATTGGAGGCAATACAAAGGGAAAGGGATACGTTGCGGGCGTCGACGGGGGGGAGAGAGAAATCGGGGCCGTTCGAGAGTGGGGAATCGAAATGCTCTTTGGGGTCGAGCCCAGTTTCTTGAAGAGGATCGGAAGTCAACAAAAGCACGGCCGAAGCGGCTGGAAGAGAGGGCTTGGCGTGGCCGAATTAAGACCTCCCTGTTTCCCACTGGCTAAGGAAGGGGCGAAAAAGAAATAAATGCGCCCCGACAGGCAGGATCCGGCCGAGGAGACGCGCCTAGCAAGATTTTTGAAATGTAAAAGGCTGTAAACCAAATCCCAGATTAGGAAATCTCATTGAAATCAGCTCCAGCCGAGCGAACCAGGGAAGTCGCCGGGTCGCCTGACTTCGAGGGGGTCTCCTGCGCCTCTTTAAGGGCACAAAGGCTACGATCCTGAAACGCTTTCCTGGGAGTCAGGGCCACTGGATACATGGGGACTTTCTTCAGAGTGGACCTCGTTGAGTTTTGCCTATTTATTCCCGAGTAACTGCAGTGGCGCAGCCGGGCTGGCCAGGAAGCGAATCGCCCGCTATCCGGTGGGGCTTAAACCCAGGGAGCTGCGCGTCCGATGGCGCTTCCTTACGCGTCTCCTGTCTTCCGAGCAAAGCGACTGGCCACTACCAGAGATTATTCCCCACCGTTCCCGACCTTCTCCACTTTGAAAAATAGCTTCGGCTCCCTGGGCTCCTGTCCCAGACACCGAGACTTAGGAGAAGCGCTTTCACGGAGCTCCTCTCGGGCGGGATCTTGGCCACTTTGGCCCAGGCATTCCCCTCCCCCCCCCTTTAGTTGGCTTTGATTTCCCAAAGCCGCCCTCTGCCCTGGCCCCTTACTCGGAATCCCGTTTCAGCCGACTGTTACTCACGGGGAGACCGGCCTAGGGGCGCCTGCGCATCAGCGCCACCCCCCCCCCCTTTTGGACCCCAATCCAAGCAACTGCAACTCCACTCCCGTTAGGGTGGCGCCCACACCCCCCCAGGCTGCCTTCTTCTTCCGTTAGAACTTGCCCCCTCCTCGCACTTCGGGTTCCCCGTTCGTTTACTCGGAAGTAATCCCTAGCCAATGTGCCCTCTAAGCTGCAGAGTCTTGGGAGCAAACATTCCACTTTGCGAGCCGCTGGCATCAGTGAGTTTGCTGCGCGGCCATCCTTCCTGAGCGAAGCCAAAACTGTGTGCGCTGGAGGCTCAGCATCTGTGAGCTAGCTCACCCTCGCTCAGCTGAGAGGGAACACCGGTCCCTGCGTCTTTCCGTGGGGCGTCATTCCTAAATGCCCCCGGGTCGGACTCTTCGACTGAATCAACCCGAGCAAACTTTTTATTTTTTGCGGGCGGGGGGGGGGGAATGCTGAACTTTAGGATGGATCGTGGCCCCAAGCCCCACCACCCACCACGCGCAAAGAAGTCACTTCTCTTGGAAGCGCCTGTGGATTCTTACGCCGCTTGGAAGGCTGGGGTGGGGGGGGGGGGGTAGGAAGGAAGCTGCCCGCGGACCGAATGAGGGCTGCAGCCGTCGAGCCCACAGAAGGACACGGGCATGACGAGGACTCCTCCCAAGCCGCCTCTCCCTAGTGCTCATTCTCCCCCCACCCCGCCGGCCCGTTGGTGCCTTTCTTTCTGCGCACAACCAGCTGGGCAGGAGAGCTCAAGGGCGAGCCCTGCCCGCTGCACTGGCGCTTTTCTTCGCTTCCCTGGCACCGGCAGGCCTGCCCAGCCCAGCCCTCCAGGACCCTCCTTTTTGCTCGGCTCGCTCGGAGCCCCAGAGCTCCCGGTGCGTTTTTGCTCGCAAGCGAGCCCCCCTGACTTCTCGCGGACGAATAGATTTCCACCTGGGAACTGCGAGGCGCGCCCCGTCGAGCGGGATCTACGCCCAAGTAAGCGGTGGAGTCCTGCAAGCAGGGGGGCTTCCTTTCGAGGAAACACCTCGGGGATCCCCTCAGGCTGCACCGCGCGGGAAACTGTTGCGCGACCCACAAGGGTCCGGCTCCAGCTGAAGGAGGCGACACAAAGGTCCAGCAAAAAGGGGAAAGAGAGAGGCTGGCCCCGGAGGGGAAAGAGGCGCGGAGCTCTCAGAGGCGGGGCCCGCTTCACAAACCAGCCTGACCCCCTGGAAAAGGGAGGGAGGAGCGGCGAATTCTCTGTTGCTATTCCTGCAGAGGTGGCTATGCCAATTTCCACGCCACTCGTTTCCACCCCAAACTAGCTGTGAAGGGAGCGCATTTCCCCGGGAAAACCTTGGACCGCCCCTTCCCTTTCCTTCGGGGGAAATATGAATATATGAAGCTGCCTTCTACTGAATCAGGCTCTCGGTCCGTCAAAGTCAGTCTTGTCTACTCAGACTGGCAGCGGCTCTCCGGGGTCTCCAGCTGAGGTTTTTCACTCCTATTTGCCTGGACCCTTTTTAGTTGGAGATGCCAGGGATTGAACCTGGGACCTTCTGCTTCCCAAGCAGATGCTCTACCACTGAGCCACCGTCCCTCCTACATATGAAGCTGCCTTCTACTGAATCAGACCCTCATCAGACCATCAAAGTCAGTCTTGTCTTCTCAGACTGGCAGCGGCTCTCCAGGGTCTCAAGCTGAGGTTTTCCACGTCTCCTTGCCTGGACACTTTTTAGTTGGAGATGCCGGGGATTGAACCTGGGACCTTCTGCTTCCCAAGCAGATACTCTACCACTGAGCCACCATCCCTCCTACATATGAAGCTGCCTTCTACTGAATCAGACCCTGGGTCCATCAAAGTCAGTCTTGTCTACTCAGACTGGCAGTGGCTCTCCAGGGTCTCCAGCTGAGGTTTTTCACGCCTCTTTGCTTGGACCCTTTTTTGGAGATGCCAGGGATTGAACCTGGGACCTTCTGCTTCCCAAGCAGATGTTGTACCACTGAGCCACCGTCCCTCCCTCGAAATAGACATCGGCTTCTCCAGTTTTCTGAGAGGGGAGCGCCGCCCCTTTCTTTAAAAATATGCTCGGTTTAGTTGCGGTATTTTTGAAAAGCTGCTTCTGTGCCTGAAGTTGAAGCCGCTCCTGTGTGGGAAGGGGGGGGGGGGGAGAAAGAGAGCTCTCCCCCACACCTCCCCCAACCATTGTTTCAATCCGGTTCAGAAATGTTATGAAGGGGCTAGCCTCCCACAGAAATGTTAATTTAAAAAACCAAAACCTTAAAATAGCCACCCCCTCAAGGAGGCTGTCTGCTGTATCTCTGTCTGCTGCAGCTTAGCCTCTTCGCCTAGGGAAGCAGGGGCTGCCATGCAAATTCTTCATAGCTCTGGAAAGTTAGGTAGGATCGGCAGGCTTACTTCCTCTCCAGACAAGCAACGTAATTACCTGCCTGCCAGGAGGTTTCCCGTTGTGTGGCTGCATGAGTCACTGCTTTGGTCTTGCCTCTTTCCAATTAGGTCAGGATTTTTCCAACAAAATGTTCACACACACACCCCTTTTAGAAAGCCTTTTTTTAAAAAACTGCCAAGCTGCTTCTGTGAATGGGTAAATGAGATTTTAAAACTGCAAATCTTATCCGTGTTCTCCAGGCTTGTATATTTCTGAATCTCCATACCGAGACCCCACAGAATTACTCTGCCTCAGGTGTGGTTGTTGGCTGAAACTCACTGGGCTTGCCGCACAGGAAGCCTGCACAGACTCATGCAGAAACAACAGGACATCTTAGAGAACAATTGTTCAGCGTAGCAAATAATAGGCTGTCCAGTCGGAGATGTTATTTTGTTTCTCGGCCACTAGTTGGCGCTTTAACCACATCCTTCAACACTGCAGCTTCATAAAATCGTTTCGTATAACAACCCTGTGGGTATTAAAATCAAAACCTCACTGCCAACGGAGGGTTTTCAGAACCCACAGCCAGTTTACCTCCCACCAAGTCTGCTGGGGGAAAAACAGCATTAAGCTGACACACGCACAGCCCTTCTTCTCCCTCTAATGCTTTTCTACTGGAATTTCCCAAGCTACCACTAACAACAACAAAAAAATCTTGCCTAGCGTTTTCAAATCGCTGTTAGCATAGACCATCAGCTAACAGACTAAGGTAGACACTGAGAACATGCCATGAACATGCGCAGTGGCTTAAGCCTCACAGCCAGAGCTGATCCAGGTGGGCAGCCGTGTGTCCAGTAGCACCTTTAAGACCAACCAAGTTTTTATTGAGAACGTCAGCTTTCGTATGCTAAAAGCACATTTCATCAGACAATAGCATGGGATGGAATTAGCAGTCCTACATATACAGGGAGTGGGCAGTGAATTAGCACGCAGAATAGTGAAAATGTTCTTAGCAGATTAAAAGAATGTCTAGTTGGGGGTCTGATTTTTCCACCTAGTCAACCCAAATGGACAATTACCAGATCTCAACTTTGGTGGTCTTAAAAGTGCTACTAGACCCCAACTTTTTTTCCAGAATTCCCTCCCTCCCTCCCTCCCTCAAGTTTGCCCTGCTCTACTGAGGGAGGGACGGTGGCTCAGCGGTAGAGCATCTGCTTGGGAAGCAGAAGGTCTCAGGTTCAATCCCCGGCATCTCATACTAAAAGGGTCGCTGCAAATGGGTGTGAAAAACCTCAGCTGGAGACCCTGTTTGCTGTGTGAAAACGCCGATCCTTTCTGCAGCCCCCGGGGCAGATAGTGTGAAATTGGAAGGAAGCCCCGCTGAGAAGACGAACGTGAGACCTGCGTAAGGTGAGTGCGAAATCAGTCCTAGATTTTCAGATTTATTACTGATTTAATACTGACTTTGATGGACCGAGGGGGGTCTGATTCAGTAGAAGGAGGGGAGGGCGGTCCAAGGTTTTCCCGGTGAAATGCGCTTGGGGAGGGATGGTGGCTCAGTGGTAGAGCATCTGCTTGGTAAGCAGAAGGTCCCTGGTTCAATCCCTGGCATCTCCAAAAAAGGGTCCAGGCAAATAGGTGTGAAAAACCTCAGCTTGAGACCCTGGAGAGCTGCTGCCAGTCGGGGAGGGACGGTGGCTCAGTGGTAGAGCATCTGCTTGGGAAGCAGAAGGTCCCTGGTTCAATCCCTGGCATCTCCAACTGAAAAGGGTCCAGGCAAATAGGTGTGAAAAACCTCAGCTTGAGACCCTGGAGAGCCACTGCCAGTCTGGGTAGACAATACTGACTTTGATGGACCCAGAGTCTGATTCAGCATAAGGCAGCTTCATATGTTCATATGTTGTTTGTAAAGGTTATGGTAGCAGTTCTTCAACAGGTTGGGACTTAAAAGTGGGTCGTGACTCTCTCAGGCAGGATGGAGGAGGTGGAATAGGGTGAGCAGAGAGAGCAGGTTCAGTGAGGGATCTTAACCTGTTGCTCAAGAATGCTATAGTTCTAGGAGACCGTCAGCATGGCACAGTGGTTAAAGTGCCAGCCTGGGATCTGAGAGACCCAGGTTCAAATCCCAGTTCCACCATGGAGGTTTTCTGGGTGGCCCTGTACCAGTCACTCCATCTCAGTTTAACCCGGGGTGGCCAAATTGTGATTTGGGATCCACATGTGGTTCTTTCATTCACATTGTGTGGCTCTTGAAGCCCCCCCCCCCCCGTTGGTTGGCTTGGAGAATGCATTTAAAGTTAAAGTTGCTCTCTTTCCACCTCTCCCTCCCGTCTATGTTCCTTCCTTCCTTCCTTCCTTCCTTCCTTCCTTCCTTCCTTCCTTCCTTCCTTCCTTCCTTCCTTCCTTCCTTCCTTCCTTCCTTCCTTCCTTCCTTCCTTCCTTCCTTCCTCCTTCCTTCCTTCCTGTCTTGTGGCTCTCAAACATCTGTCATTTGTGTCGTGGCTCTCAAACATCTGACATTTATTCTATCTGGCTCTTACATCAAGCAAGATTGCCCCCCTAGCCTAAGCTAACTCACCAGGTGCTTACTGTGGGGATAGAAGTAGGAGGGGAGAATGATGCTGTAAGAGGCTTTAGCTCCCTGTTGGTTATAAGTTAACTATTGGATAGCCCAGGAAAGGCTGATCTCCTCAGATCTTGGAAGCTGAGCACGGTCGATTCTGCCAAGTATTTGGATGGGAGACCTCCTTGGAATACCAGAGCTGGGAGGCAGGGGCAGCCCTTATTCAGCCACCTCTCTGAAGAGCCTCCAGGCCCCTAGTAGGGGTCAGTCACCAGAGGTTACCATGACTTCCAGACGCGTACACACAGAGTAACAGACATACATATAAAAATACAAAAAAAATCCGACTATTGAACATGAAAAATAAACCCGTTTCTTGTACAAGGGAAAAGTACAAGGGCATGACTTCACAAGTCGGCCTGGCTTCAAAAAAGTTGAGAACCTCTGGGATATAGAGGTCGTAGGATGGCTGTGCACTTTTCGTCGCTCTACAGAAGTTAGATTTATCCAAAAGTGACTCCGTTCACAGAAAAAAGGTTTCCATTCCTTGAATATGCCGCCAGAAATTATATTCAACCATGTGATCCAGCTCGTCTTTAAATATCAAAAACTTAACGAGATAAAACAGATCTGATTGGCACAATGCTTGGCTGTGCAATGCATACTGGCACTGATAGATAACTCTCGCTGCTTGCTGCACGAAAACGCCGATGCTTGCTGCAGCCCCAGGGCAGAGAGTGTGAAATTGGAAGGAATTCCTGCTGAGAGGAGGAATGTGAAAGCGACGTAAAGTGAGTGGGAAATCGGTGTTAGTCTTTAGGCTGCTCGTTTTTATTTTGGAAGAGACTTATCAGATTTCTGGGTGTTGATCACTTCTCAAAGTCACCCAATAATAAATCTGAAAATCTAGGACTGATTTCGCACTCACCTTACGCCGGTCTCACGTTCGTCTTCTCGGCGGGGCTTCCTGCCAATTTCGCACTATCTGCCCCGGGGCTGCAGAAAGGATCGGCGTTTTCACGCAGCAAACAGAAACTGGTTTTTAGAGGTTTCTGTTTGCTGCGCGAAAACACTGATGCTTGCTGCAGCCCCGGGGCAGATAGTGTGAAATTGGAAGGAAGCCCCGCTGAGAAGACAAACGTGAGAGCAGTGAAAGGTGAGCGCAAAATCAGTCTAGGAGCGTTTTCACACTTAACTTAAGCCGGAGCGATGTCCCTCTTCGCCGCGCAGCGTCTGCACGGTTTTCGCACTAATTGCTCCGCAGAACCTGGAAGAGCCGCAAAGTCCCGCGGCTTTTGCGTCGCAAATGTAAACTGGTTTTTGGCGGTTTACATTTGCGACGCAAAAGCCACGGGACTTTGCGGCTCTTCCAGGTTCTGCGGAGCAATTAGTGCAAAAACTGTGCAGACGCTGCGCGGTGAAGAGGGACGTCGCTCCGGCTTAAGGTAATTGCGAAAACGCTCTAGGTTTTTAAAGAAAGGTAGTAGGGGTATGCTCACAAATCTGAAAACAAAAGCCCACTTGTTTCAATAGGCCTTATTTCCAAATGAATAAGGGTTGAAAAGAGAAAGGGGGAGGAGAGAGAGAGAGAGATTCTCGTCTTTCCCTAAGGATTCCTCTTTGAGGCTTAAATTTGCTGCAATTTTAGAGCAGCTACAGTTTGGGGAAACTCCTGTCAAATCCAGTTTGTTAGCCGGGGAATAAGCACAGCCTAATTGATGTAAATTCAAAGCCTATCTGACTACAATCTTCCTAATCGGTTTAGTTAGGGAAACAAATAGGTTCCATTCACTGGCCAGGTGGTAAATGTGTGTATTTTACTTCCTTCGCTGCTAACTGTTGCCAGTCCACACCCTGAGCCTTGCTGTGTTTTAGGCTGCACACACCAATCTGTGCCTTCCCTTCCAGACAGACCTAGAGAAGACTGGGCTGCACGTTTTCTTGACACGTCTCAACGGAAAGAACTCCCACATCAGCATCTTTAGAGCTGGCCTTCCAGGTTTCCATCTACAACCAGGGTTTTTTTTTTTTTGTAGAAAAAGCCAAGCAGGAACTTTTTTGCATATTAGGAACTCATATCAGGAACTTTTTGCAGGAACTCATTTGCATATCAGGCCACACCCCTGACATCACCATTGTTTCACGCAGGGCTTTTTGTAGGAAAAAACCCAGCAAGGGCTCATTTGCATATTAGGCCCCTGATGCCAAGCCAGCTGGAACTGCGTTCCTGAGCATTCCTGCTCAAAAAAAGCCCTATCTATAACCATCAACATGTCTGGACCAAGAAGCATTCACTATATGAAGTGGAAAGTATTGCATCCCATGGAAACGGATAGAAATGATTTAATTTTACCAGCAAGGTGTATTTATGAATGCCAGTGTAAAGCATATTCCTATTCACTTTACCCTGTCATTATTGTAATATTTTTTTTGTTCTAGGATAGCCATTGTGAGGAAACGACCCCTCTTTCCCAAATATTATAGTCACAAGCACGGTTGCCAGGGCGCCTGGAGAAGTGAGCTTGCACCCTTCTGGCCAGAGAGTGCGAGTAAAGCCATCCAGGAACCAAATGGGACTCATGTGTACTAGCAGCATAAGTGTGCAGGCATTCTACACAGGCACAGAGTGCTTGCCAACATGCATGAACGTTTCTCCCATCACTGAGCGGGCCCGCCATGGTGGGGAAGAAGCTGCGCCGCCACGGAGCTGTCCAGGCGACCGGTGTTGAAGCGCTAAGCATGGAAACCACTGTGTTTCGCTAACGCCACTTGTAGCCATCTTCCTGCCAGGCTGGACTTCATTCCTTCTTAGTGGGAATCTCACGTACACACCCTGAGTCATTCCTAGCCCGCAAGCAACCCATCCGTTTTATGAATGGATTAACAGCTCAACTGTTGATCCTAATTGCTCAGCAATATCCTGAACAATAACTCTTGCCCAGGAGATGATGGTAAAAGAGGAAGGATCTCTCCTGTCACATCCAAGTCTTTTGTATACACCGGGGATACCTAGGTCAATATTTGATTCCCTATTGTCACCTTCCCAGATAATCCCATCTCATCCCAAGCACCCAGCCATTTCCATACTGATACCATCGGAGCCGCCTCAGGCCCTGTTGCAACCTGGAAGTTTCCAGGATGCCCAGGACGAAGGTGGAGTTCATTGGTCAAAGCAAACATCCAATCAGGTGTCACCAAAGACTCACCATTGGTTCAGCCGATGTCCAGCCTTCGTGGTCATCCGCAGAACCTCCCATCTCCCCTCCCAGTCACCTCCCATCCCCTCGGGACTTAGGTGACTCTTTATAACCTGTGGACTAGCTACCCACAGGTGTGCTTCTATTCAGCAACCCATTTCCCGCTGTGTAGATCCATCCCCGATTCCTGATCAGTTTCGGGTCCTCCCCCATTCCCTCACTTGTCGCCATCGGAGTCTTCCTTGGAGTCTGCGAGAGGTAATTATTGCCCTGTCTGTTATCCATATATGTTCCCCTATCAATCTATCTGTATTTCCTAGACCTGTGTGAATGTGTGATTGTTTTGTATTTTATCCTTGTGTGAAAGAACTATTGAGGTGGGGGTGGGGGTGGGCTCCCTCTGGGAATCCTACCCCCCCCCAGGGAAAGTGCATGCGCAATACATAGCCTCTCCTCTCCCGGTGTAGTGAACGCCGCGTGGTCACTGTCTGGCTATGCCTGGCAGATGGTCACTGCAATGGCCTCTCCTGCATTACTGCATCCGTAGCAACACCTTCTCGCTGGTCCCCCCCGTTTTCACAGAGTTTGCTACGTCATGGTGCGACCGAATTGTCCGGCGGTATAACCGGATGGGCAGGCTGGGCCCACCAACTTCGTCAGCCTAAGAGAAGGAAAACTCTAACATCAAACCCGGGCAGATAGAGCTCGTTAATGTAACACCTACCACCTGGAGGACTCACTGCCGGCGTCCCGGCTTACTGGGCCATGGCAGATGACCCCCAGGTGAAAGGGTGGAGCCAGTACCGCGCACACTGCGCTTCACCTAAAAAATTCCTCTGCGCAGGCCTGAAGGGCATATCCACACACACAACCCACAACGCATCAAGTCCTGCAGCGATAGGCAAGGGGCGAAACGGCAGGTGGAAGGTGCCACTGGAAGCCGCAGTCCCGATCCTGCATGTAGGCGGTTCAGGATATTGGTCGCCTGATGCTAACCCGGAGACGAAAGCATCTTTCGGCAGCACCCTGAACGACCAAGCAGCCTTATCTAGGGACAGCACTGCTTGCTCCACACGGAGAGGGGCCTAGAAAAGGTGGCCTAAACAAAGCTCGTCTCCCCCACCCCAGTTGGCTAGCCGCGGTCAACGGGCATCCTTACTTGCGGTCGAAAAATAACAACAAAGAAAAGGCATGCACCTGCCTCACAAAGTGTGCAAAGACTAAAGCTTGCGTGTTGGAACATCAGAACCATGCTTGACACAGTAGGCAGTGGTCGCCCTGAACGACGCTCTGCTCTAGTTGCCCACGAACTTCTCAGGTTGAATATCGACATAGCAGCTCTCAGTGAGGTCCGTTTCCCTGAGGAAGGTAGTCTTCAAGAACACGGTGCTGGCTATACCCTCTACTGGTCGGGTAAGTCAAAGGCTGAGAGCCGCCTTTCTGGCGTTGGCTTCATGGTCAGGAACTCCATTGCCTCCAAACTCGAAAACCTGCCAACAGGTCACTCAGATCGCATCATGTCCATGCGCCTCCCACTTCAAAACAAGCAGCATGCAACACTCTTCAGTGTGTATGCCCCAACCCTTCAAGCAGATCCTGCAGAAAAGAACAAGTTCTATGCTGATCTACGCAACCTCGTACGGAAGACCCCTACAGAGGACAAGGTGATCATCCTTGGCGACTTCAATGCCAGAGTAGGTAAAGACTCGGAAGCCTGGAAAGGAGTACTTGGCAAACACGGCATTGGCAACTGCAATGACAACGGGCGCCTCCTGCTAGAATTCTGCATGGAGCACCAGCTCACCATCACCAACACTATCTTCCAGCAGAAGAACAGTCTGAAGACAACCTGGATGCACCCACGGTCCAAGCATTAGCACCTTATCGACTACATTCTGGTGCGCCAGAGAGACCTTCGAGATGTCTTACACACCCGAGTAATGCCCAGTGCAGAATGTCATACGGATCATCGTCTTGTACGCTGCAATCTCCGTCTTCACTTTAAACCCACACCCAGGAGAGGAGGTATCCCTCGGAGGAAGTTTCAGGTTGGCAGCCTCCAGTCAGCCGAAGTTAAAGCTGCCTTCCAGGCAAAACTCCAGTCAAGAATTGAGGCCCTCAGTTGCCCCACAGACCCTTCTCCAGAAGCACTCTGGGAACACCTAAAAACTACCGTCCTGCAGATCTCTGAAGAAGTCCTCGGGTTCTCCACAAGGAAGAACAAGGACTGGTTTGATGAGAACAATCAAGAGATCCAAGAATTACTGGCAAAAAAGAGATCTGCCTACCAAGCACATCTTGCTCAGCCCTCCTGTCCTGGGAAAAAAGCAACCTTTCGCGCTGCATGTAGCAACCTCCAGCGCAAGCTTCGAGACATTCAGAACGAGTGGTGGACCAAGCTTGCAGAGAGAACCCAGCTGTGTGCAGACACTGGTGATTTAAGAGGGTTCTACGAAGCCCTGAAGGCAGTATATGGTCCATCATATCAGGCTCAGAGTCCCTTGCATAGTGCAGACGGCCAAGTGCTCCTCACAGACAAGGCATCCATACTGAACCGGTGGTCGGAGTATTTTCAGGTTCTCTTCAGTGCCAACCGCGTAGTTCAAGATTCAGCAATCCACCTCACCCCACTTCAACCGGTGAAAACAGAGTTGGATGAGATCCCCACCCTAGAAGAGACTGTTAAAGCCATCAAGCAACTGAAAAGTGGCAAGGCAGCAGGAGTTGATGGAATTCCACCAGAGATCTGGAAGCATGGGGGCACAGTACTACATAGCTCACTTCACAAAGTACTTGTCACCTGCTGGGAACAAGGCAAATTACCACAGGACTTTCGCGATGCAATCATCATCACCCTATACAAGAACAAAGGGGAAAAGTCAGACTGCTCCAACTACCGGGGGATAACCCTGCTCTCCATCGCAGGCAAAATCCTTGCCAGAATACTCCTGAACAGACTGGTGCCCACCATTGCAGAAGAACTCCTCCCAGAGAGTCAGTGCGGCTTCAGAGCTAACAGGAGCACCACCGACATGGTATTTGTTCTCAGGCAGCTCCAAGAGAAATGCAGGGAACAGAACAAGGGTCTGTATGTGACTTTTGTCGACCTTACCAAAGCTTTCGATACCGTTAGCAGGAAAGGCCTGTGGCAAATCTTGGAACGTTTAGGATGTCCCCCAAGGTTCCTCAGCATGATCATCCAGCTACACGAAGACCAGCGAGGCCAAGTCAGACACTGCAACGACCTCTCGGAGCCCTTCCCAATAGGCACAGGTGTAAAGCAAGGCTGCGTTCTCGCGCCAACTCTCTTTACGATCTTCTTTAGCATGATGCTTCAAAGAGCCGCAGTAGATCTAGATGAGGACGATGGTGTCTACATCCGCTATCGCACCGATGGCAGCCTGTTCAACCTGAGGCGACTAAAGGCACACTCCAAGACAATGGAAAAACTCATCCGAGAGCTACTGTTTGCTGATGATGCTGCACTCGTCTCCCACTCGGTATCAGCTCTGCAGCATATGACGTCCTGCTTTGCAGAGGCTGCCAAGCTATTCGGCCTAGAAGTTAGTCTGAAGAAGACAGAAGTTCTCCACCAGCCTGCACCCCAGGAAGATTATCACCCTCCCTGCATCACTGTGGGTGAATCAGTTCTGAAGACAGTCCAGCAGTTCAGCTACCTGGGGTGCATCATCTCCTCAGATGCCAAGATCGACAAAGAGATTGACAACAGGCTGGCAAAGGCAAACCGTGCATTTGGCCGACTGCACAAAAGAGTGTGGAGCAACAAGCATCTGAAAAAAGGCACAAAGATCAATGTTTACAAAGCGGTTGTGATGACAACCCTCATCTATGGCTCCGAATCGTGGGTTTTATACCGTCATCACCTGCGACTCCTTGAGCGCTTTCATCAGCGCTGCCTTCGCACCATCCTCAACATCCACTGGAGTGACTTTGTGACCAACACTGAAGTCCTCAAGCGGGCAGAGGTTACCAGCATCGAGGCACTGCTGTTGAAGACGCAGCTGCGCTGGGCAGGGCATATTTCTAGGATGGAAAACCACCGCCTTCCCAAGATTGCCCTGTATGGCGAACTCTCCACCGGCCATCGAAATAGAGGGGCACCAAAGAAGAGGTACAAGGACTCCTTGAAGAAATCCCTTAGCACCTGTCGCATCAACCATCACCAGTGGTCTGACCTAGCCTCAGATCGCAAAGCATGGAGGCACACCATCCACCAGGCTGTCTCTTCCTTTGAGAACACACGCATAGCTGGTCTTGAGGACAAAAGGAGATTGAGGAAGAATCGCACTGCTACAGGACCAACCCTAAATCAGACTTTTCCCTGCAGCCGCTGTGGCCAGACCTGCCTGTCCCACATTGGTCTTGTCAGCCACCAGCGAGCCTGCAGCAAACGTGGACTATTGCACCCTTCTTAAATCTTCGTTCGCGAAGCCAAGCCGAGAGAGAGAAAGAACTATTATTCTAAATAAATTACAATTGATTTTACTAAATTAGAGTCCTTTTATTGAGCATTCACTCTCTGGATGGTTGAGCCTGGTATACATTTGGTAAAAAGATTCCTATTAAGCCGGGTGTCCACCTAACTAATTCCCCAACCTCGTTTTGAGGGCATTTGGCTTAACACCATTACCACTGCTACAGCCCTTTAAGAATGCTTAAAGCATTTCACGCATGTTATGCCTCAGCTTAAATATCATGCCAAGTGAGCACAAGCTGTTTGCCTGTGTGGATTCCCACATGCCTTAAAATGTAAATGAAAACTTGGTCTGGTCTGTTCAAAGAAGGGTGCTTTGCCTTAGGTTTATTGCTGTTTAAAAAAGGTGGTGGTGGAAAGTGCCATCAAGTTGCAGCCAACTGATTGGTGGTCCAGGTGAGTTTTTAAAGGCAAGAGACAAACAGATGTGGGTTGCAACTGCCTTTCCAGACTCCTTGACCATCTCCCCATCCAAGTGCTAATGGGGACCAACCCTGCTTACATTCTGGGATCTGACAAGATCAGGCTATCCTGGGCCATCCAGGTCAATGAGGGAGGAATGACACAGCCCGTTTGTAGTGTCAAGGGACTTAGGAGGGGGTGCCACTCCACTTAACATGGTACTGTCAAGGTAGCTTAAACCAGTTCAACCAGAATGAATAAATACACCAAACTGCTTTTGCCAGCACAACCTGCCCCCACCTCCCCCATAAAATACAAAAGAGACTTGCCAATGAATTGGGACAGTAACACTCTCTCTCTCTCGCCCCTTCACTGGAAGAAGCAGAAAATCATTAGCTGGTCTAGGTGTATGCTTATGAAAGCTACCTTAACATGGATATGTGGTGGTTTTTCTGTGAACAGTTAAATTCTTTTAAACTTGATTTAGGGACGAAACCAAATTTTGAAAGCTGTCTGTTCCAAGTGTCTGCAGTCTGATTTCATTTATCCCTTGTGGAGAAAGCTTGGGGATGTCAGTTTTACTTTGGCCAGATCACATCAATTATGTTTTAACTTTTATTTAAGCCACTACTTGCAGCTGCCTTCCAGACAGGGCTTTTTTTGTAGAAAAAGCCCAGCAGGAACTCATTTGCATATTAGGCCACACCCCTACATCACCACTGTTTTGCAGCGGGAACTAATTTGCATATTAGGCCACATACCCCTGGCACCAAGTCAGTCAGAACTGCGTTCCTGTGTGTTCCTTCTGGGAAAAAAAAAGGCCTGTTTCCAGTGAATCAGACTTCTGAGACTATCTTGGTCCATCTTTTCTGCTCAGACTGGCAGAGGCTCTTCAGGGTCTCAGGTGGAGATCTTTCACATCACCTACCATTTGATCCTTTAAGGTAAAGATGCTGGAGATTGGACTTGGGACCTTCTGCAAGAAAAGCAGATGCACTGCCACTGAGCCATGGCCCCTCTCCAAAACTGCCTTATAATCAATAGGCTTAGACTCAAGATTTCTCAGGAAACAGCTTAGCTGATTGTTAGATGGCTGAATATTATAACACCATGTCAGCATTTTCATAATGCAGGAAGAGAGATATAATCTGTTGGGTTTTTAAAAATTTAACGTCAGGAGTGGCGAGCACCTTTGGAAGGAGCTGAAAACATTTCCCATGTGTTTTTTTTTTTCCGTACGGTAAAAAACACAAAAGCCTTCCTTATTTATTTTTAACTACACATTTGTCCTAATCAAGCTGTCCATCTATCCTAGAGGTTCTTGGCCACGTTCCACTCCTCTGCAACAGTTTCGGAAATTGCCTGGGAGTTAAGGGAGCGTGGCGACCTTCCATTTACAAAACTCAGTTGAGAACATAGAAGAAAAGCCTGTGCTGCGTGGCGAAGCATTGCTCAGAGAATCAGACTGTTCAGCTTGACTGGAAAGATATTTTGTTTGAACTGATCCTACTGAAATCTGCACGGTTCCCCCCGCCCCCCCCCCCCCGGATACGGGCTTGGGGCTGAGGCTGAAATGAGTGCTAGAATTGGAAGTGTGGCTACATACTGGGCAGGGAGGTGTTATAAAATGCCACATTTGCAAGTGGCAAGGAAAAGCAAATAGTTAAAGGGTTGGATTTCTATGCGTTCTTTGGCAAACCATTTGGAAGTTGCATAATTTTACTGATTGGCTGATCATTTCAGAAGAAGAAGATATTGGATTTATATCCCGCCCTCCACTCTGAAGAGTCTCAGAGCGGCTCACAATCTCCTTTACCTTCCTCCCCCACAGCAGACACCCTGTGAGGTGGGTGGGGCTGGAGAGGGCTCTCACAGCAGCTGCCCTTTCAAGGACAACCTCTGCCAGAGCTATGGCTGACCCAAGGCCATGCCAGCAGGTGCAAGTGGAGGAGTGGGGGAATCAAACCCGGTTCTCCAAGATAAGAGTCCGCACACTTCACCACTACACCAAACTGGCTCTCCTTATACCCTGCATTTCTCCTCAATGGGGACCCAACATGGCTTACATTGTTCCCCTCCATTTTATCTTCACAACGGCCCTGTGCTGATAGGTTAGGGCAAGAGAGAGCGAGAGAATGATTAGCCCAACATCACCCAATGGGCATTGTGGCAAAGTGAGGATTCGAACCTAGGTCTCCCACATGGTAGCCTGACACTCTAGTTCAGGGGTGGCCAAACTTGCTTAACGTAAGAGCTACAAAGAATAAACGTCAGATGTTTGAGACCCACAATACACGAACAAACACTACACACACGTTTTTATTAAAACTCTTAATACTGAGCTTGGCGGTGCAACCAGCAGCTTCCCTCTCCTACATGCTCATTTTTCTCCCTCAGCTCTTGCACTGTCTTTCCCTGCTCTAGGTGTCTGGGGGACCTCTGTGGTATAGGATAAGTTTTTGCAAGCCTGCCTACTTCCCCCTCCTTCCCTGCTTCACACATGGTGGAAATAGTTACCTACCTATGGGTCAGTGCTCAGAGGCTAATGGAGGTCCTGATGCTATGCACAGTTACTCAAGAGTAAGCCTCAACCTTCGGGAGCTGCAAAATATGCGTGAAAGAGCCGCAAGTGGCTTCTGAGCCACAGTACGTCCACGCCTGCTCTAGGTACCGTGCCACACTGGGTCTCTAGTCTAAAGGCAGAGGCTTTCCTTTTAGCTCATTAAAAATATTTTTACCCCACTTTTCCAAGACAGACTTGATCAAGGTGGCTCAACCCAATAAAATATACAAATAACACCATTAGGAGTCATTGGAACAAAATGAACAGCAAGGGAAAGTATGGAATGAGCCACCGATGGCGAAGAGACAAGCCTGAGCACCAACAGCAAAGTCTCAGCCAGAGAACTCAGGAGCTGGTTAAGCAAAACAAGGCCTGAACCAAATGAGAACACGCTTGAATGGCTGTCTGATACTGGAATGTCAACCATGATGAAGCGAATCTGGGTGGTGCTCTTAAGGGACAGCGTTCAGGTGACGGGCCACCACTGAAAAGGCTCTGCCTCACTTTCCAGAACTGAGCATTTGAATAGAGTCACAGTGATGGGGCAGGTTTTATGATCTCTTTCTTGCTTTTAGCTGGGGCCATGGCTCAGTGGCAGAGCATCTGCTTTGCATAGAGAAGGCCTTGTGTTTATTCCCTGGCATCTTCAAGCAAAAGAGTTAGGGTGGGAACATAAGAGAAGCCATGTTGAATCAGGCCAATGGCCCATCCAGTCCAACACTCTGCGTCACACAGTGGCCAAAAATTTATACACACACACACACACACACACACATACACACTGTGGCTAATAGCCACTGATGGACCTCTGCTCCATATTTTTATCTAACCCCCTCTTGAAGCTGGCTATGCTTGTAGCTGCTACCACCTCCTGTGGCAGTGAATTCCACTGTTAATCACCCTTTGGGTGAAGAAGTACCTCCTTTTATCCATTCTAACCTGACTGCTCAGCAATTTCATCGAATGCCCACAAGTTCTTGTATTGTGAGAAAGGGAGAAAAGTACTTCTTTCTCTACTTTCTCCATCCCATGCATAATCTTGTAAACCTCTATCATGTCACCCCGCAGTCGACGTTTCTCCAAGCTAAAGAGCCCCAAGCGTTTTAACCTTTCTTCATAGGGAAAGGGAAGAGGGAAGAGTTCCATTATTCCCCCCATCCCCATAAAGGCCAGGATTTAATTAGGTAACCATTGATGCAACTTGCTAAATAATGCAGGCAAACCAATAGGTGTACCTTGCATTCACAAGACCTTGGGAAAGCAATCCTAAACTGGTCTACCCAGAATCCTGCTCAGGTGAATGCAATAGGGGCTTATTCCTACGGCATTGCTCTAATTCTTTAATCTTCCTTTCTTCTAAGTGAGAAAGGCTGACTATAAAAATAAGTTAATAAATACTTCTCTGCTTGTTCTCTGAGGATGGCCCAAAGTACCTGCATTGCATGGAATAGATTCAATGTAAAATCCATGATGGATTTGATTAGATCAGATCAGATTTTATTAACAGGCCACGGCCAGTATATATAGATGCTACAACAATCACTCAGAAGAGAATAATAAAACCATTACATGATTGAAACCATCTAAAATGGATTTGATTCATGGACCTCTGGTAGCAGCAGGGCAGGGGAAGTCTGCCCTTGAGATCTTAAAGAGTTGTGCCCAGTCATGGTCTTTAGGTCGACTGTATTGCAGCAATAAAGCCAGAATAATTTTAGCATTGCATATTTAGGTGTGTGTGGATTCGAAGGACATGTGGAAATACCCTCTGTGTCCAATGGCTCTGCACTGTTGGACAGAAAAGGGGATTGTATATTTCTCATCTCTTTGGGCTGAAGGGTTCCGACACAGTACTCTAACCCAACACAAAAGCCTGACTGTTTTCAGAATATTTACAACTCTTTTTTTTTTTAATCTCATGCCATGCATACAAAACATACTTGATCCCTTTCCTAGGAGTCCAAGTGCAAAGTCTTAAAAACATGTGGTTTTTATTGCAAGCAAGAATGAATAACAGCATTCCTCCAATCGCCACATCAAATGGAACAGTAATATCCATCTGCATTGGCGCAAAAACTGCCCCGTTTCCTATTTGCAATTGAATCCTGAAGTTAATTACAAAGCAGAAGGGGAGAGAAGGAGAGACATGATAGTCATATGGGTTGCATTAAAAAAAAAAAGTGGAATTGGAGGGTGGATTTTTTCCAGGGTGGTGGTGGTTGCTACTTGGTTCCTACTGGTTTTCAATTATACATTGACCAGCAAAAGCAACCCTCTTCTGGCCAGAAGAAAATTTAATTTAAAACAGTCAGACTGTCTTTTTATCTGCATTTCACAGAGGCAAATGTGCCTGCAGCATGGTGATAAAAGTTGATGACATCAACACACGTCACTAGATGATGTGATAGAAGATTCAGCACATATGTTCCCCAAAGTTTGGTGTAGTGGTTAAGTGTGTGGACTCTTATCTGGGAGAACCAAGTTTGATTCCCCACTCCTCCACTTGCACCTGCTAGCATGGCCTTGGGTCAGCCATAGCTCTGGCAGAGGTTGTCCTTGAAAGGGCAGCTGCTGTGAGAGCCCTCTCCAGCCCCACCCACCTCACAGGGTGTCTGTTGTGGGGGAGGAAGGTAAAGGAGATTGTGAGCCGCTCTGAGACTCTTCGGAGTGGAGGGCGGGATAGAAATCCAATATCTTCTTCTTCTTCTTCTTCTTCAAAGTGCTGGACATTAGAAAACTTGATGTGCTGGAGGCCTCCACAAATACACAGTGGAGGGTGTTCCGGAATCCACTGGATTCTGGCTTTTATCCACATACTCTGGTGGACTCTGTATCCATCAAAGCCTTCTTTGACATGAACTCAACACTTTTGGTCATCATTGACTATCATGTGTCATGACTGGGATGAATGTCTGAATGCAGCATGCAAAGCAGCCTTCTGACACACACCAAAAGGTGTGCTTGTTACATCCAGGGCCATAGCCAGGATTTTACATTTGGTGGGGCATGTAGGATTTTTGTTTGGTGGGGCACACAGCCTCTGTCCCTGCAACCATGGGCTGTCCCTGCAACCATGGGCTGCCTGCCCAGCCCCCCTCCTGCCTCTGGACCCCCAAAACCAAGGAAATCCAGGGTCTCCAGGCAGAGGCAAGCAATAGCAAGTCCATCTCATCTCAGCTTCTTCAGAATAAAGGACAGAACAGGAATTGCTGGACTAAAGACCCATTTTTCCCATTGCTTGGGAAAAGCATCAGACTTCATTTAATTCCAGCTAATCATGGCTCCGTTTTAGCGAGGTATTATTGAAGTGGATGTTCACAGATGAGGATGGTAAAGTGCTTTTTAATGGGCCACTGCTGGGTTGAGGGAAAGGGGGAAGGTGGCGGGTGGCAGGTGGGGCTCCTGGGCGGCATGAGGAGAGTGGTGGGTGGCTGGGAGATGGAGCTTGGCCATCGGCACTAGCATACCCTCCAGCAGTGACTCCACCACTGGCCACTACCAGTATTTGGTGGGGCTGGGAGCTTGCCTTTAGCGATGGGGCTGCGATGTAGGCCCCACAGTGGCTACAGGCCTGGTGACACTGCTTTTGCTTTGGATATTTAGTTTTGTCTGACAAAAAGTTCTGGGCAACCCCAAAAGCCATCTCTCACTTTTAAACCATGGGCTGCTGTCCCAGTCAAAGATCACTGTATCTTTTCAGTGTCTGTGGGACAGCACTAGCCACAAAACCACTGACTTCCTTTTAATTCAGGTGCCGGTATATAAATTTAAACTACTATCCTCAACTTGAAATCTAAACAGGCTGTTCAGCACCAGTAGGACTTTTAAGGGCAGGCAGAGGATAGTCCCAGCATCCACCCTAAGGCACCACATGCCCCATTTCCCCCTAAGAACAAGAATATGATCCAGCCTGGCTGGATCAGACCAATAGGCTATCTAGTCCAGCATCCTGTTTCCCACAAGGGCCGACCAGATGTCCTGAAAGGCCCACTAACAGGGGAACAGAAGCCAGTGTCCAGCTGTTATTGGGTAATTCCGCATTAGCCTTTGCTCCGGCTCCGACGCTGTGTTTCCCCCGGGGCATATGTTGGTTTCCGCACATTTTGACCTGGGGCGGCAGTTTGACCCGCCTCCGAAGCGGTGCTGCCCCGGATTAAGGAGATCGGCAAAATACCAGATATTTTTTTTGCTGCGGTTTCGAGGCTCGGAATTTTATGTGCAGAACTCGCGCCAATGCGCTGTCAAACTCCTTGCATCAGTAGAACACACCCACATAACTCCACGCTCATGATTCCGCCCAGTTATTTTGTCATACTTCCGCAATTTTACTCCCTTTGAGCAATTGAAAATTATGCAATATTTTCCTGAAATCAATTAATTTTTTTTAAAAAACAACTCGTTTCGCGTTACAACACGAAAACAAATAACGATGTAACGCTATTTTCTTTTTTCCGAATGCATCACTTACTTGCATCCACCCCCTTCTTTACTATATTCCACGTGAATTTGTCAATGTGTCATTGCACTGTGATTACGTTCTTCCCCCCTCCAAAAAAAAAAAATCAATCCTGACTGCTATATGTTTTTCCAAATAAGATCGTTGCAACGCAACTAAATAAAAAGCGATGTTGCACGAACTACTTTAAACGTGCGTGATTGCCACCTTTATCGATTCCCCCCCCCCATGGCCTCAAACGAGAGCGGAAATTTGATTATGTTTACAGCTTTATATTTTTGATAGGTTGGGGAAACTTTCTCCCTTAACCCCTCTGCATATTTCTCCCCCCCCCCCTTTCACGCCTCTGTTTGTAATTTGTTATAGGTTTTAACGGAAAACTGTGTGCTTAACATTCAGCGTGTGTGGATAAAAACGGTGGATCGCCGACTCATATTTCATGGTGCTTAACCTGCCAATGGCAGGGCGAAAGGAAAACACGTGACTTTGCCAGTATTATGCCTCTGGCATTACGTTGTAATGCAAACAAAGACGTTACGTTGTAACGCAAACACGCATGCGTGTAAAAAAAAAAAAAGGGAAACGTATGAGGGAGGGGGAACTCCGGGAGCAGCGGTAATGCCGAATCAGAAAACATGGAACAGATTTGGAATTGAATCCGGGGGAAATCCTCTAATGCGGAATCGGGAAATCTGGCCCGCATGGAATAACCCCGGAGCAAAAGGAGGGCAAACGCCGAATGCGGAATAAGCCATTGCCTCCCCCCACAACTGGCATATTGTTTCTGGAAATGGAGGTTCCATTTAGCCCTCATGGCTGTTCCTCTGAATTCCTGCTCATTGAGCTCAATGGAAAGCAACAGAGGAGGCGCATGCTCCTCTCCCACTGTGATCATAACCCCATCACGGCAGAATAGATGGGGGGTGGGAAAGGAGGGACAATATACATGACCTTGAATCCTATGCGCTCTTGAGAATTTGGGTCTGTGTACCGGTACAATGAATTTTTAATAGAAAGCTTCCTCTGGGTCACGTACTTTGTTTCCTTGGAGATCTGCTGCTAAAATACCAGCTGGACCACTTTTTAAAAAGAGGATATTGTGGATGAAGTCATCTCAGCAAGTAACACTTCAAATGGGCTGCTGACCTCCACAGAAGCTTTCTCAGTATCCAGTGGCATAGGACAGGCTGTATGTTTGCCGTTTCTCTGACCCTTATTCTCCATTAACCTTTAGCCAATGAAAGGGGAGGCAAACAGCGAGGGCACCGGGTAAGGAAAATTAGCATGCTAAGAGCTTTCAAACCATCCTTTTCTTTCTGTTAGACCCCCAATCCCCCCTGTATTTCTAGGGCTGAACACACAATTGTAAGTTCTCCTGCTCTGAGAGCTTTCTATGGGCAGAGGCCTGATTAAATAGCATTATTGACAATGCCATGTCATCATTTCTGAGCGAAAAAAGTGATGCTTAGGAATTTCACAAATGTCTATGATAAAGACCATAGAAATCAGTGAGATCCCTAGAGTGTTGTGAAAGGCTGCGACACTGCTTCTGGGTTTTCACCCGGAAATGAAATCATGGTGTTGGTCATGCCCTCCCCCCATTTTTTTCTCTCGCTATTGAATTGATTGATAGGGGGAAGGTGAGCGCAATGGCAGCGGATTGCCCATCAATTCATCTAGAGAGAGGCAGAACCACACCACATACTGCCTTTCCGATTCTTACATATGCACACCAACTGTGGAAGCTTCCTTCAAAAAACTTCCTTTAAGGCAGAATGTGTGAGATTACTTGAAGTCCTGATTTGCAATAGGATGACACCTTTGTAAAGTAATCAAATTTAAAGAACTGGAATATAAATTTTTCACAAAATGGTACAAAACTCCCTCACAAATAGCCAATATATTCCCAGGAATGAGTTCCAAGTGCTGGCATTGCAAACAATTTAAGGGTTGGTTTGCACATATGTGGTGGGAGTGTGAAGAGGTTAAACCCTTTTGGGGGGAAATTATTCAATTTATTAGAAAAATCTGCAATGTACCATTAACCATTGGCTTTAATATGATGTTGTTAAGCACAATAGGAAGTCCGGCACTAAGTAGACCCACTCAAAACCTTGTCAAGGCAATGATACTAGCGGGGAAGGCGGTTATCGCTTTGGGGTGGAAAGATAAAAGTAAATGGTCAATAGAAATCTGGCACAGCTATTTGTTTGATTACATACAGTCTGACATCGTGGCAACAATCAACAAGGATTCCACGCGGGAAGATAAAGTCAAGGAAATCGAGACCAGATGGAACCCTTATTTAGAATGGATCTCGGGAGAAACAAGGAAGGACATTCAGTGGAAGATCAAGACTTTGTGCCCTTGGCTGAGGGGAAAAGACTAAGAGAAGATGGGGAGGGTTGGGGGGGAGGGTTATTTGTAATTCCAACATTCATATGCTGTAATGGCCAATTGTACAAGAGTCAATAAAACATAAAAATATTTATTAAAAAAAAAAAGGATGACACCTTTGTTATGAAGGATTTTTTAATTTAAACCGGGTTGATATGCTGTTTGTGAGAAGAAAGGGAGCGGGGAAGGGAAAGGACACGGCTGCCATCTCTTGCAAGGTGTTTATAGGCGGTGGTGCAAACTGTTGTCGCGTCACAGCCGACAACCCTGTGGGGTTTTCAAGACAAGGGATGAACACAGGTGGTTTGTATTACCTGCCTCTGTGTTGCAACCCTGGACTCCCTTGGTGGTCTCCCATTCAGGGCTGACCCTGCTTAGTTTATAAGATCTGATGAGATTGGTTTAGCCTGGGCCACACAGGTCAGGACGATTGATAGGTATAGCACAGATTTCCAGGCTGTAATCTGGCCACCTCATTTTTTGGCTTCCAGAGGGAGGTGATCACTCAGAGCCAGAGCACATGCGTTACATACAGAAGGCTGCAGGTTCAGTCCCTAGCTTCTCCAAATAGTAGCTGTGGGGGACACATTTATGCCCTGGTTGTTAGTCCTTATGGGCAATTGATGGGCCCCTGGGTGAAACAGGATGCTGGGCTAGATGGAACACAGTTCTGAACACAGAGCCAGTTTGGTGTAGTGGTTAAGTGTGCGGACTCTTATCTGGGAGAACCGGGTTTGATTCCCCACTCCTTCACTTGCACCTGCTGGGATGGCCTTGGGTCAGCCATAGCTCTGGCAGAGGTTGTCCTTGAAAGGGCAGCTGCTGTGAGAGCCCTCTCCAGCCCCACCCACCTCACAGGGTGCCTGTTGTGGGGGAGGAAGGGAAAGGAGATTGTGAGCCGCTCTGAGACTCTTCCGAGTGGAGGGCGGGATATAAATCCCATATCTTCATCTACCTCACAGGGTGTCTGTTGTGGGGGAGGAAGGTAAAGGAGATTGTGAGCCACTC
This sequence comes from Heteronotia binoei, assembly GCF_032191835.1. Lineage (NCBI taxonomy): Eukaryota > Metazoa > Chordata > Lepidosauria > Squamata > Gekkonidae > Heteronotia > Heteronotia binoei. Next base: position 11,327,339 of record NC_083239.1, on the reverse strand, counting down.
TGAGACTCTCCGGAGTGGAGGGTGGGATATAAATCCAATATCTTCTTCTTCTTCTGATCTGTCAGGGTGCTTCTTATATGAATGTCTTAGGTTGACTGGAGAATGTTGGATAGTGATTGACATTGGAGGTCATCTGCCAAACACTATGTGCTGTTGCGTGTCCTGCTAAATGCTGTTTAGGTCAACTGTTCAGGACAACAGAATGCAAATTGTCAAACACAAAATGCCATCAGTTATCTTTTGCATGCAGAAGGCTATCGATTTTACACCATGGCCTCACAGGATCTCAGACAACAGGTGTTAGGAGACAGCTTTCTCTTCCTTTTGGTGAACTGAATTGGTAAGGCAGGTTCCTACATTTATGCAGCGGCATTCCTTGTTACGGACAAATCTGTGTCTGTCATCGATGTTAGTTAATAAATGATAATTCCATGTCAACATTCATTCTACCTGTTGCCTGTTGTGAAGTGCTAGAAAACATTCACGATTTATTGAAAACACCATTGCTTTTCACCCATAGAAATATTAAAGGCCAGGATCTCTCAGTTCTCTAAATCTGTCAACATTTTGCAGTGGCAATGTGTAACAAGGGCTTAGAACCTTCAGAACTGCCTCACAAATGTTAAGGGTTATTGGCCTGGATCCAGCAGTGCTCAAGAGGAAACATTCATACCTAGCTTTTCTCCTTTATGAGGACCCAAAACTGCTTACAGGATAGTTTTTTCTTCCTCCATTTTATCCTCACAACAATCATATGATGAAGGCTTAGCTGAGAGAATGTGACTGGCCCAAGATCACCCAGAAAGTTTTATGGCAAAATGGGGATCTGAACTTGAGTCTCTCAGATGGTAGTGAACATTTTGCAAAATATCAAGCTGGTAGTGAATATTTTGCAAAATATTCAATTATTCACCCAGAAAGTTTTATGGCAAAATGGGGATTTGAACTTGAGTCTCTCAGATGGTAGTGAATATTTTGCAAACTATCAAGCTGGTAGTGAATATTTTGCAAAATATTCAATTATTCAGAGAATTTGGGATCAAAAGCTAATTTTGACAGATTTGCAGAGTTCACTTTTGAGTAGCATTCTCCCCCTTCCAATCTGCAAAAAATAAAAACTGACAGCCAGAACTACACAGGAAGTGGTCCGGATGCAGTCACTGAACCACACGACAAACTATTCCAATGTGAAAGTTGACACACATGGACCCCACATGTACCATCTTGATCACGTTCTCCACCCCGGGTTATTTGGGCAGTGAAGAAAATGAAAACCCACAAGCAACAGGGGATCTTTGATGGCAGGCTTCACATGTGCGGACAATCGTGAGGCTGATACTAGCTTCAAAACAACAGCATTGCGCATGGACTTACCTTCACTCTTAAGAGGGCATGGTTATGAATGTGAAGGAAATCGTGGACTGCCAGCTGGTTCCACATTAAGTTGATGTGCGTGTCTGCAAATATGCCACATTCACCAAGGGACTTATCCCCCAACAATCACACAAGTTATAAATTAAGCCATAAAATTGCAGACAAATGTCGCTCATTAAATCTGCCCTAAGGATTTATCCACACAAGGTTGGGGTTGGGTTTTTGGGGGGTTGAGTGGGTGGGGAATCAGAGATGTGCAATAGTTCTTTCTTTGTTATTATTCTGCAGAAAGAAGAGCTGCTCAGCGACATCTCAGTCTATTAGATCTGACTTTGTGAAATTCAAAGGCTCCAAGCTAACTGGAGAATCTGTCAAATGGAAACCTATTTCCATATTCCCAGTCCTTTGGAGTCTGAGGTTACTTCCACATGGAGATTTTGCTCCAGTTTGACATCTGAACTGGAGTGTGTTTTGCTTTAATATTATTTTTTTTCTACAGCATTTTATACAATGTCATCCCCTAAGTGTCTCCAGGTTTTCCTCTGCTTTGCCCTGATCTTCCCACACCTTTGAGAAAGTTCGCAGTTAAAGCATGTCTGCAAAACATGTGGCAAAAAGGTACACACTTTGGCTGCTTCCACATACATCAACACCATTTCCCCTGCCCCAGCCCTCCACAGCTCCATCTTGGGGAAGTTTATTCCTGGCTTTTAAAAAGTTTGGTCATTGACCTATTGCCATAGCTTGCAGCTGGTCATTGACATCTCAGCTGTGGTTTAATACTATTGCAAGAATTCAATTAACAACTTTTAAAAAATCCATCCGTTGCATGGGGGAGGGGGGATGGATGCAGGAGAAGGGGGGATGGATGGAGGGAGGGGGGGATGGATGCAGGAGGGGGTTGAATCAAACAAAGTGGGGGGGGGGAGCAGCACAAATGCTCTGTTGCTATTGCCTCTGCATTCATGGTACATATGAACATATGAAGCTTCCTTCTACTGAATCAGACCTTGGGTCCATCAAAGTCAGTATTGTCTACTCAGACTGGCAGCGGCTCTCCAGGGTCTCAAGCTGAGGTTTTTCACACCTACTTGCCTGGACCCTTTTTAGTTGGAGATGCTGGGGATTGAACCTGGGACCTTCTGCTTACCAAGCAGGTGCTCTACCACTGAGCCACTGTCCCTCACCGTAGCAATGACCGTGCCATGAAGAATGCTCGCCATGGGGAAGAAACCTTTTGGTGCATCTCTTCCTGATTAGCCACTTGCAAACCAGGAGAAGCCATCCGTGGCATGAGTGTGTGTGGCTGCCACGACAAGGAAAATGGCTCTACGGTGGGTTGGACCTGTAAAAATGTACACCTTCCCATCCACAAAGCATGCCAACAGGCTCTGCATTCTTTCCCAGAAAGTTTCACCAAAATTTACTTTACTATTCATAAGCATACAGCATTACAGAGCAGCAGGTAAGAACATAAGAGAAGCCATGTTGGATCAGGCCAATGGCCCATCCAGTCCAACACTCTGTGTCACACAGTGGCAAAATTTTTTATATATACACACACACTGTGGCTAATAGCCACTGATGGACCTGTGCTCCATATTTTTATCTAAACCCCTCTTGAAGGTGGCTATACTTGTGGCCGCCACCACCTCCTGTGGCAGTGAATTCCACATGTTAATCACCCTTTGGGTGAAGAAGTACTTCCTTTTATCCGTTTTAACCTGTCTGCTCAGCAATTTCATCGAATGCCCATGAGTTCTTGTATTGTGAGAAAGGGAGAAAAGTACTTCTTTCTCTACTTTCTCCATCCCATGCATTATCTTGTAAACCTCTATCATGTCACCCCGCAGTCGACGTTTCTCCAAGCTAAAGAGTCCCAAGCGTTTCAACCTTTCTTCATAGGGAAAGTGCTCCAGCACTTTAATCATTCTAGTTGCCCTTCTCTGGACTTTCTCCAATGCTATAATATCCTTTTTGAGGTGCGGCGACCAGAACTGCACACAGTAGTCCAAATGAGACTGCACCATCGATTTATACAGGGGCATTATGATACTGGCTGATTTGTTTTCAATTCCCTTCCTAATAATTCCCAGCATGGCGTTGGCCTTTTTTATTGCAAATGCACACTGTCTTGACATTTTCAGTGAGTTATCTACCACGACCCCAAGATCTCTCTCTTGGTCAGTCTCTGCCAGTTCACACCCCATCAACTTGTATTTGTAGCTGGGATTCTTGGCCCCAATGTGCATTACTTTGCACTCGGCCACATTGAACCGCATCTGCCACATTGACGCCCACTCACCCAGCCTCAACAGATCTCTTTGGAGTTCCTCACAATCCTCTCTGGTTCTCACCACCCAGGTGGTGTCTCGCGGCCATTACTCATACGGCGCAGAGGCAAACCTGAATTTACCACCCAGCCTCCCACAGCCTCCTCTTCCAACTCACCCTGCTTCTCCCCCCTCCCTTCCTCCTGGCCTCATGACCCAACTGTGAAAGAGTCATGACCCACTTTCAGGTCCTGAGTCACAGTTTGGGAGATCCACTGAGGTCAGCATTACTGGGGAATCAGCTCTGCGAGCCCAGCCCCCACTTCCCCACTGAAGGAGCAGATTTGGGCTTGTGGGGCAATGTCCAATGGGAGGCAACTGCACACACCATCCCCTAGACAGGGATTGCAGGCGTGTGATGGTTTCCTGGCTGTAGGTGCCTGGTTACATCACGCAGGCAGCCTTATCCCGTTGATGAGGGTGCGGAGAGAATGACTCCATTGTGTTCCATTTCCACTTTGCCGAGAGCGGCGTGTCGGCCACACTTTAAATCCACCGTCCTGCCTGTGGTTGACGCACTTGGGTGGTTCCTCCATGGGCTTCTGTGCCGAGACGCTTGGAGGCCTTCCTCAATTTCCTTTGTACTGGCAGCGTTGTGCCCATTGCGATGGAAAAAAAATATCACCTTTGCTGCTGGGCAGGATTTTCTAAAGCTACTTAGGCCCAATAAAAAAGGTGTTTAATTACAGGGTCCCATGTAATTGGGGAACAAAGGCAGCCAATAAAATTCGTGCCTTGCACAAAGAGGCAGCCTCAGAGCACAGGGTTCTGGGGGGTTTTTTTTGGTGGTGGTGGTGGGGGGGGGGAACACATGGCTGACTTTCCCGTTACCCATTTTGGCCAGCTCCACCCTTGACTCCAGCTAATGAGGAAAAAAGTCCTCAGCCTTGCAGAAATCCCCCCCCCCAAGTCATTTGCTCTCGAGTGCATGTTGGAGAAATCACAGCACAGAGCTTTGTCCTTAAATTATCCCATTGCATATGCTTTGAGTTTAAGACAAAATCTTCGTCGGGCCCATGCGCTTTAATGTCTATTGCTCAGCCCCCAAATATTTTTTCACTCGTTTTGTGGCATCTGGACATGGCAGTGAGTGGTAAGGAATGTGAAGTAGCGATCCAGGGGGTGGCGGTGGTGGCCCAAATCTCAATTAGACAAAGAAGACAAGACTACCCAGACTACTGGCTACCCAGTAGGCCAGATAGGCTGCAGCCTAGAGCACTATCTGGCCACAGGAGTGGTGGGTGACCCCCCTTCCAGTGTGCCACCTCAGCCTGCCACCATGCTCACCCTCGCCATTGCCTCAGCCTGCCAGGAAATTCCCACCCAAAGCAAGAGAGGCCACTTTGCTTCCCTGCCCGCCACCATCTGCCTGTCTGCCCATCCACCCGCTACTGCTGCAGCAGCCTCCAGAGGCCTGGGGAGGGAGTGGCATCCTGGACTGACCCTAGCAAGATGAGCCAAGGTGAGAGCTTTGTTGGAGCTCCAGGGGAGGAGTGTACAGAGTGCCTCTCAAAGCTGCCGGAGTGCCACACTAGCTGAGCGTGGGGCAGAGTATGGTCCAGGGTCCCTGAGCAGAGTGGGGCAGCCGCGTTGCTGAGTGAGAGAGGGAGGAAGGCAGGTGGGCAGGCCCAATGGGGGTGCCTCCAGGGCTGCTGGCTGTGAAGAGGTGAGTTACAGTTGTGCAGGTTTGAGAAGGACAAAACTGGGGTGGGGTGGGGGAGGTGAGGTGACCCCCTTCCCTGCTTTGCATTGCATTGTGGCCTGTGGCAGCAACTCTCCTCCTCTTCCTCCTGCTGCCACTTGGCTCTGATGCTTGGCATGTGCAATGTCCCACTCCATGGCCACCTCCAACTTCCTCCTGGTGCCCATCCGTGAGGGCATGGTGGTGGCCATGGAGCACCTGCCCTACGTGGTCATCAAGCTGGTTGTCCTGGGGTGCAGTGCCATGGGCAAGACCAGTAAGGAGAAAGTTCCTGGGCAGTAGGCTGGGTGAGTGCCGGGCTGGAGCAGCAAAGCAAAGGAGAAAGCAAGTCCAGCAAGGCAGCAAATGCAGCTGGATGCGCTGCACCAGCAACTCCGGCAAGAGAGAGTATATGCAAACAGGGAGAGGGGCCTCTGAGCATGTACAGAGAAGCATTTTCCTTGAAGACTGCCCCACCTCCCCACGTGCCATCTTGAGCTGTCGGCAGGTGAGGGCTGCTTGGTGGTGGAGGGTGGGCAGTGACAACGGTGCCTAGGGTGCCAAAAAACCTGATGCCAGCCCTGAAGGTAACAAATGGCTCCCCTTTGAGTTCTAGTCCTTTGCATAGTTTGTAGCCAAATATGCTTCCTTCCTTAGGCACTGATGGCTACTGAGCAAGGTATAGTGGTTAGAATGTCTTACTAGGATCTGGGACACCTAAGTTTGAACTCCCACTCTTCCACGAAGCTTTCTGAGTGACCCTGAGCTGGTCACACACTTTCAGCCTAACCTACCTCACAGGGATATTATGAGGATAAATGGGGGGAGAATGCTGTAAGTCACCTTGGGTCCCCATTGGGGAGAAAAGTGAGGTATAAATAAAATAAATAAAATTAGCTACTGGCCAGAAACAAGACGGTGGACCCAACTGACAACGAATGCTGAGAAAAGATTGCTTGGTGCAACAAATAATCAGGCAATCCTATGCATGTTTACTCTGCTTTATGGGGCTTACTCCTAGTTAAATGTGCCTACAACTGCTAAGACAATCAAGCAAAGAGGGGGAGAGGTAGAGGAAAGCAGAGGCAAGATGGCCATCTGACAGCAATGAAGATCCTGTGAATTTAGGGGGAGGTATTTGTGAGCTTCCTGCATTGTGCAGGGGGCTGGACCAGATGACCCTGGAGGTCCCTTCCATCTCTATGATTCTATGAAAGTCTTCTGTGAGTCATTGCTTTCCTCCATTGGGTCCAGTGGCCTGGGAACAGAATGGGAAAGAATCTGGCAGGTTGCGGGAAATGGTGGGGCTTGGGGCAAGGTTTGGAAAGTTAAGGTAGAAGCCAAAATGGAATCCTGCTGCTTGGTGGTGAAGCCTCGCGGAAGTTTGGTAGAGGGCATAAGTTCAGTTATCACTTGGTTATACTAATGGCTTCACCATGAGTTTGCATTATTTAGATTTGGATATATTTGTATATGAATCTGGAGGGAAAGATTCTTTCCTTGGTTGTTCAGGATTTTCATGTGTGACATCTTAAAAGAGGCATTTTCTCTTCTACTCCACTTCTAAGAAGGTGGCACCGCACAAAGAGGTGTTATAGCTCACATGGGGAAATCAATACTTTAAAAAAAAAAACCCTGCCACCTTGATCAATTATGGGCACATTTTAAATCAAAAGACTGTGTTTCCATTCATCTAACCAGTTAAGCAATTCAGTGTTTCCGCCCTATTCATGGGTTGCATCTGGAAGAACTGGGAGTTAATTAGCCTTTTTTTACAGCTCTTTGGTATCGGTAGCCTGATGATTACAGGGTTGTTTGGCCAGCTGGCCAACTTATTTGGCATTGAGAGAAATCAATTTGCTGGCAACCACCATTTAGCTGTCCCTAATCTATAATGACCTGAAGTGAGAAAGCACGCACGCACACGCGCACACAGAGAGAGAGAGAGAGAGAGAGAGAAAGCAAATAGACATCATGTTGGGAGATCTATGTCCAGATTCTCTTAGCCTTTTAAAAAAGCTAATTCGCAGCTGCATACGGCCCTAATTCACATTTCTGTCACAATGTGTGAATAGGGGAGAAGGGAAAAGGTTGCCCCCTTCTGCACAGAGGTTTACAAGGTGAGTCACAGAGAAAATCCCAGCCTTGCTGCCAAAGGGTGACAGTGACAGATGACGTCCTTTGCTAGTGCTGGGTTCTGGCATCTCAGGAGGTCTGCACCTGCTCTATTGCTGCTTCCCGGTTCCTGCTGACAAAGGCTTTGTGGCCTGTCTCCCTTCACCAGTGCTGGGATATTCCCTGAGACTTCTTCCACGTGAGCCTTTGTTGACCATTCCATCCCTGCACAGTTTTTTCACTTGAAACCGGCCTTTCTCCCTTGCTGCTATTAGCCCACCGTGACCGGGATAGACTAGGCTTGCCTGATCTCATCAGATCTCAGAAGCTAAGCAGAGTCGGACAAGGTTAGTACTTGGATGGGAGACGGCTACAGAAGTCCAGGGTCATTGCAATGGCAAATCACCTCTGAGCTTCTCTTGCCTTGAAAGTCCTATGAGATTACCATAAATTGGCTGCAACTTAATGGCACTTTCCACCACCACTGCTAACCCTGGAAAGGAAAAAGGGATAGTCAGGCCCTGTTCACACAGCGTGCTGAGTCCGTGTTAAACTGACCCGGTTCTGTTCCGGATATTATCGATCAGACTGCCATACTGCAATTCGAATCACTCCGCAGTGAAACCGTCTTCTGCCGTCCACATGACAGCACCACGCAGTTCTTTTTTTTCCCTCCACTTTTAGGCGCATATCGCTAAGTAGTAAAAAAAAAAATGGCGACCATAAACTGGATGTCTGAAGCTCCTTTCGCTCCAGGACAGCCTTCAGACATCCGGAAGTTGGTCAAGAACTATCCAGATGGGGAAACTACGAGATGAAGCCGGAGAACTCAAAAAAACACTGCAAAGGAGCAGGTAACAAAATACTCTGGTTCCGAGAAGGATTTGGGGGGGGGGGCTACTACGAGTTAATACTGGGAGGCAGATGTTGCTGTCTGATCAGCCACTTTTAATCTGGTATGAAACAGCAGCGACAACTGATTATACTGTGCATCTGAGCAGCCCCTCTGAGAGAAAGTGTCACGGGCTGGGGCCGGGCCAGGCAAAGTCCAGGGGCAGTCCAAGGTCTGTAGCTGGTGAGCAAAGAGGGTCCAAGGCACCAAAACCGAATCACAGGCCAGGTATCGCAGGTCAGAGGTTCAGAAGCCGAAGTCAGGGGGTCCAGAAGCCAAAGTCAAAAGCCAAAGTGGATGCTACAACGTCAGGTAAGTGACTAGTTGCTTCCACAAAGCCTCCTCCCAAAGCCCACAGCTATATAGCCCTCTGCTGTCTGTTGCCCATTTGGGCTAATTGCTGGCTCAGAGAGGCAGCCAGGATCCTGCTGAGACTCAAGCACCCTCACTCCTAGAAGGGACAGAATCCTTTCAAAACTCAGAGCTCAGGGAGCGTCTTGCTCGTGAGCGTGCCACCCTCCTCCGATCCCTGAGGTCCTGACGAAGGCGGTCACGCACACGAGCCACCCGAGAGGGCGAGGCAGGGGGGCTTGGATCTTCTCCAGCAGGAGGCAGGGGCACTGGTGCAGGTGGCAGGGGCACAGTTTCTTCTGCAGGCTCAGCTTCTTCTGCAGGGTCCCCAGTACCCATGACAGAAAGTGCCCTTCTTTCCCCCTTTCTAGAGTTAGTTTGTTTTAATGGATGAAACTGTGCAGGGCTGGAAAGGTTAAAACATCCCCCCCCACTCTGCCGCCTTATCACAACATTGATGGAAATCAGCGATGCAAAAGTAATTAACTTAAACAATACAGCAAATATCTAATAACGAATTTCCCAGTTTCAAGATTGCTTTTGATCCTGAGATTAAACAAAGCAACTAATACATATATACCGTGTGTGTGTGTGTGTGTGTAGAAAAAGCCCAGCAGGAACTTATTTGCATATTAGGCCACACACCCCTGATGCCAAGTCAGCTGGAACTGCGTTCTTGTGCATTCCTGCTAAAAAAAGCATATATCACAGAAGAGTGGACTTGCCTTTTAAATTACTGGCAATGTTGTTAAAGGGGTTGGAGGGTCACTAGTGGTCAGGAACAAGAAGAAGAAGGCCACAGATTTATACCCCACCCTTCTCTCTGAATCAGAGTCTCAGAGCGGCTTACAATCTCCTTTATCTCCTTCCCCCTGTGAGGGGGGTGGGGCTGAGAGAGCTCTCCCAGAAGCTGACCTTTCAAGGACAACCCTGTGAGAGCTATGGCTGACCCAAGGCCATTCCAGCAGGTGCAAGTGGCGGAGTGGGGAATCAAACCCGGTTCTCCCAGACAAGAGTCCGCACACTTAACCACTACACCAAACTGGCTCTCCAAACTGGTGAGCCATTGTTCCTGGCTCACCACAGCCGTGGTGGCAGGAACAATGGGCGCAGGCACTTCAGTGGGGTACTAGCAGAGCTGCAGAGACCTCTTGCTCCACTGAGTCTGTGACCATACACACTAGATCAGGAGTGTCAAACTAATTTGTTATGAGGGCCAGATCTGACATAAATGAGACCTTGTTGGGCCATGCCATGTCAGGCCAGGCCGAATACGTACCTATTTAAGATTAAGTAGCAGAGATATAAACTTTATAAAGGACACAGACAAACACAATAAAACATTTAATTAAAAAAAAACCCCTTAAAACAAGCTTAAAACATTAGCACTTAAAGCTGCTTTCTTTGTATTTCTCCCATGGGATCTGGGGAACTGCGTAAAGGAAGTTCTGGCTCTTTCCTTCCTTCTCCAGGGGGCCTGGAGGGGGAGGAGCCTCAGCCAATAGAAGGAAGAGAGGCTTGGCTCAATAGCTCTGTTGTGCAATTGTGAGAGCCTGGCAAAGCAAGCTATCCCTCTCCCCTTCCTCCCCAAGGGAGGAGCCTCAGCCAATGGAGAAAATAGAAGAAGAAGAAGAAGAAGAAGAAGAAGAAGAAGAAGAAGAAGAAGAAGATATTGGATTTATATCCCGCCCTCCACTCCGAAGAATCTCAGAGCGGCTCACAATCTCCTTTACCTTCCTCCCCCACAACAGACACCCTGTGAGGTCGGTGGGGCTGGAGAGGGCTCTCACAGCAGCTGCCCTTTCAAGGACAACCTCTACCAGAGCTATGGCTGACCCAAGGCCATGCTAGCAGGTGCAAGTGGAGGAGTGGGGAATCAAACCTGGTTCTCCCAGATAAGAGTCCGCACACTTAACCACTACACCAAACTGGCTCTCCTACACCAAACTGACCAAACTGACTTTGCTCTATAGCTCCTGTGCAATTGAGCAAGCCTGGCAAAGCAAGCTGTTATGCAGAAGGAAGCAAGAGAGAGGGAGAAGGAAGCAGATGACTGCCAATTGCTCAGGGGCCTGATAGGAGCCCTCCGGGGGCCTGATTTGGCCCCCGGTCCACATGTTTGACACCCCTGCATTAAATAATGCAATTTCAATGCGCTTTCCAACTGGATTTTGCCAGTTCACACAGTAAAATCCAGTTGGGAAGTTTATAGAAAGTGGATTGAAAGTGCATTATTTAGTGTGTGTGGTCATGTGAAGCAAGAGTGGTTTTAACATCCATACCCCCATTGGTCCCCTGATATCACAAGCATGATTGTCTTGCCCGTGGAGATTGTGTCTTGGCGAGGATTTCACAGGCCCACGTGGGTGTCATGCTACATCAAAACAGAGAAACAACACCTCCCACTCCGCCTTTGTTCCCATACAGCCTTGTTCACAGCAGTCTGCTCTTGCGTGAGAATCAGATTTGCAACCAGCCCATGTCAGAAGGAAGCCTGACTAGAGATATGCAGGGTCTCTTCCGAGAACCTTCACGTCATTCCCATTGGCTGGGGAAACCACTTCCTCTGTCTGCGAGCCCAGCTACCTCATTTGGAAAGTAACCGAGGCTCAAAGCAGGGAGAGGCGCTCGTTTGGTTTTTCAATCTCAGATATACAACTGGGGTTGAGGGAAGGGGGGGGGGGAGGGAGAGATGAGTAGGAAAGATATTTCTTTTAACAGGTGTACCAAGAAGATAAGCTTCCTAAAGAAAATATCGGAGGATTCATCTCGAAAGCCTTCAAGAACAAAGGAGGCACGCACAAGAGGGTTCATAGGTCAAAGGAAAAATCCCATATATTTATGGTTCGCGATGTTCTTACTCAGGTTTTAATTCTGTTCTTACTCACACAAGGCTTCCATTTCCTCTCCCCCTCCTCCTCGTTGTCTTCTTTTTCTGTTTCTGTACTACCTGCTATGATACTGTAACCAGGGCAGGGTAACGTGGCACTGGCAGGGATACAAAAGGCATACCAGGGCTTGTAATACATGGGTGAGTATTCAGTTCTTCTTCCATTCTGCAATGATTCTTTTGGAACAATCGGATGGGTTTTTCTAAGGCGGTGAGGAAAAGATACTGTCACTATTTAAAATTGGCTCTGGACCACATGTTGAGCCACTAAAGACTGTTGGGGAGCACGGAAGAAAATCAGACACATGACCTAGATTTCACCAATCATGCTCCAGCTGGCAACTCCTCTTGAGGGCTTGGCTCACAGTTGGGATCATTGACCAGTCATGACATTCAGCTGTCATTTTCAAAGATTGCTGTTCCAGCCATCCAGTGTTGATTGAGGAAGTCGAGGGGTGGAAGTCTGGGGTTTGGGTCGCATAGCAGTGGCACTTTCCTCCAGTGGAAAAAAATCTTTCTCCAAATACTTCCAGCAGGAACTCATTTGCATATTAGGTCACACCCCCTGGCATCACCATTGTTTCACACAAGGTGTTTTTTTTGTTGTTGAAAAAGCCCAGCAGGAATTCATTGACATATTAAGCCACACCCCTTGATGCCAAGCCGGATGGAACCGCGTTCCTGCTCAAAAAAAGCCCTGCTTCCAAGCTGGAAAAATGTGACCATCTCTAGAGGAATGTGACCATCTCTAGATCCATAGGACCCAACCCATTTAACAAGACAATTGACTCCCTACTTCCCCTATACATAGTGCTAAACATCAGCTAACAAATAAAGTCCCAGCCAATCTATGGTGACCCCACAGGGTTTTCAAGGTGAGAGGAGAATGAGATGGTTTGCCATTGCTAGCCTCTGCATAGCAGTCTTCCTTGGTGGTCTCCCATTCAAAGACCAACCAGGGCCAACTCTGCTTAGCTTCCAAGACCTGATGAGATCAGGCTAGCCAGGACAGAAAAAAAATTACTACCAGAATAAATATGTGAAGACTTGGCAGCTAAACATTAATGATGAGGGGGAGAGGAGAGGTTGTGTCAATGTACAGTTCAGGCGCCTTCTTGCATACTGGCTAAGATTTCTTATGTGATTGGAGGTGGAAATGCACGGGCATGGAACAGGAAAATGGTGGTTTGTGTTGGTTTATGGTTCGTTTGATTGCCCAATCTGGTGGTTCATTTGGTTTCATGGTTCATATTGTTGTCCAAACTGGTTCATGGTTTGTTGGTTCAGGAAGTGTAAAACTCACCAGGAGTCTTCAGCAGACTCTCCTCCACCCACCCTCCAAGTTTGGCAAAGATTGGATTTGAAATGTCTAAGCTATAGCCCCCCAAAGCAGGTGCCTTCAGGAAAGCTCAGCTTCAGTTCTTCTCTCTTTGTGCTGCCAAATGGAAGCAGAAGAGTCAGGGTGTCTGCTCCCATAGAGCAGAATGGGAGCTCCATGATTGGCTGCCAATCAAGCTATGGGACAACTGCTATGGATGTTTCTAGGGCTCCCAGAAGATCACCCCCAGCATTGCCTAGGGATTGATTGAAACAGCACCAGGCTTCCTGGGAAAACAAACTGCAAAAATGAACCAAACAAACTACCAAGGAAAAAAGACAGTTCATTTTCTAGTTTGGGCATGGCGCAACCAAACTTATTCAAAATGAACCACAAATCAGTCTGAATTGTGCATGAATTGCAATCCCAATCCCTAATTTTCACCTTCAGTACCAGAGCGGATCACAGCAGAATGACCTTTCCAACATCTGTGTGCCTTTGCTATCCAAACAAAGGCAATGGCTTTTCAAATTATGGAGGGCAATTGAAATGTGGCCACAAATGCCTAGAGAGAACATCACCTGCCAAAGAATTCCCCATCTATCCTCCTTTGATAAGGATAAGCAAAGATGCCAGAGTGCAGTGGTTAGAGAGCTGGACCAAGATATGGGAGACCCAGACTGGAATCTCCACTCTGCCATAGAAGCTCACTGGGTGACCTTGGGCCAGTCACATACTCTCAATTTAACCTATCTCACAGAGCTGTTATGGCAATAAAATGGAGTACCGAATAATCAAGTGAGCCCCTTTGGGTTCCCATTGAAAAGAAAGGTGTAGCATAAATGAAGTAAGTGTATAAAATAAATGCACAGACAGTAGTGCTCTTCTTTCCACCACTTCTGATTTCTTACTTGCTGACTCTCCTCCAACACCCATTTCCCACTAGCGTAGGGCTGCCAATCCCCAGGTGGGGGCAGGGGATCTCCCGGTTTGGAGGCCCTCCCCCTGCTTCAGGGTCGTCAGAAAGCAGGGGGAGGGGAGGGAAATGTCTGCTAAGAACTCTGTTATTCCCTATGGAGGTTTATTCCCATAGAAAATCATGGAGAATTGATCCACGGGTATCTGGGGCTCTGGGGGGGCTGTTATTTGGGGTAGAGGCACCAAATTTTCAGTATAGCATCTAGTGCCTCTCCCCAAAATACCCACCAAGTTTCAAAAGGATTGGACCAGGGGGTCCAATTCTATGAGCCCCAAAAGAAGGTGCCCCTATCCTTCATTATTTCCTATGGAAGGAAGGCATTGAAAAGGTGTGCCGTCCCTTTAAATGCGATGGCCAGAACTCCCTTTGGAGTTCAATTATGCTTGTCACAGCCTTGATCTTGGCTCCATCCCTAATGTCTCCTAGCTCCACCCGCAAAGTCTCCTGGCTCCACCCCCAAAGTCCCCAGATGTTTCTTGAATTGGACTTGGCAACCCTACACTAGCGTTATGCTGCTTTCACTTTTCTCTTCTGTTGGATTTCACACTACCTGCCCCGGCCGGGGCTGCAACTCTCTCTGCCTTTTTCGCACAGCAAACAAGATCCTCTAAAACCAGTTTCTGTTTGCCACACAAAAAAGGACGAAGCTAGTTGCAGTCCCGGGGCAGATAGTATGAAATCTGATGAAAGCCGTGCTGAGAAGAGGCACGTGAGAGCGGGGAAAGGCTGGTGGTAAGTGGGTCCAAGTCTTTTCTCAAGCTCTACTTTTCTAGGAAAGCTTTTTCTTGCCCCCACCTTTCAGCATTCTGGACAATGAATATCAGGAGCCTGAAATGATTGACAGGCACTTTGTGTATGTTTTTAAAAATATTATCATTAAAACAAATATTAAACATATTAGATGACCTGTATTTAAGGACATGGGTGGAGACTGTTGCTTACCTGCCCAGCCTCTCCCCTGGCCACATTTCCAGCTGTGAGCCTGGAGTTAACCACCATGAAGCCCTATTGTATATCTCCACAACCTTTGTCACATCTATGAAGGGCATCACAAGCCATAGGAATCCCATCTCCCAAGATTCCTGACACCAGAGCACTGTTACACAGGCCAATAATATCCAAGGTAGGGTTTTTAACCTCCTGGTGGGGCATGGAGACCTCCTGGCATTGTGACTGATTTCCAGACTACAGAGATAAGCTCCCTGGAGAAAATAGTGGCTTTGGAGGATGGACTGTATGGCATTATACTCCCCATGAGGTCCTTCCCCTTCCTGAACCTTGTCCTCCACAAGCTCCACCCCAGATTTCAAAAAATTGCCCCATTTGTAGTCCTCTTGGTTGCCGTTGCTGTTGGGTGGGAAAGGGAAGAGCCTGAATTGCAAGACGATCTGGGGAGGGGGTTCAGAATTTGTTTCTGAGCCCATCTCCTTAACTGCTGTTGTTTTGCCTACCCGAAACTAACAAACACTAACTTCTTATCTTTTTATGCAGACCTAGGGATTACCCCTATGCACAAGTCCAAATACCACATACCATCCTCTTGTAGATTTTTTTAAAAATTCATGTTATTTCTTTAGAGATACAATTTAAAAAAAAAACCAGACAGGAATACAGCAAACCAATTCACCAACCACATCCTTAGGCCTTAAAAGCAGCTGAATCATTTTGAGAAGACTTGTCTTTTCAGATAGTTTGTTGGCTGTGAAGGCTCTGCTGGATTCTCAGCCTGTCACAGTTTTTCAGTCCTACTTTGTCAGGAAACACGGAGGTTTCGCATCACACAGAATGCTTAGGGCTGTCGTCTGATTACAGAGCTCTTTGCTGACTCACAATCACCTTGCAACCAATTATTGGGCAAAATTTAAATATATTTTCATACCATGAAAACCTCACAATAACTGCCTTTGGGGGATACTGAAAGACAGAAGCTAGAAGAAGAAGATAATGGATTTATATCCCGCCCTCCACTCCAAAGAGTCTCAGAGCGGCTCACAATCTCCTTTATCTTCCTCCCCCACAACAGACACCCTGTGACGTGGGTGGGGCTGGAGAGGCTCTCACAGCAGCTGCCCTTTCAAGGACAACCTCTGCCAGAGCTATGGCTGACCCAAGGCCATGCTAGCAGCTGCAAGTGGAGGAGTGGGGAATCAAACCCGGTTGTCCCAGATAAGAGTCCGCACACTTAACCTCTACACCAAACTGGCTATTAAACATTGGTAAAGTATATTTTTATTTCTCACTAGGGCAATGTATTAAAACTAGGCAGCTTGGTGGTGGAAGGAAA
Organism: Heteronotia binoei; assembly: GCF_032191835.1. Classification (NCBI taxonomy): domain Eukaryota; kingdom Metazoa; phylum Chordata; class Lepidosauria; order Squamata; family Gekkonidae; genus Heteronotia; species Heteronotia binoei. The sequence goes on along the minus strand of NC_083239.1, from coordinate 11,311,122 downwards.
GGAAAGGTCCCCTGTGCAAGCACCAGTCGTTTCTGACTCTGGGGTGACGTTGCTTTCACATTTTCACGGCAGAATTTTTACAGGGTGATTTGCCATTGCCTTCCCCAGTCATCTACGCTTCCCCCCCAGCAAGCTGGGCACTCATTTTACCGACTTTGGAAGGTAGAAGTGTTCTATGAGGAAGGTAGAAGTGTTTTAGAACCATCTGATTTTTGTTTGAGTGATTTACCTGATTGGCCCCCTGTAGTTTCTGATGAGATAAGGGAATTAATTGTCCAACTAAAGGCTGGGAAAGCCCCTGGTCCAGATGTGATAACCCCTGAAATCCTAAAATCAGACCCGGATTGGTGGGCTCCCTTACTTGCTGCCCTTTTTACAATGGTCGATAAAACTGGTTTAATGCCCGAGGCCTGGACAAATGCAGTAATAGTGCCAATCTACAAGAAGGGTGACTGTTCATCCCCCTCAAATTTTAGACCTATTAGCCTCCTCTCTATAACTGGCAAGTTGTACGCCAAGCACTTGTTAGCCAAACTTACTGCATGGATGTCACAACAACAAATCCTAGGGCCAGAACAAGCGGGTTTTCGCCATGGGAAATCCACACTGGATCACTGCATCATCTTGTCCCATCTAGTAAATAAATATACTAGGAAGGCCAAGCTTAAGTTATATACTGCCTTCCTCGATCCTAAAGGAGCGTTTGATTCCATAGATAGAGATTTACTTTGGGACAAATTGAATAAAATGAATATTGACAAGCGACTACTTTTTCTTATCAGAAAATTGCATAACTACTTGCCAGGTTAAATGCTCTCTAGCCGGAAAGTTAACAGCAAAAATTCCATCTAATAAGGGTGAGTCAACCTTGAGCCAGCTACCTGAAAACCCAGCTTCCACCGGGGATCAAACTTAGGTCGTGAGCGGAGCTTAAGACTGCAGCACTGCAGCACTGCAGCTTTAACGCTCCACACAGCTGACTCATGATGATCCTGTAGGGTTTTCAAGGCAAGAGATGCTCAGAGGTGACTTGCCATTGCCTGCCTCCACATTATAACCCTGTTATTCCTTGGAGGTCTCTCATCCAAACACAGGTCAGGGCCAACTCTGCTTAGCTTCCAGGATCTGATGAGATCAGGCTAGTTTGGACTATCCAGCGTACTGCAGTGGTTACATGTCAGACCAGGATCTGGAAGATCTTCACCCAAAGGGTGATTAACATGTGGAATTCACTGCCACAGGAGGTGGTGGCGGCCACAAGCATGGCCACCTTCAAGAGGGGTTTAGATAAAAATATGGAGCAGAGGTCCATCAGTGGCTATTAGCCACAGTGTGCGTGTGTGTGTGTGTGTATGTATATATAAAAATTTTGCCACTGTGTGACACAGTGTTGTACTGGAGGGGCCATTGGCCTGATCCAACAGGGCTCCTCTTATGTGACACAGAGTGCTGGACTGGATGGGCCACTGGCCTGATCCAACAGGGCTCCTCTTATGTTCTTCTGTGACACAGAGTGTTGGACTGGATGGGCCATTGGCCTGATCCAACATGGCTTCTCTTATGTTCTTATGTTTTTAAGATTCATGTTCAAATCCCCACTCTGTCGTGAAGCTCACTGGGAGTAGTGTGGGATCAGAGTGTCAGGCTAGGGTCTGGGAGACCCAGATTTGAATCCCAGCTTTACCAGGGAAGCTTGCTTGGTGACCTTGGGCCAGTCACATACCGTCAGACTCACCTTCCTCACAGGATTGTTGTGAAGGTAAAATGGAGGAGAGGATATTGATGCATGCCTCCCTGACCCTTTTGGAGGAAGGGGGGGGGATAAAAAATGTCCTAAATAAACAAAATAAAGCTGACTAAGCCAACCAGAAAGAAAGGTGGGAACCTGGAGGAAAACTGAGGCAATTGAAAAAGAAAAGAGTGTCCATAACTCACATCCTCCCGAATTAAAAACATCAAGGATTCAAAGGAGCATTCGCCCCCACCTAACAATTCTGGCGATTAATCTCTTGTCTACTAAACTATGTTCAGAATCTTTTAGAAGCAGGCCACATCCATGCTGTAAAAGAGGACCCTCTCTGACAGCTGTGTGAGGAGCCAAGCGACATTTTAAAAATCTTCATTATGAAATGTTTGCACAAGCAGACATTCTTAGGAAAAGCCTAACCCCATCCAGTGAGTCAAACTTTTCCTCAGGAGAGACACTGATAAGACTTGTGCCAAAGGATTTATCATTTGGCCATATTATCACATGACTTATCAACTGAAGGGAGAATTTAAAAATCTATCTAAAAGCAGAGCTGCTGCAAAGAGTATTGTTAATTAAATAAAAACTGAGAACTCTTTCCATGGGTTGCCAGCAATGTTCCCTCTAAACTGTAGTGGCTTGTGAGCAAAAATTCTACTTTGTGAGCTACTGGCATTAAAGTTGTGAGCTACTGCATAAAACCGTGCGCTCTGGGGTCATCCTTCCTGAGCGAAGACCAAAATGTGTGAGCTGGAGACGAAAAATCTGTGAGCTAGCTCACACTAACTCAGCTTAGAGGGAACACTGGATGCCAGTGATAGGCAAAAGAGCTTGGATCCAAACAATCACAAAAAGGAGGGAAATTGTTACTGTTGCTGCGCTGCAAACATCTGTGCAAGAGCTTGATCAAGAGTAAGATTCTGGACATCTTCTCATGCTTACCCAAGAGGTTGTGAAAGCTGATGCATAAAGGAAAGAACACAGCTAAATTCTGCTTCCTTTTCCCCATGCCTAGCTCAAAGGTATGCCTATTTATCATGAGCAGAAGATACTTTCTCTGTGAAAATGACAACCTTTGCATCCAGTCCCTTGACTCTTAACAGATGAAGGTTAAATATCATTCACTGCATTCAGATGGGCTATTTGGGCTGCCACAGCCACCCCCACACCTGGATTAAAATGGTGTGTTCATGTGTGCACATCTGGGCCCCACTGCGTACTCGTCTGTATCTCGTCTCCTGACGCCTCCAATCTGCTCCAAAAGCCACCAGATACTAACTGGTGGCAAACTGCTGAAGCACTTCCGTGTCGCCTTTCCCAGACGTTCAGATGGCCAGGGCACACCAGAGAAGTGCCTGCCATGCGTTTGAGTGGTGTGACCACTCCTCTGGGGTGCATGCAGCCCATGCAGCCAGGCATGTAGGGTCTGAGAGCCCCAAGGCACTTCAAACTGTGCTGGCTTTTTTTCTGATCTGGGAGGCTGCCGCTGCAAGCTGCTAATCTGAATGCAGCCATTAAGTAAGACTTTTGCAGTGAGATTTATGGCCACACCAGTCGCAAAAAATCTGAACTCTCATTCAAGCCCTGTGGAGCTATGGTTTGAAGTCTGAAGATCTGTTCTGCATCCTTCTTCAGTAACGCTTGATCATGATAACTCTGTACTCAGCAGAAGGCAGCTTCCTGTGTTCATGCGAGAGGTTTACTCCCATAATTTTCTTTACTTTTATTATTTCTTGTCCCTTTAACTATAGGTTGATAGGAATTGGAAAAAAGAAAAGCAAATCAATGGATCATTCAATATCACAACTGTTTTAAAACATGTGAAAGAAATTTGGCGGCAGCTTCCAATAACATCCATAAATCAACCATTCACTCCACCTGTCCCTTTGTGCATTCAGCAGCTAGCCATCCAAGTTTACAGTAAGCATACACAAAACGAACATGAGAATGAGCATTAAACATTCTTAAATCTAGCTGAAACCACTGGAACAGAAGCACATAAATCCTACTCTTCGGGGCCTCTGCCTTTGGCTCCAGGGCACGACACAGGCCCCAAAGCAAATACTGTTCAGCTCCTCAAGGGCAGACATGGGGAGGGACGGTGGCTCAGTGGTAGAGCATCTGCTTCGGAAGCAGAAGGTCCCAGGTTCAATCCCTGGCATCTCCAAAAAAGGGTCCAGGCAAAGAGGTGTGAAAAACCTCAGCTTGAGGCCCTGGAGAGCTGCTGCCAGTCTGAGTAGACAATACTGACTTTGATGGACCAAAGGTCTGATTCAGTATAAGGCAGCTTCATATGTTCATAAAGAACTGCATGGAGAACCTGTGGGCAGGATGTTACCATGAGTCGGAGGAAGTTCCTCATCTACTTAAGGAGCCTTTCTCCAACCTAAGAAGCCTTCCTCAAACTTACAGTGATAGCAGTGGTGGGATTCAAATAAATTAACAACAGGTTCTATGTCCTAATGACCATTTTAACTATATCAAAAGATATACCGAAAGGTAGTTTAATAATTCACGCATTAAATACTGCAATAAGAACAGTAAAAGAGGTAAAGACAACTAGATTATGTTTAAAGAAAGATTTATTGAAGATATTTCCATATTGGGAGTTCTGGCCCTCACATTTAAAGGGATGGCACACCTTTTCAATGCCTTCCTTTCATAGGATAAGAAGGATAAGGGCACCTTCTTTTGGGGCTCATAGAACTGGACCCCCTGGTCCAATCTTTTTGAAACTGGGAGGGTATTTTGGGGAGAGGCATTACCGTCCTCCACTGCGAAGACTGCCCATTTATACTCACTCTCTGCTTCCTATTAATCAGCCAGTTTTTGATCCACAAGAGGACCTGTCACTGAAAATGTCAAGACAGTGTGCATCTGCAATAAAAAAGGCCAACGCCATGCTGGGAATTATTAGGAAGGGGATTGAAAACAAATCAGCCAGTATCATAATGCCCCTGTATAAATCGATGGTGCGGTCTCATTTGGAGTACTGTGTGCAGTTCTGGTCGCCGCACCTCAAAAAGGATATTATAGCATTGGAGAAAGTCCAGAGAAAGGCAACTAGAATGATTAAAGGGCTGGAGCACTTTCCCTATGAAGAAAGGTTGAAACGCTTGGGACTCTTTAGCTTGGAGAGACGTCGACTGCGGGGTGACATGATAGAGGTTTACAAGATAATGCATGGGATGGAGAAAGTAGAGAAAGAAGTACTTTTCTCCCTTTCTCACAATACAAGAACTCATGGGCATTCGATGAAATTGCTGAGCAGAAAGGTTAAAACGGATAAAAGGAAGTACTTCTTCACCCAAAGGGTGATTAACATGTGGAATTCACTGCCACAGGAGGTGGTGGCGGCCACAAGTATAGCCACCTTCAAGAGGGGTTTAGATAAAAATATGGAGCACAGGTCCATCAGTGGCTATTAGCCACAGTGTATGTGTGTATATAAAATTTTTTGCCACTTTGTGACACAGAGTGTTGGACTTGATGGGCCGTTGGCCTGATCCAACATGGCTTCTCTTATGTTCTTATGTTCTTAATCAAACCCGGTTCTCCCAGATAAGAGTCCGCACACTTAACCACTACACCAAACTGGCTTTTAGAGCCACAAGCACCACAATCGCAGGGAAGCTGCTGGTGCCTGTCCTTTCAATCAGTGGCTCCCAACCTTTTTGGCACCAGGGACCAGTTTTGTAGCAGACAATTTTTCCACGGACTGTGGGGGGTGGTGCAGGGGTTCTTGCTGCCCCAGGCCACCCTGCTCCCATGTCCCTGCCCCCATGGGGGTCTTTAAATACGGGGGAGACTGGGGCTGCTTCTGGCCACCTCCCCTGGAAAGGGAGGCAGCCTCAGAGCGAGGCCACACTGCCTCTTTCGTCCACCACCGTCTTTGGAGTGAGGCTGTGTGGGTGGGCAAAAGGGGTGGTGGAGCAAGCCTGCTCTCCTCTATGCCTGGGAAGCAGGGCTTGGAGGAGAGCACACGCCGCTGATCCATCCCACCGCTCTCAGCTTCCCAGATCTGTGACCCAGGAAGCCAAGAGTGCTGTCCCTGTGCAGCCTGGATGCTAACACACCACGGACCGGGACCGGTCCATGGCCTGGGGGTTGGGGACCCCTGCTTTAAATCACCTCCAAGTTTCAAGTTGATTGGACCAAGGAGTGAGTCCAATTTTATGGGCCTCTGAACATTATTTCCAGTGGAAGGGGGGACAGAAAACCCTGCAAGCTGCTTCCAGGGCAAACCCCCCCCCCCCCATGTCTGCAAGTAGGAATCACTGACAGACAGCGAGTTCAGCAGAACTTCTACAGAACTCAGTAATCCCAGAGGAACCACAAGCCAATGTGTCAAGCCAGAGAACCAAAATCAAACCAGAGAATCTTGCAGTGGAACCTGAAGCGGGGTGGGGGTGGGAGGTTCAAGCCCGTTACAACCAGTGTACAGACTGCTATGGAAGTGTCAAACTCATTTTGTTATGAGGGCCGAATCTGACATAAAGGAGACCTTGTCTGGCTGGGCCATGTCAGGCTGGGCCATGTGTGTTCCTATTTAAAGATTAGGTAGCAAAGATACAAACTTTATAAAGGACACAAACACAAATATATTTCCTAAAAAACTTAAAACATGCTAAAAGCATTAGCACTTGTTGGTCTTAAAGGTGCTTTCTTTGTATTTCTCCCATGGGATCCAGGGAACTGGGCAAAGGAAGCTCTGGCTCTTTCCTTCCTTCCCCAGGGGACTGGGGGGGGGGAGCCTCAGCAAATAGAAGGAAGAGAGGCTTCACTCAGTATCTCTGCTGTGCAATTGAGGGAGCCTGGCAAAGCAAGCTATTCCTCCTCCTTCCTCCCCAAGGGAGGAGCCTCAGCCAATGGAGAAAATAGAAGTTTTGCTCTGCAGTTCCTGTGCAATTGAGGGAGCCTTGCAAAGCAAGCTGTTATACAGAAAGGAGAAAGAAGGAAGCAGATGACAGTCAGTTGCTCAGGAGCCCTCCGAGGGCCTGATTTGGCCCCCAGGTCAGATGTTTGACACCCTGGCTTTGCAGAACGAAGTGTCACTCTGGCAATGTGAGCTTAAAAGGCTGGCCTCCCTAAAAAAGCAGTGTGCCAACCAAAGCTGGTTCTACAAGCTTGAGCAAACACGGGTGGAGGACTCACATGTCCAGGCAGAGGTTTTTTTTTACCATCACCTGAAAGCTACTACAGTTGGGGCACCCAAACGCATGCCACAGAACCCATCTGAACAGATCAACCGTTGGCTGGGGAAAAGCCCGGCTATCAAGCCTTATTTTGCATACATGGCAACATGCTCCAATATTTATCTCTCTGCAAAAAGAAAAATCTGTCACCTAATTTGACTGCCATTTGCAAAAAACCCAAACAAGCCCGACGCCCCCACAAGCGTTTGCAGCCCACAGACCTTCGCATACTCATCCTTCCAGGAATGAAAGTGGGCGGGGCTTCCTGACTCCGCGAGCACGCACGAGCGAGCGGAGCCCTTCTTTGCCGAGGGGCATGCCGGGTCTGGTAGTCTTTCGAGCCTCCTGCCTGCTGCGCTACCGAGCGCAAGGACTATGAGTCCCAGAAGGCGCCGCGGTGGTTAGCTTGAGCTGCTTTTTCCTCGGCGCCTGGGTTTTAATCACACGTGGGAGTGGTGAAGCTGGAAGGGGCTGGAGGGAGTGAGACGCTATTCCTGGCAGGGCGCGCATCTAACTTGTTCGCTTGGGCTTTTTTGCAGTCTGGTGGGGAAAAGAAACTGGTGAGTTTTAGGCACTTAGAGGGGAAAGTCCCCGTTGATCCGAGGGTGCCTGACCAACAAACGGTTCTATAGAACCGATAGCGCATTAGGTAACGGTTCCATAGAACTGGTGCGAACCTGCTGAATCCCACCACTGAGTGATAGCCTAGGAAGAGTTACACCATCAAATCCCATTGATTCGATGGATTTAGAAGGATGCATAAGTCTGGTTAAAATAGCAGTCAGGTGACTCTTCTGTTGGAGGAGGAAGAACCGCTCGGGTTGGAGGAAGGCTCCCAAACTTCATTTAGAGTACAGTTCCACATGATCAGAAAGTGGCATTTAAGTATTGCCAGAAAAGAAATAATAAAGAAAATGGTAAGCCCCTCTAAACTCTAATCCTGGACCGATTCCAGTCCAGTTTCTGCCCTGGCTGTGGGACAGACTGTGCTAGTCGCCCTGATGGATGATCTCTGGAGACATATGGATCTAGGTGGGTCAGCATTGCTGTTACTTTTAGACTTAGCAGCATTTGACACAGTTCACTATGATCTTCTGGCCCACTGCCTCACCAATATAGGGGTCTGCCTTACAGTTGTTTTCCTCCTTCCTCCAGGATCGGGGACAGAGGGTGGTGCTTGGTGAGTCTCTCCACAGTTTCCACGTGAATGTGGGGTTCTACAGGGGGTGATTCTCTCCCCAATGTTATTTAACATGTACATGCACTCCCTTGCCCAGTTGGTCCAGGGGTTTGGGCTGGGTTGCCATCAGTATGCAGATGATACCCATCTCTACCTGTTGATGGGTGACTGACCATTCTCCACCTCAGAGTCTTTGGCCACAGCTTTGGAGGTCATGGCTGGATGATGCAGTAGAGCTAGTTGAAGCTTAATTCAGCTAAGACAGAGGTCCTGTACCTTGGCGGGGGGGAGTTGGGTCAGGAATCAGGCTACCCACCCTGGATGGTGCAGTGCTTGTGCCTACTCAGAAGGTAGGGGTGGTCCTGGATGTCTCGCTCTCTATGGAGGCCCAGGTAGCTGCAGTAGACAAATCTGCCTTCTATCATCTTCAGCAGGTTAAACAATTGGCACCCTACCTCTCCCTTCAGGACTTGGCTACAGTGACCTACGCAATGGCCACTTCCAGACTTGGTTACTGTAATTGCTGTATGCGGGCTTGCCCTTGCAACTGATCTGGAAACTCCAGCTGGTTCAGAATACAATGGTGTGCTTGTAGATGGCACTGCCTGTACGGGTAAACAAATATAGGAGTGCTGGTTATAACAATTAGAAACAGGAAAACCTGACACTAGGCAATGAATTAATAATGAGTCCCACGCTGCAGTGTGTCTCAGTCCAAAAGTCCACACGAAGACCCCAGGTTTTATTTACTTCGTTTCAGTTATTTCAATCTTCCACAGTAGTGTGGGATATATAACAAAATTAATGCATTACTACATGTTAATTTCATACAATCATATATAAATTAATATATTATATTTAACAATATTGAATACTTATTTCAACAGGCTGACCCGCAATCAAGTAAATCCAGACGTCCGGATGTAGTAATGTATTAATTTTGTTATAGCCCACACCACTGTGGAAGATTGAAATTACTGAAACAAAGTAAATAAAACATGAGGTCTTTGTATGGATTTTTGGGCTTAGACACACTGCAGAATTATTATTATTACTAAGTATGCCAAGGTTCTTGGCATACATAGACTCATTATTAATTCATTGCCTAGTGTCGGGTTTTCTTGTTTCTAATTGCCCACAATCAGCTGGTGCTCCACCAACTGCATTGGCTACCAGCTGAGTACTGGATCACTTTCAAGCTTTCGGTATTAACCTTTAAAGCCTTGAACAGCCTAAGACCAACATACCTGAGGGACCACCTCTTCCCATATGTGCCCTGGAGGGCCTTGCACTCTATGGAACAAGATCTTCTGACTTTCCCCGGCCCAAAGGATGTCTGCCTAGCCTTAACCAGGGCCAGGGCTTTTGCAGCCTTGTCCCTAATCTTGTGGAACATGCTCCCGGGAGAGATCAGCACCGTGCAGGATTTATTGCCATTCCGCAGGGCCTGTAAAACAGCTGTTCTGTCAGGCCTTTGGTTGAGGCCCCCGGGCGTCCAGGAAGTTCTTAGCCCTCCTTACTGTTGATACTGTTGAACTACCACCCATTATTGTCTGTAGCCAGTTTATGCAGTGGAAACCAATTGAGTCCAACTGGAAACCCTGTGTTTTAAAGGAATTTATATTGTTTTATTGAAGCCAGTTGCTATTTATATTGATTTTATATGTTTATTTTTATGTTGTGATCCGCCCTGAGTCTGCTAGCAGGGAGGGCAGAATATAAATTTGAATAATAAATAAATACTCTAAATCCGAATCCAACATCGTAGAAACTGAGCTAGCCCTAGTGAATGAAACTGAAACGGAATTGAATGTTTTAAGATTGTACAAAATTGTATGAAATGTTTTTAATGATTTTATTGCGATCTTATTTTAGCACAATAATGTAGTGGGTTCCATACATGGAGGAGGCGAGGTGATAGTGAATCATAAGCTCTTTATTGATTTCAGCATAGTAAGGCCCAAGAATAAGACTGGGGAAAGGGCCAACGGGGCCAAACTTATATACATGTCAGGGTTCCCGTGCTAGTGTCCTGTTGGTCCATTCAAACCAACAGGGGGCTCATGATTGGAGCAGGGCAGCAGGGATTTGAATCCTGCTGCCTATTGTTCCCAAGTCCCCAAGCTCTGGTCGCCTGGCTCCAATGAGCCATGCAGAAACACCCAATTCAGTTCTCACTTGAGTCCATATACATAACATCCCTTCCCTCCTAGTTCACAAGCCCTGACACACATAGTCTCTTAAGTATGCAGGCTTGCGGTGCTCCCGTGTTGATTGCCTGGTTGCGGGAGAGGGCGGTGGCACGGCGGTGGCTTCTGGTGCGGCGAGGGGAGGGGTCGCTGACGCTGGACCATCTGTCGGTGGTTCGGGGTTTCTGGCTGCCTCATGTTCTGGCGGAACAGCGGGGGTTGGAAATGCAGTGGCTGCCGGCTTGGGGGCTGTCAGAGTCGGGTCGGCTGGCGAGTCCCGTGACCCGCTGTCCTCCTCGATCTCGTCCCCGGGCGCCTCACGTGACCTCAATTGGTCGATGTGTTGCTGCATGGTGAACTGCCCATCTGTGGTGACCTCGTACATTACAGACCCCAGTACCCTTGAGACTCTGGCCAGAAGACAAGCCGCCCCTCCCCCAAGGTTCTTGGCATACACTAAGTCTCCTTTATTGAACTTCCTGGGTGCTCAGACCATGTCAGGTATCTCTTGCATGTCAGGAGCCCGATCGGGGTGCATGCGGTCTAGGAGCGTCGACAGCCACCAGCCCATGAGGAGCTCAGCTGGGCAGCGGCTGGTGGCTGTGCAGGGAATAGCGTGTTGGGTTAGCAGGAGCTCTGTGAGGCGGGCCTCCCAGTCTCCTTGGATGATGCAGCGGAGTGTCTCCTTTGTGGACTGCACCATCCGTTCCGCTTGGCCGTTGGTAGCTGGGTGGAAAGGGGCTGACCTAATGTGCCAGATTAGGTTACGGCTGCAGAAGTCCTGGAACTCCCCTGAGGTGAAGGCTGTCCCATTGTACGAGACGAGCGTGTCTGGAAGCCCCTGGGTGGCAAAAACCCTGCGGAGTGCTGTGATTGTGGCTCAGGAGGAAGTGGAAGCCACGGGGACTACCTCTAACCACTTTGAGTGGGAGTTCACGATAAGGAAAAATAGCTGCCCCTGGAAGGGCCCTGCGAAGTCCAGATGCAGGCGGGACCACGGGTTGCGTGTGGACTCCCACTGTTGGTTTGGGGCTTGGGGCGGTGCTGGCCAGTTCTCCTGGCATGGCTGACACCTCGCCACCCAGGATTCAATGGCGTCATCTATTCCCGGCCACCAGATGTAACTGCGGGCAAGAGCCTTCATCCGCACAATCCCTGGGTGTGAGTCATGTAGTGAGGTTAGGATCCTCTGCTGCAAAGTAGGGGGTACCACCACCCATCCTTCTCATAGTAGACAGCCCTTGTGAACTGATAGTTCATCCCGGAGGGACACGAAAGCTGCAAATTCCAAGCCCACCTGGCCCATGGGCCATCCGCTCCACACCCAGTTGAGAACCCAGGAGAGGATTTTGTTTTTGGCAGAAAATTTAGCGATGTCCTTAGTGTGAACCGGGCAGTCTGGAAGTGACTCCAACAACATTATCTTGTGCGCCGGCACCAGATCTGGGTCCCCAGAGGGAAGCGGCAGCATGGCCCATAGCCTTTCCTGGCTGGTATTGGAGGTCATATTGGTACCCTGCTAAGAAAATGGACCATCTTAAAATCTGGGGTGACAGCATCTGCAGTGTCTGGCGGTCAGGGGCAAACAAGCCTAGGAGTGGTTTATGGTCTGTGTGAATGGTGAAAGGTCGGCCATACAAATAATCATGAAATTTGTTAACCCCAGCAACAATGGTCAACCCTTCCTTATCTATTTGCATGTAGTTGCGCTCAGGTTTTTGCAATGTTCTCAAATAATAAGCCGCCGGGACTGCACAACCGTCTGGCAGCACATGTGCTAATACCACCCCCACCTCATAAGGAGATGCATCACACGCCAAGACCACGGGCAGCTGCTCATCAAAATGTGCCATCAGGTTGTTGGACATTAGGAGGTCCTTCACTGCCTGGAAAGCGGCGGCCTGCCGATGGCTCCATACCCACAGGGCCCGTTTGTCCAGTAAGCGGTGGAGGGGTTCCACTACCACCGCCTTGTGGGGAAGGAAGACATGGTAGAAGTTGAAGAGTCCTAAGAAAGCCTGTAGTTTCGCTTTATTGGTGGGGGCGAGGGCATCACAGATGGCTTCCACCTTTTCCTGCAAGGGGTGGATGCCGTTCGTGTCCACGGAGTATCCCAGGAAGTCTGTCTTAGAAACCCCCAACAAACATTTCTCCCTCTTCACTTTTAGGCCCGCTGCGTTGAATCTTTGGAGAACCGCACGGAAGCGGGAGGTGAACTCGTCCTCTGTGGCGACGGTGATTAACACATCATCGAAAAATGGCTGGATCCCTGGGATACCTTTCAAAAGAGAGTCCATTAGGTTCTGGAAGATATCCGGAGCCACACTGACTCCGAACTGGAGGTGCTTGACCTTGAAGGCGCCTCTATGCATCACTATTGTCTGCACCTTGGCCATGGCGGTGTCCACCAGCAGCTGTTGGTACGCCTGGGCCAAGTCCAATTTTCCAAAAATTTTGGTCCCCGTTAGGGAAGCCAACATGTGCCTCACAACTGGCACTGGGTAGGCGTGGTTCCGTAACACCTTATTTATTGTACACTTATAGTCCGTGCGGAGGCGGACTCGGCCATCAGGCTTGACTGGGGTGACGATGGGTGTCTCCCAGCAGGTGTTAGCAACTGGCTCCAACGCTCCCTGGGCTACCAGGAGGTCTAGCTCCTCCTCTGTCTTGTGTTTCAGGGCGAAGGGAACACACCGAGCCTTCAGCCTTATGGGCTGGACATTCAGTTCTAGTTGCAGAGACACAGGGGGCTCCGTGTAAGTCCCCGGGGTCCCGTCAAAGACTGCCAGAAACTCCCCATAGATGCTCTGAAAGTCTCTGGGCCAGGTAGGAACCTGGTTTAATCTGGTCACCTGGATTCCGAGGGGTCCGATCCATGTTCTGCCCAGCAAACTGCACAAGTACCCTTCCACAACTATTAGGGGCAGTCTCCCTGAGAAGCTGCCGTATTTCGCCTTCAGGAACCCCACTCCCTTAACTGCAATCTCCCGCTTTTGGTAGTCCTGGACCATGAACGGGGATGGTTGCAAATGGTCTCCCCCCCCCCCCCAGGGCATAACTTCCAAAGGTCCAGAGTTAAATAATGTCCATCCCCCGAGTCCACTTCCATTTTACATGGTTTGCCCTCTATGAATATAATCAGTTGCAACTTCCCAGGGGAAGGCAGAGGAAGTTGGCATACCTGCTCGTCCGAGGAGTAGATGGAGTGGAGGTCTTCTGCCATGGCAGTGTCTTGGTGTCTGCCCGCATTTCACTGGCCGGTGCTTCTCGGAGTGGATCGCCTTGGCCTGGAGAAGCAGACCCTTGCTAGGTGGTCTGTCTTTCCACAGTGGTGGCAGATGGCATCTCGAAATCGGCAGGAACGGTGCTCACGGTCCTCCCCGCAGCTGGCACACTCATGGGTTGGCATATTACCTGTTGGCCATTTTGGCGGTTGCTTCGAAGCCACGTGCCGGAGCTTGAATGTGTCATCCTCCCCCGAGTCCTCAGATTCGGACAACGAAGCAGCAGCTTGATGTGCTGGAGTCGAAGCTTGCTCCTTCTTTCTCTTCTCATAGTCTGTGGCTTCCTTGATGGCCTTGGCCAGATCGGTGTCATCCTTACCGACCAGTTTCTCCGCAGCTTCTCATCCCACAGACCAAAGATGAACCGGTGCCAATCTGGGCCACTCACCAGGATCCCATCCTCGTCGCCACTATAATATAGTGGGTTCCATACATGGAGGTGGCAAGGTGGTAGTGAAGCTCTTTATTGATTTCAGCATAGTAAGGCCTAAGTATAAGACTGGGGAAAAGGCCAACGGGGCCAACCTTATATACATGTCAGGGCTCCCGCGCTAGCATCCTCTTGGTCCATTCAAACCAGCAGGGGGCTTGTGATTGGAGGATTTGGATACTGCTGCCTATTGTTCCCAAGTCCCCAAGCTCTGGTCGCCTGGCTCCAATGAGCCATGCGGAAACACCTAATTCAGTTCTCACTTGAGTCCACATACATAACAAGCACTATGTTATTTTAATTGTTGTTAGCTGCCCTGAGCCCAGAATTTAATTCCACCAGTCATTAACCACCATCGCCATCCAGTTGACAGCTGACATATTATGGCCAAAGAGGAAATATGATGTCAGCTATCAAATAATGAGATTTCATGTTATTCATGCAAGCACTGTTCTGAAGAACGCTGGATAAATAACAGGTGACGACAGCCTCAGGTGGGTAGCTGTGTTGGTCTGAACCAACAGAACGAAGTTTGAATCTGGTGACCCCTTTAAGACCAACGAAGTTTAATTCTGGGTATATGCTTTTGTGCTTATGCACATTTCTTCAGATACAGATGACAGTATCTGACAACCGACCATTTATAAAATTTCATATTAAAGACTGACAAAATCAAAAACAGGTTTAAAGCATCTGATTTTTTAAGCAAAAGGGAGGAAATGCGCATCTCAATTCGGGATGCTTGAAAACTAGCTCATTTGCCATGTGTCCTGTTCACCAACTACAAACAGAGATCTGATAGTTCAGCGATTTGACAGTTTGGCAATCTGTTGTTTCACTTACTAACCGTGCAGTTTTGGTTTTTTGCGCATGCATATTTTCACACAGCCCTATTGAGTTCTATTACCCACCCACCCTTGCTGTGTAACTACTTCACTTGAAGACGGTTGTTTAGATAGATAGATAGATAGATAGATAGATAGATAGATAGATAGATAGATAGATAGATAGATAGATTTATTGTCATTGTTCTAAAAAAATAAAAATAAAAATGAGAGCAACGAAATGAGGTGCTCTTCCACAAACATACCGACACATCAACACCCACAAAAGGACATATACATAGACCATTTAAATGCATCTAAAAACAAATAACCATTCATAACCCTGCATTTAGCTTAACCACGGCACTTGGATAGAAGCTGCCCTTGAATCTATTTGTCTTAGCCTTCAACACTCTATATCGCCTGCCTGACGGTAAGATCTCAAATAACAAGTGGTCCGGATGTGAAGGGTCCCTTAAGATCTTTTGTATCTTCCTTTTACATCCCATATCATACAGATCCACCAATGAGGGGAGAGATAGACAGATCACTCACAAATCGTATAAATCAGTCATTGATAAGTGCTGCATTTCAGTAAAATCCTACCCTTTGGTGTTCATCTAAACAGTCCTTAGTGATGATAATAGCCACTAATCAGTTTTCAGGATAGCAACTTTTGCATTTGCTCAGTTTGGAGAAACCTGGATTTATCTTGACACAAACCCATTCAGCAGGCATCCACAGCTGAGCAGCATGAACCAGACTGAGTAATGAGCTAACATTTGATTGTCAATGTTATGTTTGACAGTCAAACATGTTAGTGGCCTAATTTGCCACATCCCTAATATTATTCACCATCTATTTTTATATTGTGCTAATCTAACTGTATGTTTTTATTTAAGTTTTTTTTAAAATTATGTTTGTACTCCTGAAATTGTTTTAAATAAATTGAACATGCTGTGGCAGCAATCGGGAGATCCATAAATTTTAACAACAACAAAAAACCCCGCCCGAAATTCAAATCTGAAAATTCTCGCTGAAAATTTGAATGATGGCACCGGAAAAAAACATGACCATGTTTAGAACATTTGCAAATACTCATTTTGCTTTCAGTGCTTGGATGAATGGAGACCTGAGCATTCATTCCTGCACCCCAATTGCTACTTGTGCAACCTGGGCTGGCAGACAAATTTGCCCATCTCACAGCAGATAAAAGCAAGAGCATCTGGTCATTTTATCTGTTCCAAATTCCCCCCAAATGTGCCCAGTGATTGATTTCACAGAGGGAGTGCTTGTCATCTGTTTTTGAGGAGCTCCCAGACAGGTCTTAGATCTTCTTCCCTTCCCTTCACAGGATCAATTGGTTGCAGCACAGCCCAAAGATGTTTTTAAAATACTATTTCTCTGTGATTCTTTTCAAAGGAAGGGATGATGCATTCTGACGTCTAATGCCTACCATGTGCATATGTGTGGGGGACAAGACTTGCAAAATCACATGTAAGGCAATCGCTTTTCTCTTCCACTCGCAGCTCGACTTAGCCAAACAGCAAGACCACAAATGCCGATGACATATCAGTGAACGATGAGGGATCAAGCTTGGAAATCATCAGGGGATTAAGGACTCAGCAGAGGATGCTGCCTCCCTCTCACCCCGTTAGAGTTTAACGAGGTGATGAGAGCTGGTAGATTTACATTCACTCCCACGAGAAGGCCAGCCTTCTGCCAAACCAGCAGGGTACCCTCAGGAAAATAGGCTTGCCGACAGCCAATCAGACAGTGGCAAACTGGAAACATGCATGTGCATTCTCCAACCCAGAAGTGATGTCACAACCACACTGCAGTACTCTGGGAATGCCCTAGAGCATTGCATTAAGGGCATTGTCACTTCTGAGTTTTCAGAGGAAGTGGTGTCATTGCATGCAATACTGTTTTTGAAAGGTTCCAACTTTCAAGAGTTCCCACTGCTTGTGAGAGCTACACTGGCAATTCTGTCTCTCCTCCTCACGTGTAAAACTTGTACACTGGGACCATATGTGAATCAAATCTGAACAACTGAAGATTAAGCTTGCCATTTTCCCACTGACAGCAAGCCATCCTTCACCCACACCCTCCATTATTTGAGAAACCAGAGAAAAAATGGTGTGTGCGGGGGGGGGGAGCAGTAATTTTGATGGCAGCACTCTAAGAATTCCCCTGATCTCTATGGTAAAAGTTGGGGGAATTCCTAGGGCATCATATAGGATGTGACCTCACATGCCATGAAACTCCACCCTTCCCTGGTACTGCCCCTAAAATCTCCCAGCATTTGCTGGTGCATTGCTAGAAACCTACAGAGTATAACCCCTTCAACATAAATTTAAGTGGGTAGCCATGTTAGTCTGAAGCAACAGAACAAAATTTGAGTCCAGTGAAACCTTTAAGACAACCAAAGTTCAATACTGGGCATCAGCTTTTCTGTGCATGCTTGAACAGGTACAGATTGCTATTTCCTTTTAGGTATGCATGCATACGAAAGCTCATACCCAGAATTAAACTTTGTGGGTTTTAAAGGTTGCCACCCTTCAATATAATTATTTGTTAGATACGTATAACCCTGTTCTTTTTCCTTTTTTTTTGTTCTCCTTTTCTGTTTGAGAAACAGGATTTGATATGTAAGTTAAATAGGGAAAGGAATAAAACTCACTGAATATAACTCACTGAAAATGTCAAGACAGTGTGCGTTTGCAATAAAAAATGCCAACGCCATGCTGGGAATTATTAGGAAGGGAATTGAAAACAAATCAGCCAGTATCATAATGCCCCTGTATAAATCGATGGTGTGGTCTCATTTGGAATACTGTGTGCAGTTCTGGTCGCCGCAGCTCAAAAAGGATATTATAGCATTGGAGAAAGTCCAGAGAAGGGCAACTAGAATGATTAAAGGGCTGGAGCACTTTCCCTATGAAGAAAGGTTGAAACGCTTGGGACTCTTTAGCTTGGAGAAACGTCGACTGCGGGGTGACATGATAGAGGTTTACAAGATAATGCATGGGATGGAGAAAGTAGAGAAAGAAATACTTTTCTCCCTTTCTCACAATACAAGAACTCGTGGGCATTCGATGAAATTGGTGAGCAGACAGGTTAAAACGGATAAAAGGAAGTACTTCTTCACCCAAAGGGTGATTAACATGTGGAATTCACTGCCACAGGAGGTGGTGGCGGCCACAAGTATAGCCACCTTCAAGAAGGGTTTAGATAAAAATATGAAGCACAGGTCCATCAGTGGCTATTAGCCACAGTGTATGTGTGTATATAAAATTTTTTGCCACTGTGTGACACAGAGTGTTGGACTTGATGGGCCGTTGGCCTGATCCAACATGGCTTCTCTTATGTTCTTAAAACACAGAATTTTAAAAAGATGGTAAGGGTTTCTATGTTTTGTGGTTATAAAGAAATCTGAGAATCCATTAAAAGGATGGGCTTTTTGCAGAGCCAGACTCCTGAGTTAGTGTGGTGAATTACTGATAGGTTATAAAAAGAAACTTCAACTTACCCTCTACTAAACAAGAGAGAGAGAGACAGTCTACAACAAACAGCACAAACCCATCTCCTCAAAGAGCTGCAAATTCTGAAAATTTTAGCCAGGGTGACTGGCCTCTCCCAACAGTCTCATGTTACGTCCTCCATAACCACAAGATATTGTTTGACATTTCCCACTGAAATTTTGTGTTGTGAAAACAATGCTTCTGTGCTTAGCTATAAAACATTTATTCACCAAAGCAACCATCTACAAGGTGCAAGTGAAACTTAAAACAGGGCAATGAGAAACTAACATGGACCTAAAGTACCTAGGCCAATTTGGGGCCCAGTGCACTCTTGAGTTTGGCAGAGGATTCACTGTTTATAAATGTATATGCTACATCTCCAAAGTATTGCTAGAGTTGCTTCCCATAGTAAAAATAATACCAGAAGAGAACAAAGAACAACAGCAGAAGTATAACCAGCAATACAGTATTTACTCAAATGCAAGACTAGGTCTCCCCCCCCCCCCGCCAGGTATGCCACCAAAAAACTTTGAACATAAATGCAAAAAAACCCACCAAAATAAGCAACAACTGTTAAATGCTCTTATAGTAATTTACTTAAACTCTGTTTTATAATTCGTTTATAATTTGTTGTATATAGTACGAGGCACTAGAAATCTTTCAAACAAAAACCTGAGGTTACGGGCCAAAGACATACATGGATAAAGGCATCTCTCGGCTTGACTTCGCGAACGAAGATTTAAGAAAGGTGCAGTAGTCCACGTCTGCTGCAGGCTCGCTGGTAGCTGACAAGACCAATGCGGGACAGGCAGGTCCGGCCACAGTGGCTGCAGGCATTTATCTACGTAACCTCGTATGGAAGACCCCTACAGAGAACAAGGTGATCATCCTTGGCGACTTCAATGCCAGCGTAGGTAAAGACTCGGAAGCCTGGAAAGGAGTACTTGGCAAACATGGCATTGACAACTGCAATGATAACGGGCGCCTCCTGCTAGAATTCTGCACGGAGCATCAGCTCACCATTACCAGCACTATCTTCCAGCAGGATAAAGGCATATACACGAATTAAATTACAGCTTGAGATGGTCCTTTTAAACTGGAAGCGCTGAAAGCGTTTGATAAAATCAGATTATGGCAAAGTGGCTGAAGAGCCTGCCTCTGCTAGTTTGTTTTTCTGAAACTGCTGCCACAGCAACAGCTGAAGCTTCTGCCCCAGTAGTTCAAGAAGAAGATATTGGAAGAAGATATTGGATTTATATCCCGCCCTCCACTCCGAAGAGTCTCAGAGCGGCTCACAATCTCCTTTACCTTCCTCCCCCACAACAGACACCCTGTGAGGTGGGTGGGGCTGGAGAGGGCTCTCACTGCAGCTGCCCTTTCAAGGACAACCTCTGCCAGAGCTATGGCTGACCCAAGGCCATTCCAGCAGGTGCAAGTGGAGGAGTGGGGAATCAAACCCGGTTCTCCCAGATAAGAGTCCGCTCACTTAACCACTACACCAAACTGGCTCTCCAGTTTAATTTGCTTTATTGTAGGTATCTCTTGCTCTTACTGCCCCAGTAGTTTAGGTTGCTTTATTGTAGGTATCTCTTGCTCTTACTGCATTGTTTTATACCTTGGGATCCACTTTTTCTGCATTGCTTATAGTTTACCTTGCCTTACATAGTTTGTTTGCTTTGTTCTCTAAATCTGTAATTCCTAGTCCAATTGCAATGTTAGTAGGTTATCTTGTGCTGTCTGTCTGCACTGCTTCATCTCCTGTAATCTGGCATTTTGTGAAGACAAAGAAGAAGGAGAATGTGCATGCCACTTTGAGCTTCTTGGAGGAAGGAAGGGATATTTCGCCCCTGGAATAAATAAAGCTGAATGGATCTAGGAAGCCTGATTGGGTCAAGGCACCTGGGGAAGGTGCAAGATGCAATGGGAAAGTGGGGCATATGTCTGAGGTGTTTGGACTGCCCATACATATCCTCCTTCCACCCCCCTGCAAAAAACAAGCACAATCAAAAAAGGTTGCACAGGGTAAATGTCGGGCAATCTGGCCAATCACACTTGCCCAACGCTGTTTTGCAGCTGTCTAACAGCAGCTGGTTTCCTTAACCAAAACCTGCTGCCAAAAGTCTATTCCCCCTTGGATAGCTAACAAATGTGTTTGGGGTGGAGGTAAAGTTCTAGTAGAAGAAACACTGTACTATCTTTGAGGCATTAAATTAAACAAAAAAATTTAAAGTTACCAAAGATCTCCAGACTCTTTTGGACTCCATTTCCATGGCATTGTGTTAATAACTTATAAGTGATTTAACATGAAGTGATGCTCAGCTCTTCCAACTTAATTACCTTCTAGCATTTTTTCCCCATTGTTTTTGTTTGAATCAAGTGAACATGGTGTCTCAGCAGGGGCAGAACTGGGAAAATTTGGGTTCAAATCCCAAACTGAGCCCCGGAAGCGACACTGGGTGAAGTTGGGCCAGTCATTTTCTCTCAGTCTAACCTACCTCACTGGGTTGCTGTGGGGATAAAAAGGGAAAGACGTGAAGCATGGTGACTATTACCCTGAACTCCTTGGAGGGATGACAGGCAGCGGCGTCACTATGGCGGGGCCAAGGGGGCCATCGGCCCTCCCCCAGAGCATTCTTATTGGCCCCCCTCTCTGCCTTGCGCAAGCGTCGACGGCCGCCTCTAGTTGCTGCCCGCCCGGAGCCTGCGCCTGGAGCAGTGAGTCACCTATGGAGTCGGAGGAGAGGGGGATGGCGCTGGGACACGGCTGAGTCAAGGCCTGACGCATGGTGGTTGGCTGGCGGGTGGCTCCTCCCGGGTGCTGGCGGGCCTGTGAAGGGAAGGGGGCTTCGCGGCGTCTACCGACCGGGGCACATCCGCCCGCTCTGCCCCAGGCGCGGGCTCTGGGCGGGCAGCAACTAGAGGCGGCCGTTGACGCTTGCGCAAGGCGGAGAGGGCGCAGCTCCCTCCAAAACACGGCCGGGGAGGGAGAGGGGCTTCCTGCCTTCCCACGCTTTTGCGCAGCCAGCGGGGCGCACTTGGCCCCAGGGTGCAACCCACCCTAGTGACGCCTCTGATGACAGGATTCAAATAAACAAGTATCTAGACCTCTGTAGACCTTCAAGTGGAAATTTCAAATCCCAAATACAGATTTTGTGAGTCGGAAATACTGATCGGGGCTGCAGGCCCATAGCCATGGGGGAGTCTGAGGGCAATGGCCCCGTGGTGAATGCTGCCCCCACAGAAAAATTTAAAAAAATATAAGATGGGGGAGTGTTTCCATAATGACCCCCGGGATAGTTAGGGAAGCTTCAGTCTCATCATTTTTTTCTGGACCAAAATACTTAGGTTTTGTAAAATACAAAATGAAATAAAATTGCACACACATATATAAAGATATATATATATTGCCAAATGCAAAAGAGAGCGAGTCGGAGATTCTCCCCACCTCCCCCCCCACTCAAGTAGACAAGGAAGCCAGTAGAGTCAAAAGGGCAGCAGGAGGAGAAGGGGAGGGCGGCCTTCCATCCCCTTGAAGCTGAGTCCTCTTCCTCTTCCGCTGGCTGCGTGGGGGGGGGGGGGAGGTGCGAGGGGAGCCATTCGGTCCACAGCTTCCAACTCTCTCATTTCTCTTTCTCCCCTCTCCCCTCCCCCACCGCACAGAATTTTCCAATGTCCTGCCACCCAAAATTTTCTGGCCACACCTCTGCAGGGCTGAGCGGTTACTTCCCATATACTCTTTGCTGCACAACAGCAACGAAGCATCCACACATCAGTTTCCACTGCACTTTCCTCTGCATTCTCCTCCTTCCACCACAGGAGGACTTTTTTCAAGTTTGTGTGTGTGTGTGTGTTTTAAAGTGGTAATTGACATGCCACTATAGGAATATGTCAACTACCAATTTCAAAGCAGACTGCTATATCGATTACTGTTTTTTTTTCTTCTAAGTCTGGAAAAAC
The DNA here is from genome assembly GCF_032191835.1 of Heteronotia binoei. Taxonomy (NCBI): domain Eukaryota; kingdom Metazoa; phylum Chordata; class Lepidosauria; order Squamata; family Gekkonidae; genus Heteronotia; species Heteronotia binoei. The sequence continues at coordinate 11,288,792 of NC_083239.1, read as the reverse complement.
TCTGGTGGTGGCAGATAGGTGAATGGAGGCTGCAGGGAGCCAGGATAAGGAAAATTGCTCCAGTGGGGCAGGACCTGCCAAGAGGGCCAGCCATGGGAGTTGGTGAGGTAGGAAGCTGCTTTGGGCGCCACCTCGCCTACAATGTGCCTTCAGGTGCCCTTTCCCACCGCTCCATTGCTCTCAGCTTCCACGGTTGCAGATCCCGTAAGCTGAGAGTGGTAGAACTGCATCCCAGTTTGTGCTCTCCTCCAAGCCCAGCTTCCTAGCCAGGCTCAGAGGAAGAAGAAGAAGAAGAAGAAGAAGAAGAAGAAGAAGAAGAAGAAGAAGAAGATATTGGATTTATATCCCGCCCTCCACTCTGAAGAGTCTCAGAGCGGCTCACAATCTCCTTTCCCTTCCTCCCCCACAACAGACACCCTGTGAGGTAGATGAAGATATTGGATTTATATCCCTCCCTCCACTCCGAAGAGTCTCAGAGGGGCTCACAATCTCCTTTCCCTTCCTCCCCCACAACAGACACCCTGTGAGGTAGATGAAGATATTGGATTTATATCCCGCCCTCCACTCCGAAGAGTCTCAGAGCGGCTCACAATCTCCTTTCCCTTCCTCCCCCACAACAGACACCCTGTGAGGTAGATGAAGATATTGGATTTATATCCCGCCCTCCACTCCGAAGAGTCTCAGAGCGGCTCACAATTTCCTTTCCCTTCCTCCCCCACAACAGACACCCTGTGAGGTAGATGAAGATATTGGATTTATATCCCACCCTCCACTCCAAAGAGTCTCAGAGCGGCTCACAATCTCCTTTACCTTCCTCCCCCACAACAGACACCCTGTGAGTTGGGTGGGGCTGAGAGGGCTTTCACAGCAGCTGCCCTTTCAAGGACAACCTCTGCCAGAGCTATGGCTGACCCAAGGAGTGCGGCGTTGCTCTGAAGCTGCCTCCCCTGCAAAGGGAGACAGCCTCAGAGCAAGGCAGGCAGTCCCACAGCCCATTTCCCCCACCCGGCGGCTGGATGGAGGAAGGAGGAAGCGTGGCGTCACTCAGACCCCCCCATGGAGGGGGGCAAAGACATGCGGGCAGCCTGGGGTGGCAAAAAGCCCTGCACCACCCCTGCCTGCCAAAACATGAACCTTTCCATCCACACAGCATTCAAAGGTGCCTTGATTGCAGTCTTTCCAAAGGGATATGTCGAGCCAGGTATGCAGAAGATGGCAGCAAAGTTGTGGGAAACTGAGAAAGTGAAAGGTGGAGGAGAACATCATGCGGATGCTCCAAAAAACTTTGACTCTAGTTCAGATATGATACTGGAGGGAGTGGAAACAGCCTGGAAGCTGGGAAACAAATCTGCAGGGGGGGTGTTTTAATTGAGGAACACAAATAGTTGAAAGTGAAGTGTCCTTACTAATTTCTTCTATCATCTCTGGTCAAACAAGGTTGGCGAGTTCAGGAAACAGCCACCAAATCAGTCAAAGCTGTTAACCAGATGTGAAAACCAGAAGAGTTTACACACCATAAGCAGAGATCCCTCTTTCCAGCTGCCTTTGGCAGAGGGGAGGGGAATAGCCTCTATAGCCAACCTCTACTCTACTGCCAAGAATAAATGTTGGCTACAAACAAATGTGAAAGCAGATCTGAAGAAGCTCTGTGAATTGGAGCAGTTTCCTCATTTACAATAAAAACTTTTGCGGTTCTCATTTCTGGAGTTGTCTAGAAAGGTCAAATCAAATTGGGTCACATGGCATTGATCAGCATGAATTGGACGGTGGCTCAGTGGTAGAGCATCTGCTTGGGAAGCAGAAGGTCCTAGGTTCAATCCCTGGCATCTCCAAAAAGGGTCCAGGCAAATAGGTGTGAAAAAACCTCAGCTTGAGGCCCTGGAGAGCCGCTGCCAGTCTGAGAAGACAATACTGACTTTGATGGACGGAGGGTCTGATTCAGTAGAAGGCAGCTTCATATGTAGGAGGGATGGTGGCTCAGTGGTAGAGCATCTGCTTGGGAAGCAGAAGGTCCCAGGTTCAATCCCTGGGATCTCCAAAAAAGGGTCCAGGCAAATAGGCGTGAAAAACCTCAGCTTGAGACCCTGGAGAGCTGCTGCCAGTCTGAGAAGACAATACTGACTTTGATGGACCGAGGGTCTGATTCAGTATAAGGCAGCTTCATATGTTCATATGTTCATATATATGAATATGGAAGAGCAAGAACATCAGCCTAACAACCAAATGCAGATTAGTCTGTCCTGTTGTGTTCCCCATAGCAACCTATGGCTGTGAAAGCTGGACCATGAAGAAGCCTGACAGGAGGGAAATCGATGCATTTGAGCTGAAGTGCTGGAGAAGGCTCCTCTACATTCCTTGGACAGCAAAGGTAGCATTGGAGGGTATAAAAACAGATATGCTATTGGAAGGAAAAATCACAAAACTATGACTGTCTTATTTCGGCCATGTCATGTGGAAGAACTCACTAGAAAAAGCAATTCTGCTTGGATGGGTTAGCAGCAAAAGGAAACCAGGTGGTCAAAGAACATGGTGGCTAGACAACATAAAAGCCGACACCAGCCTGAGCATGGAGCAACTCAAAGAAAGGGCGTTTTCGCACAGGGCTTACCCCGGAGCGACGTCCCTCTTCACCGCGTAGCGTCTGCGCGGATTTCGCACCAACTGCTCCGCAGAACCCGGAAGAGCCGCAAAGTCCCGCGGCTTTTGCGTCGCAAATGTAAACCGCCGAAAACCAGTTTACATTTGTGACGCAAAAGCCGCGGGACTTTGCAGCTCTTCCGGGTTCTGCGGAGCAGTTGGTGCGAAATCCGCGCAGACGCTGCGCGGTGAAGAGGGACGTCGCTCCGGGGTAAGCCCTGTGCGAAAACGCCCAAACAGTACAAGATTGGAAAGCGTGGCGAGAGCTGGCCCATAGAATTGCCAAGAGTCAAACACAACTGAATGGCTAACAAAAACTAGGTATTGGACATGGTTTAATCCTTATTTTAACTCAGAACTAAAGTAGCAGTAATGTAACCTCCCCAAATAGTGGAATTGTAATAGACTTCACCAGGGGCTGGCCGGTGTCTAAACATGACCAGGAGAGATGCACATTGAACAACCACAATGTCTAGAAAACAGTCAGTGTGAAACTGATGACTAATCGTCTCAGAGTGTAATTTCAGTTCACTTCAATGATATTTCTTTTTGAAACTTTTGCAGGCAAAAGAACAGTCAGTCTGGTAGGGTTAGTCACAGCTGTTCCCAAGGGAAGGAAAGTTCACACAAAGAAAAGAAAGAGAGGCTGGATCAGGCTTGAATATGTGTCCTTTTCCAGGGGTTAGGCTTCCCAACCCTCCCGCCCTGGCGGGGGACCCCAGAATTTCCACCCTCTTCCCCCGCTCCCCCAAAAAACGGAAGCGGGGGGAGGGGGGAAACGGCGCCGGGGAGCATGGCGAGCCACCCCATCCCAGAGCGGGCGAGGCCGCCACGCCGCTGCCGCCCCCTCCCCGCCCACCGCAGCTGCTCCTCCGAGATAGGCCCAGGCTGAGCCCATCTCGGAGGAGCAGCCAAGAGGCGGCAGCAGCGCAGGGGAGGGTGAGGCAGGCCAGGAGCATGGCGAGCCGCGAATCCGGGCCCTTCTAGGACCCGGACTTGTGGCTCGCCACGCCCCCGGCCCGCCTCCACCCCCCCCTCCGCTTCCACCCCAGAGGCAGAGCGGGCGAGGCCGCTGCGCCGCTGCCGCCTCTTCTCCGCTCGCCGTGGCTGCTCCTCCGAGATGGGCTCAGGCTGAGCTCATCTTGGAGGAGCAGCCACGGTGAGCGGAGAAGAGGCGGCAGCTGCGGGGCGGCTTGCCACGCTCACCGGCGCCATTTCCCCCCTCCCCCCTAGCTCCACCCCAGTGTCTGCTGGCTCCACCCCCAAAGTCTCCTGGCTCCACCCCCAAAGTCCCCAGATATTTCTGGGGTTGGACTTGGCAACCCTACCAGGGGAGTTTGTTCTGACTGCCAGGTCTCAGCAGTTACAGATACAAATCCACAAGCCCAAATGCTCAGTGCTGGTTATATTAGCTTCTAAGGACTCAGGACTTATCTCTCTGAGATCTGGCCTATTTCCATATGAGGATCTTCCCCAACATGATGCTGGGAACCCACAGTTCCCATATGACATTGTGCCCTATTTGGGCATGACTCCTCCAGCTGCCCCCCTCCCCCACTAACCAGAGAAAATAAAAAGCTAATGTCCCCCAGTTTAAAAGAGAAGCTGTGGGGTGGCTTGGGTACAGAATCCATCTGGCTACTCCGCAGGAGCCACAATGGGGAGGAGAGGTCGCACCAAGCTCCACTTTCAAAATGGCAGGGTGGGAGCTTGCTGCTTTATACCACCCCCTTGCCAGTTTTAACCCTTTAAAGGTTTTTTCCCCCCTTTCCCAGGTGAGCTGTGCTGTAGAATTACAACATGGCTGAGAAGGGATAGAAAAAAAGGAGGGGAAAGGGGGTTTCTAGGCAGGGAGGGTGGGTGGAATTGCTGCCCTATCTGGACTTTTGAACAGGTGCAAGAGAAAAAATGGAGCTTGCTGGATCAGATTCAAGGTCTGTCTAGTCCAGCGCCCTGTTTTCCGCAATGGATAGCCAGAGGGATACAAAATGGTACTAATACATAAACACCACTAACTAATCCATCTATATCACTCTCTTGACCCAAGGAGCTCAGGGTGGCTTCTCCATTTGATCCTCACAACAACCCTGTGAGATGGCTTAGGATAAGAATGTGTGACTGGTCCAAGGTCACCCAGCAAACTTCCATGGCAGAGTACAGATTTGAAACTGGGTCTCCAAAGCTTAGTTTAACACCAGGGTTGCCAAGTCCAATTCAAGAAATATCTGGGGACTTTGGGGGTGGAGCCAGGAGACATTAGGGGTGGAGCCAAGATCAAGGCTGTGACAAGCATCGTTGAACTCCAAAGGGAGTTCTGGCCGTCACATTTAAAGGGACAGCACACCTTTTCAATTCCTTCCTTCCATAGGAAATAACGAAGGATAGGGGCACCTTCTTTTGGGGCTCATAGAATTGGACCCCCTGGTCCAATATTTTTGAAACTTGGGGGGTATTTTGGAGAGAGGTACTAGATGCTATACTGAAAATTTGGTGCCTCTACCCCCAAAAACAGCCACCCCCAGAGCCCCAGATACCCACAGATCAATTCTCCATGATTTTCTGTGGGAATAAATCTCCATAGGGAATAATAGAGTTCCCAGCAGACATTTCCCTCCCCTCCCCTCCCCCCCCGCTTTCTGACGACCCTGAAGCGGGGGGAGGGCCTCCAAACGGGGGATCCCCTGCCCCCACCTGGAGATTGGCAACCCTATTTAACACTCTAACTATAACGCTGCCCTGCCTTCTAGCTCTTTGGGGTAGGCAAAGAATGCCCTTCCATTGGACCATCTCCTGATACAGGCAATGAAAGCAAACGGGATATGACTTTGCAACAGGGAGGATGTATGAATGGGGCACTGGCTGCAGTGTTGGGGTTGTACGTACCCGGGAAAGCCTGCACACAGTTAACCCCCTCCCCAGCACATCTCTGCACACGCCCTCAAGCAATTTCTCTGCACTGTGATTTGTACTAATAAATTTGATGGCTGTTAACTAATAGCATGACTAATTTCCTGGGGTCATATTGAGCTGTCAGTCCACGGGCTCCCAACTTCCATCTGTTAGTAGTTATGTGCACCCCACTATAGCCCAGCATTTAACACTGGCATTGCCAATAATTCACAACACGCGGTCAGTTCTCATAGGCATAGGGTCACTGGGACTCAGTACAGAGTTTTAATACTATCAAAGAGAAAACATTACTTTGTTCTTAAAAAAAGGAAATATTCAAGTACCAAAGAGAGGCAACGGGCAAAAACTGTGCTTTAAACAAGAGAAGAAGAAACCCTTTAAACCGCCACAATGAAAGCATAGAAGTACTAAAGGTTATGAACGAAGGGTGGGAAAATATCCGATGAAGGCACCTTGAGTTCACTAATAAAAATAATAAATGTATTCTAATAAAGACGACAATACCAGTAATCAGGGCTTATTTTTGTAGCAGGAACTCCTTTGCATATTAGGCCACACACCCCTGATGTAGCCAATCCTCCTGGAGCTTACAGGAGGCCCTGTACTAAGAGCCCTGTAAGCTCTTGGAGGATTGGCTACATCAGGGGTGTATGGCCTAATATGCAAAGGAGTTCCTGCAACAAAAAAAGCCCTGCCAGTAATCACGACAACTATCATGGTGCACTAATTAACTACATGGAATATAAATACACATAAAAAATTATGAACAAATTCAATATGGTGAATGAATTAAATATAAGACTGCTGAATAAATAAGTCCGATACAAATCCATCAGAAGTCCAAAAGTCCAGAACAATTTCAGTTTGCTAGCAAATTCAGTTTCAAGTAGTCTTCATCAGAGAATTTTGATAAAAGCTTCTATTAAGGTTCAGAGCTCTTAATCTCAGGTTTTCATCTCAAACCCACAGTCTTTCTCAGTATCCCAGATCTTTACACATATTAAAAGTTCTTTCTAAAAACTGGGGCATCTAAAAATCTACAAGGAGATATTATGGGCATTTTCACACACACTAAATAGCGCACTTTCAATCCCTTGTAAATGTACTTTGCAAATGGATTTTACTGTGCGAAATGACAAAATCCACTTGCAAACCGTCACTGAAGTGGATCGAAATTGTATTATTTATTCTCACAACTGCTTGTATTTGTGTGCTAATTTGCTGCTATTCACAGGTCTCACCATCTGCTTTAATTCAATCTCAGCTATACTTATTGCCCAGTTACTTACCCATCTTGACTTTAACTAGCCCTTCCAGGCAACTAACCCTCATTCTACTTATATGCAAGACGTTTGGGAAACTGTATCAATGTATCCGATAAAGTGTGCATGCACATGGAAGTTTATACCCAGAATAAAACTTCATTAGTCTTAAAGGTACTGTGAAGAAATGCATTTTTCCCCTTTGGAGGTCTGAAATGAGCAAAACCTTCACTCTGAGTTTTAAAGGGTCCCCCGTCCCCGCTCTCTGGGCAGAGAACAGGCAGGAAGAGGGGAAGTCAGTTCAATTGCTTTCCAGACTTTCTTCAGCCCATCTTCTTACAAATGCTAATAGGTCTAGACCAGGGGTGGCCAAACTGTGGCTCTTTCATACATATTGTGTGGCTCTTGAAGCCTCCACCATCCCATCAGCTGGCTTGGAGAAGAAATTTGTCTCATCAAATCACTTCTCCAAGCCAAGCCAGCTAGCAGCTTGGAGAACACATTTAAAGGTGCTTTTTTCCCCACCTCTCTCTCCCCCATCTGTTTTCCTCCCTTCCTTCCCTCAACATCTGATGTTCATATCTTGTGGGTCTCAAACATCTGACATATATTCTATGTGGCTCTTGTGTTAAGCAAGGTTGGCCACCCCTGGTCTAGACAATGGGATGGTTAAGTCCCCCCCCCCCCCCCCACTTCAAGCAGGAAACAGAGATTTTGAGGAATAAAATACTAGAGAGACTTCAAGTTGAGTAGCCGTGTTAGTCTGTCTTTAGCAGTAGAAAAGAGTAAGAGTCCACTAGCAAAAGACTAACAAAATTTTTGGTAGGGTATGAGCTTTCAAGAGTTACTGCTCACTTCTTCGGAGAGACTTCAGGAAGGGAAATTCTGGAGGCTTTAGGAAAAGTTTCTTTTTTGACCCAGCCTAACCTTGTCAGTGTGTGGGGAAACAGATAGCAAAAGGAGATCTCTTTGGTGCAGACTCAAATCAGAGCAGGCAGAACTCTTAACTGAGGTCTAGAAGAGACAGCCGTTTAGCCATGTGCTGTCTGAGAGAGCTGGATAAAACTTCAAGGTGATAGCAACTGTAGAGATCTGTAACTTCATAAACTAAGGTGCCCATCCAATATTTCAACATCTGATTGGGCTTGTCTAGAGAGAGGGACACAGGAATGGCATTCTACTAATTTCTTTTGAACCCCTTGCTCGGTCTGGTTCTGTGCCAAGCTTGTGAACATTTTCTTTTTAAGAAGATATTGAAGAAGATATTGGATTTATATCCTGCCCTCCACTCCGAAGAGTCTCAGAGCGGCTCACAATCTCCTTTCCCTTCCTCCCCCACAACAGACACCCTGTGAGGTGGGTGGGGCTGAAAGCGCTCTCACAGAAGCTGCCCTTTCAAGGACAACCTCTGCCAGAGCTATGGCTGACCCAAGGCCATGCTAGCAGGTGCAAGTGGAGGAGTGGGGAATCAAACCCGGTTCTCCCAGATAAGAGTCCGCACACTTCACCACTACACCAAACCAGGGGGTCCAATTCTATGAGCCCCAAAAGAAGGTGCCCTATGGAAGGAAGGCATTATTTCCTATGGAAGGAAGGCATTGAAAAGGTGTGCCGTCCCTTTAAATGTGATGGCCAGAACTCCCTTTGGAGTTCAATTATGCTTGTCACAGCCTTGATCTTGGCTCCACCCCTAATGTCTCCTGGCTCCACCCCCAAAGTCTCCTGGCTCCACCCCCAAAGTCCCCAGATATTTCTTGAATTGGACTTGGCAACCCTAGATGAAACTAATCACATGAATGGGAATCACCTGGAATTTCTGCCAGCTCCCCCATCCTGCAGCAACCTCAGATCCCAAATCCTGTGCCTCAGCAGTGTCATTTTGCCAAAGGAAGGAGGATCAGCAAAAATCGCCTTCTTCATTGTTGCCAGAAAAATTCTAGGCAGGATCCAAGCTATGATTGGCCCAGTTCCATCACTACTACCCTGCCCAGTGACCAAGGCCTCTGGAACTTTGTGTACCCCCCACTCTTTGTTAGCAAGTAGGATTACCATCATTGGGTTAAGAAATTCCTGGAGATTTTGGGGGTGGAGCCTGAGAGGGCAGGGTTTGGGGAGAGGGAAAACCTCAGCAGCATATAATATTGTAGAGTCCATCCTCTAAAGCAGCCATCTTATCCAGGGGAACTGATCTCTGACATCTGGAGATCAGTGGTAATTCCTTGAGATCTCCAGGCCTCACCTGGAGGTTGGCAACACTAGTAACAAGCTGCCCAGGCTGAGGAAATGCAACAGCTCAGGGACCATTATATCAGTCAATAGCACTAGATTGGTTCTCTGATGTCAGGTGACTCTTTTGCCCAGGAGGATTAGATGAATGCCCCAGCTGGGACAATCTGTAATTCTGCTGTCCGACTGCTGGTACCAGTGGGGCTGACCAGCAGCCCTGCCAAAAGCCAGCATCTGACCTCTTCAGACACAGGACCGCCTGACACACCAAGTGTGTCAATTAACATTTCCCAAAATTGTAGAGATAAAAACAGAGATAAACACCAGCTCACCCTTCCCATATTGCAACAAGGATCCCTTCAAATGTTCCACATTGATGAAAGCTCTACTTTGCTGGCTCTGCAGTATATGCATACATATAGTAGACCTCTCTACTACCAAAGGGATTTTATTCTTTGGGTTAGAGTCGAGATATGCCAAACAAGCTTCATTGACCAACAACATTTTATTTTGGCAGTACAAAGTATACCTCAGCAATTGCAGGGTATGAAACAGTACGTACTGTACAGTGTCTCACCTATTTTCAAAAGACAAGTCATGTTTACTTCTCACATAGAGACTGATCTTCTGGAGGCTATGGAAAAGGAGCCAAACCTTGACGAATGACCACTCTAGCAATTTGTTGCTAAAAAAATTGGTCACACCCAATGTTCTCTCAAAGCTGCAGAGTCTTGTGAGCAAAAACTCTACTTTGTGAGCTACTGGCATTAAAGTTGTGAGCTACTGCATACATTATTGTGCTCCAGGGCCATTTTTACTGAGCTAAGACAAAAATGTGTGAGCTGGTGGCTAAAAATCAGTGAGCTAGCTCACGCTAACTCAGCTTAGAGGGAACACTGGTCACACCTCCCAAAGACAAAATAGAGCGTTGAACTAGCAACAGGTACAGAGATAGAACTGATCATCTACAAATATTCCCTTATTTCACTGTGTTAGGAAACAGATAGTTTGTGGACTTGTTCTAACATTAAGTGACTGTAGTTAGTTAGGCTTAGAGATGGCTTAGAGATTTAGTTGCTCTTTGCATTAAATTTATTTCAGGCCATTCCTCATACTGGTAGTCGTTATCTGTGGTAATCAGGAATGTTACAACAAGGATTAGAAAAAGAGGGTGAATGCCATAGACCCCACCTTGCAAAGCAGCCATTTTCTCCAGTGAATTAACCTCTGCTTCCTGGAAATCAACTGTAATCCCAGGGGGTCTCCAGTCACCCCCCAAAGGCTGACAGTTGGACAATATGTCAATTGACTGAGGAAAAAAATGAGATTAATCCCCCCCTCAAGTTATGCACCAAGCCTGCACAACATGACCCACCAAACTCAACTAAGCCCCCTCCCCATTTTTACAGTCTCATGTAGTAGGGTTGCCAGCTCCAGGCTGAGAAAATTCCTTGAGATTTGGCAAGGGAGGGGAGCCTGGGGAGGGTGGGATTTGGGAAGGGAGGGACCACAGTGACGTATAATGCCACAGAGTCCATCCCAGTGGGGTATAATGCCACAGAGTCCATCCCAGTGGGGTATAATGCCACAGAGTCCATCCCAGTGGGGTATAATGCCACAGAGTCCATCCCAATGGGGTATAATGCCACAGAGTCCATCCCAGTGGGGTATAATGCCACAGAGTCCATCCCAGTGGAGTATAATGCCACAGAGTCCATCCCAGTGGGGTATAATGCCACAGAGTCCATCCCAGTGGGGTATAATGCCACAGAGTCCATCCCAGTGGAGTATAATGCCACAGAGTCCATCCCAGTGGGGTACAATGCCATAGTATCCATCCCAGGCTAGCCCAATCTCATCAAATCTCAGAAGCTAAGCGGGGTCAGCCCTAGATAGTATTTGGATAGGAGACCGCCAAGGAATACCAGGGTCATGACACAGAGGCAGGAAATGGTCAGCCACCTCTGTTAGTCTCTTGCCTTGAAAACCCTACAGTCCGCCATACTTTAGCTGTGACTTGATGGCAAAAGGAGTCAAAGGTATTGCTGTGATTCCTGTCTCCATGCTTTGCTGCAGGCTCATGCTATGAACCCCGCTTGGTTGCTCCTTCTGGCAGACAAACTAGAGAGGAGGTAGGGAAAAGGAGGCGGTGGTGGCAGCTACCAAAGGAAAGGGCTCTGAACCCTGCTGATCTGGCAGTTGGGGAGTGCAAATGATTTTGGCTGGGGTGAACGGGATTCCTTCAAAACTGACCTCTGTCCTAGTTTGTGAGCTGGGCTGCTCCTCTCTCACTTGCTCAAGGGTCGTTTTTCTGAGCAGGGAGTGAAGGTGGCCAGTGTCACAGCTCAGACCCCTCTGGGCTGCCATACATGGCTGGTGCACAGGATTGGATGACTCCAGGACACGTGCTTGTGGATTTGGCTGCTCAAGAGAGTTGCCGCAATATGCTCAGTGGTTTTGGCTTCCAGGGGCCAAAGTTTAAATACAGATAAAGAGATACATGCTTATGTGTTCTCTCTCTCACACACACACACCCTTTCTGGTGTGACACAAGCCAGGGAAAGAAGAGGCGAGTAAGTTCAATGGACCAATTCCAGGAAAATCTCTCAAGTGTTTCCTTGCAGAAGAGGCCACCATGGAAGTGGATGGAATCTGTGGTTAGTCACTTGATCTTTGCTTGTAAGATCAGACTAGCGGGCCGCTATTTCCCTTTGCCACATGCTTTGCCATCCCCAGGGGCATAACCTTAGCATTTCAATTAGGGTCACAACAAGACTGTTAAAAGGGAGGTCTTTTCTCCCCCCTGCCTTCATGGCAGCAGCGGACAGACTCCGACATAGAGCTGCAGTTGTTTACAAGGCATATTGAGATGGAGGTGGGAGGGGGAAATGTTCCTACTGAGGCAAGGAAGCCAGCCAGGGCTGTGAGGGAACACTGAGAGATCACAGGGACCAGTACATGTCTGCACCTTTTCTCTCTATGGCGGTGGTTTTGGTCACATCGGGTGGTCTTGCTGTAAGGACGGATTGAGGAGTTGTGCAGAGCTAAAACCAACAAGAGATTATTAGATTCCCTGCCAATACTTTAAACAAGAAGAAGACTGAGGTCGGCATTTGGTGGGGCGGAGGGCGGTAAGGATTTGCTTGTCAAAACATCCTCCAGAATCTGGCACTCTGCTGATATCTGAAACCAGTTTTGCATCTCTTCCCAGGTAGCTTCTCTTCAATGATGGCACTCAATAAGATCGCCAGCTCCACATTGGGAAATGCTTAAGATTTGGAGGGGTGGGGGGGGAACCTGAGGAGGATGGGGTTTGGCAAGGGAGCGGACTGCAGTGGACTATAACGTCATAAAGTCCACCTTGCAAAGCAGTCATTTTCTCCAGTGAATTGATCTCTGTTGTCTGGAGGTCAGCTGTAATTACAGGAGCCACCACCCAAAGGACCTTTCTTGTAATGTTGTAAAGTTGGATTTACGGGACTCTTAAAAAGTTTTACTAAACATTGTTAGCCTGTATATCACAGTGTTTGTTTTATGTATTACCACCCAAAGGCTGGCAACCCTACTCAATTAAGCACTGTCTGGAAGAAAGAGGAGTGGGGTGTGCAAACCAGCACTGGAATATTCAAGCGCTGCATTTCTTCCAAGCTGGCTCCTACAGAACATGTCTGGCTCTTAAGCTTCACCCAGACCCAGGGGCCTGTATCCTCCCACTGTGTTCAGCACAACCTTTCTCCACTAGGGTTACCAGGTCCAACTCAAAAAATATCTGGGGACTTTGGGGGTGGAGACAGGAGACTTCCCCATGCCCTAAAACAAACAAATAAAAATACAGCAGTGCAGTTCTTCATTTCCTTGTTCTTCCACTAAATGAAAGTGAACACACACAGCAACCAAAATAAACAGTTTGCAAACACACACTTTTGTGATCTCACTGAGGCAATTTACTCATGGGAGTTGCTAAATGTAACCATCTGCTGTATTTCAACCATCTTCTTCAGACTCACAGGAAAACAAAAGGAGTGCAGCCTAGGGGGTGGAATTTCCATTCCATAATCAGGTTCTAGTTAACTCACTTCATTTTACTATACTACTCTACATTACACTACACTATACACACAACTTCTGAAACCAATGCAAAACAAACAGTGGGACTGTACTGACTTCTCTTCCTTTCTTCACATGCTCACTGGGAAGAGCCACATGGCTCTGCTTGCTCACCCACCCATGCAGCTTCCTCATGCTAAGATTTAAAGGCACACACACAGTCCCAAACACAAGCAGTTTGCAAGGTTCTTTTAAGCCTGCCCAGATTTAAAGGCACATGGTGGCTATTGGGGCTGGGTTTCCCCCTGTCAGCCAGCCAGCTGGTGGTGGGGAGGAGCCTGCAAAACTGGGGGGATCCCCCACTGGGACCTGGGGGCTTGCAATTCAACCTGAACAGGCATTCCCCTGACTTCAGTGGCTCTCCTGCCTAAGGTGTCCAGTTGCGGGCTGGGAAATTCCTGCAGATTTGGGGAGGTGCAGCAGTCTGGGGAGGGTGGGGTTTGGGATGAGAGAGACCTAAGCAGGGTATATTGCCATAGAGCCCAATCCCCAAACAGCCATTTTCTTCAGAGGAATTAATCTTTTTCTGAAGGTCAGTTGCAATCGCAGGAGTCCTCCTACTTGGGGGCTGCAGGAAAAGAATCACTCAAGTTGGAAGAAGGTTTCTTGGGCTGGAGGAAGGTTTTCAAAATTTGCTGACAAACTGGAAGAATACAGACCAGGCCTGGAGGTCAACAGCGGTGCTGAAGCAGAACAACTTTGGGCTAGGTCAAGGCCTAGCTAGGAGGGAATCCTCCCGAAGTCAGTGAGCTTCTGGGAGGAAGATGGGAGATCTGTGAAGAGGAATGATGCGTATACTTGTACACCGCTTTTCAGCTTAGTTGCACTGTTCTCTTACAGCGCAGCTGAGCTGACCAAGGGAAAACAAAGGCGAAGGTGGGGCTCCAGTAGATTTGCCAGCACCCTGAGCAGTGGGGGAAAAAAATAAAATAATAGTCAATGGTTGATGGCGTGGCATCACTTTTGGGAAAGCCCTGATGTGATAGCAAACCTCTCTGGTGTGATACCTGGAGGCTGGCGTCCCTACTTGCATGTTTGAATGTTCCCTCATGAAAAAAAAATATTACCCCTTGCAAATGAAAAGAGAAAGGTTCCTCCTAGACTTCTTGGTGCCATGCTGTTAACTTAGATAATTGTACCCCACTTTTCTCCCCAGTGAAGATTACAACATTGTTCTCACCTCTTCCATTTAATCCTCACAATTGCTATGCTGTGAGAGGGAAGTCAGGCTGAGAGTGTGTGACTAGCCCCAGGGTCACTCACTTAGCTTCCATGGCAGAACAGGGCTTAAACTGTGGTCTCCCCGATCCTGATCTGGCACTTGAACCACTGCACAATGCTGGCTACCCAATGTTATGAAAACCCAATGTGTTTAAGTGAAGAGGTGACTTTCCCCCTATAGAACACTCAAATATATAATGTTTTCTTCACTTGTGGTCTCCAGTAGGGATGCTCAAATACCTGCCAGATCAGCTCATATCCTGTTCACTAGTCACAAACAGGCAACCGATTTTTCCACGGAACTGTTCATCTATTTGTTGACCATTGGGTTTTACTTCTATTTCCCCTCATCTTTTTTGGCTCAACTGCTCTGTTTAGCACACAAGAATGTAGATAGGCAGGTCAATTGGTCACAAATCTTGTACCCCCAACAAAGATAAACAAGGTGCTTTTTAAAAAAAATTCTACAGTTCTGGGCCAATCTACATAGTCCTTAGATGCCAATCCACTTGGATCAACACCATTTCTGCATGTGCATAGTTTTGAAAAGAACATACAATTGAATTGTCCAAAACTATTTGATTTCATTTTAGCAATCATCACAGAATTATGCCTTTCTAAATCTGTGAACTGAATGGAGGATATTGTGCTTTGGTCGTATCATGGAAAAGACAATAATGCTGGGAAAAGTTGAAGGCAGCCGGAAAAGAGAAAGACACAACATGATCCCCCACACAGTTTTTTGGGGGGTGGGTGGGTGGGGGTGGTCCTAAGGCATGACTACCTCCCTTCTTCACCAGCAGAACAGCTGGTAGGATCTAGCCCTATTGTTCCATTTCATGCATTGTACTATTTTAGCTTTAAATATAATGTTATTCTTTTTGAACGTGTGTTAAATATTTTGAGAACCTGAAGATTGAAAAGAGCAGTGTAAGGAATGGAAGCTAACTAGGTGTAATGATTTGAACTATATAACTATTTAACTAGGTGTAATGATTGGAATTTATATGTGTGTTCCTTTAATTGTTGATAAGTTGCAGTAGAGAAAGGGGGGGTGAAAGAGGGGGATGAGTGAGTGAGGTGATTGGTTGGTGACTGAGAGAGGGCAGAGCTAAGAAGTATGTATAGAGAGAGGAGAGAGAGAGAGAGAGGTCAGCTAACTCTCAGCAGAATGACAGTAGTTAACAGTCAGTTGTGGTCAGTCAGCAGTCTACAGAATCTGAGAAGCAGGCTGATTAGAATCCCATATGAATGCTGAGAAAGGCATTAAAACTCTAGGGAAGAAAAGTAGAATATTTTAGAGGGCATATTAGGGGCTAGATAGAGAGCCAAGACCTAATATTATCAGAGTATTATAGGAATGTGAGACACACAAGCCGTCAGAAAGTTAAGAAGAGAAAGGAGGATTTGTTGACGTACATCACCTAGAGCCTGGCATTGGTCAGGATAAGGCAATTCACAAAAAACAACAACAATAATTTGAGAGTGTGTGTGAAGTGTGCGAAGTGAGAGAGTGACACCTCAATCAGAAGTTATTCTTGTCCCCTAAACTATAAACATGTTGAAACCAATACACTTATTGTACAAATAAAGTTCTATTTTGTTTTATATTATCCCAGGGTCCTATGATTTTAAAATATGAGAGTCTCATCCTCAGGGCCACATAGCGCAGCCTTAGAGCCTGGGCACAATTCAGTTGGGAACGTTAAATAAAGTGTTTGGAATTAAATTCCTGGTGGCAGCATCACACAAATTAAAAGAGAAGTTGTGACACTAGGGTTGCCACCTTGGGGATGGGGCCTGGCGATCTCCCAAATAACAACTGATCTACAGACTACAAAGATCAGTTCCCCTGGAGAAAATGGCAGCTCTGAAAGGTGGACTATATGGCATTATATCCCACTGAAGTCCCACCCCTCCCCAAACTTCACCTTCCCCAGACTTCACCCACAAATTTCCAGAGATTTCTCAGTTCAGAGTTGGCATCCCTAAAATGTTCATTGATTGATTAATTTTAATATTTATACTCCAGCTTTCCTTTGTGGCTCGAGGTACTTTACGATATCACATTATAAAATTTACAAAATACAATAAAACCCAAAGTAACCCTTCCCAAATGCCTACAGCTTACATCCCAAATAAAATGATATCACAGTGCTTCCTATGAACTTTTAAAAGATGGCTCCCCTTCAACATCTCAGAGAACTCATCCCTTAGGGTGGAAGCCATGACAGAAAAATAATAAACTGTAGTAGATGTCCCGTGGGCTACCTAAAGCAGGCGAACAGCTAGTAGGTGGCAACCTGAGGACCATAATTGACACATGGGGAGAGACAATCCTGAAGACAAGTGGGTCCTCTTAGGCCTTGGAGGCCAGGTCACACATTAATGAATAAAAATCTCACCAACAAAAAACAAGTCAAGCAGAGGAAAGGGCCAGAATCCTCAACATTCATGTGATTGCACAGAATAGTAAAAACCAAGTGGAATGCCTTGGAAACAGAGTGACTTCAGTATTCCAGTGAAAGTAGACAAATATTTCCTGGTCTTCGCAGAGTTTTTCTAGCCTTGTCTTGTTGCCACCGGATACTTGTAACCTTCAAAAGAAGGAACCACCTCTTGCCTTAATAGTCACCAAATGTTTAGCAAAATGGGCAGCCATCCAACCTTTCCCATAATCTTTCCTTTTTTGCATCTTCTCCTCCTTTCCCTTAATAAAATTATGTCTGTAACAAAAGATGTTTATTGCCTTTAATGAGTTCCTATGCATATGGAAATTGGGTTTGAGATGCAATATTCCTCCCTTTTTCTAATTTTATGAATGATCCTAGTTAAAATCCTAGTATTTATTCATCTTGCTTGTTGAAGGAAAAGTATAGATTAAAAAAAGTACTGTGCAAATGTTTTTTATTTTCCTTTCTTATTTTCATGCCATACGTCTGCCTTTAATTAGCAGCACGCAACACAAAGGCAATATTTATAATGCCACTATCTTGCAGGGGACAGAATGAAGCTCCTACCCTATTTATGGCAGGCTGCTCTCCTCTGTGCCCTGGTTTTTTTTTTTAATGATTTTAGGATCTCGTGAACGCTTGTTGCTTGTTTTTATTACAAATTTGCTCTGGGCATGGCTCCACGGAAAACCAGTGTATATGCATTCTTAAAACCCTTAACAAGATAAGTAGCATTGCTCCAGAATTATGCAACATTTTAATAGGTGTATTTCTAAACATCTCACACTGGTTGGCAAAGTATGCACGGGAGCACAAGAGTGCATTCAATCACTCCCACAGCGCAGCTCAATTCCTTGCCCTCGGGAGGAGAACACCCGTTGTGCCTCTGCACCTGTTTCTGCTTTGCTCAGACCCAAGCAGGAAGCACACCCAGATCAGCAACTCATGCAGAAACATATCTGAAGATGTGTAAATCCAGCTGTTAGAGTGAAACTTTCCTTCACTTGGAAATGTGTGTGGCAATGTTCCCTCTAAGCTGAGTTAACGTGAGCTATCTCAGTTTTTAAGCCTCCGGCTCACACATTTTTGTCTTAGCTCAGGGGAAACGGCCCCAGAGCAAACTAATTGATGCAGTAGCTCACAACTTTCATGCCAGTAGCTCATGAAGTAGAATTTTTGCTCACAAGACTCCACAGTTTAGAGGGAGCATTGTTGAATGCTCTGGGTACTCCAGATTCACAAGACTGAAGCAACAATTTGAAGAGATACATTTTTAGATCTATAGCCTCTCCTATCCCTAAGAAAGTATATATATTGCAATACAAAGGCAATATTTATAATGCCACTATCTTGCAGGGGACAGAATGAAGCTCCTACCCTATTTATGGCAGAATTTATATATTCTTTTTAATTCTGACAGCTGAGGAGCCAAGAATGGAAAAAACACAAAGCATTGCCTTCTGGGACCAGGACATTTTGCAGCATTGTGCTAAGCTGGTTGAAGTTAATGGGTTTAGATGGGTGTAACTCTGTATTTAGGACGGAATGTTAATCTTTACTTTGCACGTGTACTGGGGCTTCTGGGGCTGAGACCCAACCCTGATCCACCCCATGAGTCCTGTAATAAGTTTGGGTCCAAATTGAACTCAGGCTCAACTCAGGTGCAAGGCCAAAGCTTGCAGAGCTTAACTGGGCACGCCATGATGGCTGAACTGGGAGAAAAAAAAAAGAATCAGAATTTGATATCAGCAAACCGGAATGTGAAAACATGAGCTGAACAAGGCTTGCAATCTGTGTTTTTTTTCCTGTGGTGCGTGAATGGAAAACTGAGCCACGAGGAATGGTAGGAGATAATTTTTTTAAACTAATTCATTAATTAAGGATCAAATGATAGCCTAATGGGACTTCCAGGTTAAGGAGGCAGGATGCCTCCAATTGTCAGATGCTAGGAAGCAGCCAGCAGTGAAGGCTGATGCCAGAGGGCAATGCTTGGGAGTCCTTGTGGCAGCTGACTGGTCCTTCCGGGAAATGGGACACAGGACCTGATGAACCGCTTGCATGAGACAGCATGTCCGCTCTTATGTTCTAGGATTACTGATACACGGCTGCATCGATCCTTACTGCCTCAGCCTGCCTCTAATGCCACTTGAGGTAGTGGAAGACATTTTGGTGCCGGCAATGGAAGATCTGAATGACACTTCCGCCGTGCTAAAAGTATAACAATGATGAACCAAATAACAGACAAATCACAGACAATTTTATCCTCCTTGATTGTATGCCAAAACTGTGGCTAGCCTCACTAGCCTCATCCTGCTAATACGAGTTGTGCCCACAGTTTGGAGCTCGAAGGGGTGAAGGGGGGCATCGTTAACCTGCCATTTCCACATGCACATCAGAGCTCTACAGAGCCTCCTTATGACAGAACAGGAATGCCCATCAAGTTTCATTTTCTGTCAGTGTGATCCAGTTGAAGCTGAAAAGGCCAGAGAACATGGCTTGATAATTCCAACAAGAGATGACACTTGAGTGATTCGCACAAGACTGTGAACACAAGAAGACTTTACAAAAAAAAAAATCATTTATATTTAGCTGTTAAGTGCTGTTGTGGGGGGAGGGGGTTACTGGAGTTTGCTTGCTCTTCTGCTGAAATCTTTAAGCCAAAAAAAGCTGCCACCAAACAAGGAATACTTCCTTGTAAGCAAAGACAGAGGCAAAATCTATAGCATGCTGTACCATCTGAGCTTCACGCTCACAGAATATGTTTGCAAATTAAGGATATGTACTAGAGCAGGGATATCAAACATGCAGCCCATGGGACAGATCAGGTCCCCAGAGGACTCCTTTCAGTACCGTGAGCAACTCACTGTTGTCTCTTTTCTTCTCCCTCTCTCGCTTCCTTCTGCATCACAGCTTGCTTTGGCAAGCTTGCTCAATCACAAAGGAGCTAGAGAGCAAAGCCTCTGTTTTCTCCATTAGCTGACCAATACATCAGTGGTTCCCAACCTTTTTGGCACCAGGGTCTGGTTTTGGGGAAGACAATTTTTCCACGGTCTGGTGGGGGGGGGATGGTTTCAGGATGATACAATTGTGAACTTTATTTCTATTATTATATTGTAATATATAATGAAATAATTATACAACTCATGGCCCGGTTGCTAACAGGCCACGGACCGGTACTGCGGCCCAGGGGTTGTGGACCCCTGCAATACATGAATCGATATGTACAAAAGCTCACAAACATCTCATGTTTTTATCTGGGTCTTAGGCTCAAAGCAATGTCCATGAGATTTTTGTAATGAATGTCAATAAATCAAAAGTAGGTTTGCAACTTACAAATATACACCTGAACAACACCTGAACAGCATACTCAAGATTGCTGCAGCACAGACATTGTCGTCAGCTTTTGACACAACAATTAAGAGCAAGAGCTGTCAGTTACCAGAGATTGTTAAATAAACAAAATATTGCAGGCGGGCTAATCTTTTAAGAATGTTTTATTTATTTATTTTATTATATTATATTCGTATCCCACTCTCCCCTGATGGGCTCAGGGTAGCTAACAACAGTTATCTTAAGGGTTTCTTTTTTTAAAAAAACCAACAACATTTAATTGTGTTTATTTGTGTCCTTTATAAAGTTTATGTCTCTGCTACCTGGCATTACATTTTATGACACACATGGCCCAGCCCAAAAAGGTCTCATTTATGTCATATCTATCCCTCATAACGAATGAGTTCGACACCCATGTACCATCTTTCGTTACTTACAAAAGCTGGTCTTTCCCTTAGGTTTCTACTTTGTTGCTATTTGGGAATTTAGAGGTGATAAACAATGAGTTAAAATGAATTTTATGAGAGAGTGTGAGGATGGGGAAAACACCATGGGAAACAGTTTCTTTTAAATGTTACCGTGAAACACCAGTCCGGTTCTGAATTACTATCTTGATAATAATATAGACATCATAATAACGTACAGTTCAGTTCTGAAGCAGTAAACCTAACAGGTTCTATTGGCTTTTCTCTCTCCTAAGTATGTTTCGGATTTCTGCCTTTAGTTGTAAATCCTGATCGTGTCTTCTACCTTGCAAGTCAACGTGATTAGACCATATAATAAGCAGTGTCTGGTCTAATCATGTTTCACAAATCAGCAAAATATGAGGAGCGGGGTGGGAGATAAAAATTATAGGACATGAGAGAGAGAGAGAGTTGTACATAGTGAGGGGGCTTTTCCTTTCTTTTAAAAAAGGTTAGAGATGCACGAATGAATAATTCTTAATTCACTAAAACCAAAATGAAGGTTAAGCATTGCATGGAGAGGGAGATGTTTTCATCACGGAAATGTGCACATATTTTCTGTGCTGCCAGCAGTTAAACTTGTGCTATTTTCCTGAAAACCATTAGCATCAAGCTGCTTTTAACCATTATTTGTATACTTTCAAATAGCAGTTTGTAGCATGGAAATGGAGCAAGGGAGGAATGGACAAAATCAACAGCTTTTCTTTCCTTCGGCCAGCCCATCCTCTTTAAACAGCATTCTCTAGGACTCATTTTGGAAAAGAAAATTATTAGACACAAATAGTCAGAGAAGTAACAACCTTAATAAGAGGTTCCTTGGGCTAGATTTCATTTGTGTCAGGTACACGGCAGATAAGAAAAGTACAGACCAATAATTAATATTCATTATGGTGGAGGCAAAATATCAACTGAATTAAAAGGCCAACTGACCAATTAGGGAAAAAAAAATCCAAGCCTCTAAGAGAGTGGTCACCAACATTTAAATTCACAGATTCACATTTCATATAAGGCCAAAGATTACACAACATTTTGAATTTTGCTCCATTAATATTGTACCACAAAATGCCTTGTCAACTAAATTTGAAATCCCAAATAAATGGGGATGTTGAACATCAGAATGCAAATTAAATGTTGACTTTGTGATACCGTCTTTTTAAAACAAAAATTGAATGAATTCAACATTTGTCATGCTTTCAAGTTGAAAATATTATTATTTTTAAATGTATTTAATCTCTGATTATATTTAAATGTATTTAATTGCTACCAGATCTTTTAGATTTCACAAAATTTGCCCCCAAAGCTTTTTGATTATAGTTTGGATGACAGGGGAGGAAATTTGAGCAAATTTTGATTTATAGAGGGAAAATTATACAAGGATGATTTTGAATTTTCCATCTTTGTTATTATGAGCAAAAAAATCTATGTTTCAATTTTGCTTCTCCCTGGTGTGGATAAAATTGGTAATTCTATATTTTTGATTTTTTTTGTTTCTTTGCACTGGGTTTTCCCACAAAATATATGCACATCGAATGTTATTACAAATCAATGAATCAGGAACATTCTAATTATTTGGATAAATGATAGACATTGAATAATGTATAAAAACCATATAAACTACATATTAAAACTGTACAACAGACATACCCTCCAACCAATGTTCCCTCTACGCTGAGTTAGTGTGAGGTAGCTTACAGATTTTTTAGCCTCTGGTTCACACATTTTTGTCTTAGCTCAGGAAAAATGGCCCCAGAGCAAATTAATTGATGCAGTAGCTCACAACTTTAATGCCAGTAGCTCACAAAGTAGAAGTTTTGCTCACAAGACTCCACAGCTTAAATGGAGTATTGTCCCCAACTAACAAATCATCAAAACAAACAGCAAAAAGCAAAGAACTGCTTCGCTTGGCAAAAAGATAAATATAAAAAGAAAGAGGGAACAAATATTTACCCATCCACTTTAAACACAGACTGGCTTTTGCAAAAGGCAGAATATTTGCAATAGGGACAGAAAAGGGTACTTAAAGCAAGGAAGGGGTCAGAGAACCTTCCATATGAGAAAAGCCTCAAGTCTTTCTTGCACAGTGATATGATCAAATTTGATCAAAGTAGGTCAAAATCTAAGTTTGTAAAAGGAAGGAATGTAGCACAGTGAATGAATTGATCCCACCCCCTTCTTTCCCCATCAAATCTGAACCCAGGACCAGCCCCACAGTAAGTTCAGAGACAAGAAAGAATAGAATCATAGAATCACAGATTTGGTACGGGCCATACACACCACCTAGTCCAACCCCCTGCTCAATGCAGGATCAGCCTAGCCCTAGAACATCCCAGATAATGTCCATCCAGCCACTGCTTAAAGGCTGCCAGAGTGCAGGAGCTCATCACCTCCCTCAGGAACCAATTCCACTATTGAACAACTGTAAAAAAGATTTTCCTGATATCCATCCAGCACCTTCCTGCCCTTCGTTTAAACCCATTATTGCAAGTCCTCTCCTCTGCTGCCAACAGGAGAAGCTCCCTGCTGTTCTCTAAGTGACAGCCCTTCAAATACTCTTCATGCAAGGTGGAGGGCTGGGTTCTGCAGATCTTTTCTGTGAATAATGGCACTTGCCCCCACTGCAAGATTCATTTGACCAGAGGAAAGTGACACTGTTCACAGAACAGATTTGTGGGATGCAACGCAACTCTCTGCTAACACAGGAACTAGTGAGAAAGGCAGGCTGTGAATGACACGAATTTTTAAAACGATGTAAATAAAAACAGGACTTAAAACAGCTTTCATTTGGGCTCAGACAAGTCCATCATTTCTAAATGGCTACTTGCCATGGCATTTGAGAAGAATCACTGTGTTCTCAGGTTGTACACCCCACCCCCCCAAGAGGCTGGAGAGATGCATAGGTGAATCTTCCAGATTTATCTGTACGGCTGATACTAGTTTACCGAAAGTTTGGATTAGACAAACTACAGTGTATCCAGAAAGACAGTTCTTATGCTCATGTTGTTTTTAAACCCACTTTTTATAATTATAGCACAAACTTTTAGTAGAATTCTCAACAGAAATCTAAAGCTGTCTGTGCAACAGAGAAGTGTTCAAAAACTGTCTCTAACATGGTTGCAATCCAAGAAAAAGACGCATCAAGCAATTTTTGTTGTTCAGTCGCACAGTCAAGTCTGACTCTTTGCGACCCCAAGGACAAAGTCACGCCAGGCCCTCCTGTCTTCCACCATCCTCTGAAGTCTGCTCAAATTCGTGTTTGTTACATCAGTAACGCTGTCCAGCCATCTCATCTTTTGCCGTCCCCTTCTTCTTTGCCTTCTGTTTTTCCTAGCATCAGGATCTTCTCCAGGGAGTGCTCCCTTCTCATTTGGTGGCCAAAGTATCAAGCAATACAGGTTAACAAACACTGCTGACAGCCAGATGGGAAACAGGGACCAAACTCTAAGATTCTTTATTTTTCCTTGAAGAATAAATTTAAAATAAGTATCTCATTGAAAGAGCGCCTTAAGCAATCCTTCTATTTTTAACCGTGAGCAGGTATTACTGGATTCAAGTCTTTGGGTGCATTCACACTACATTAAATAATGCGTTTTGCAACTGGATTTCTGCTATTCTTACACAGTAAATACCCAGTTGCAAAATGCATCATTTAGTGTAGCGTGAATGCATCCTTTGTGATCACTACTGGATCTACCCTTATCTCCTGCAAGAATTCCTAAATATCCTTGCAACTCGAGGCATAGAAGTTTCCCCTGTTGAACTGCTACCCGACATAGGGCTGTGTGAAAGAGACAGGAGACCTGCTAGGAAAATGAAAGGACACTTAGGGAGCTGTCCTGAGCAGGTCTGCTCAGAAAAAAAGTCCAACTTAGCCCATTAGGGCTTACTCACAGGGCAAATACTCTTAGGACTGCAGCCTTTGTTTTGTCATCCCAAACCTGACTATTGCCATTAAAAAAATGAGCAATACAAAAAAACTAAACATGCTTCCCTTGCCCATAATAAGGATTATCGATATAGGTACTATATTGATAACTCTCTTACTCCTATTATAATTATTATTTCAATTCTGTTTGGTACCCAAAAAGAATGGGGTTCCCAGCAGCTTAGCTACATACAAGACAATGCAGATGCCTTCTTGTACAGAACTCGTCTGATGCTTTCCCTTTGTGTAAAAATATGAACTAGATTCTATGATGGGGTGCAAAGCAATATAGAAATATTGATTCAAACAAAAGGTTTCAGACGACGGATAATTAACGTACAAAATGTGCCACCAGTCCTCACTGCTCTGATAAGGCTTTAGAGATGGGTCTCTAGGGAGCAGTGAGAATTTAGTGGAATCCCCAAACTCAGAGACAGCACGCTTTGAAAGCTAGACACTGGGCATAAACAAAAGGAGAGGGTTTCAGAATCATGGCCTATGGGTGGGTTTCCCGAAGGTGTCTTATGCTATACTGCACAAAGTCTGAGCCAGCAAATAGTTTCTTACGTTCTCACTATCCAAGGTATAAGAACAGGCATGGAGAACTGAGAAGAAACAGAAGCAGAGCCACAAATTCAAGAGGGCTTTTGATTTGTATGTGCTGAGCAGAAGTCCTCACGAAGGGGAATTCCAAAGGAAATTTGTGATACAACCTCTGGAAGAGTGAGGCAGGACCTGCCTTTCAAAAAAAAAAAGGCCATGGAATGCAAAATTCTCACACGGGTCCTATATATTCAGACAAGGTTTATACACCAGAGAGTTAGACAGTCACACACATTTAGCCTGGCCAACCTCACAGGGCTGTGATGTTAACATGGAGCAGAGGGGAATCAGGAGAGCCGCTAGGGAGGAACGCAGGGTCCAAATGAGGAAAATTAATGAAGGGTCCAAACGAAGAAAATACATGCTTGCTAGTTCCTGCTCAGGGATCTTGACTGTGTAGTCCACGTGGGGTATGTATTCTAATATAACACCTGCCCCCTACTCCATATCTGTTCCTCTACAGAAATTTGTGCAGCAGCAATACTTTCGTCCAGTCCTAAATGCTCCCAGGGGTGGGGTGGGGTGTTGAATAACAAATAATGAGGGTCATCCTAACCGTCAGGATTAATCCAAAGAAAAGATCTAGAAAACTGATCAGACCATTGCAGAGATGAAAGCAGGACAGATAAGAGCATAAATTCCAGAGAGGTTCTCCAGCCCATTCTATTCACGTCAATTGGGTTGTTACAAAAAGAGTTGTATCCCCAGATAAGAGTGGTTGATGGGTCCCAATTTCTCCTGCCCCAGACAACTAACATCTCTTGGAAAGGGTCCTTTGCATTTTTGAACCCTTCGATGGACAAAACCTTTCCTAAAGGAATATTAATCCCAGAGCATCTATCAAAAACTGCCCATTCTTCTGTCTGCCAGGTCACTCAACAGTGGACGGGCTACCACCAAGAAGCAATAACAACAAAAAAACACATGAATTGCCTACCTCAAAGTGGCCAATGGCTATTACATGACTACTGTAGACATCAGCTGATTTTCTAAGCAATGCAACAAGAACACACATGACCCATCCTTGATAGATTCCCATGCACACATAGCCTGATACATCAAAGAATCTGGAAAAGAGTGGTCCAGTAGAGGTACAACGTTTGCCGTTCCCCGCTCTCATGGGTTCCCTTTAAGCATCCTACGACTTACAAGAGGGAAAAAAAAAAATTCTTTCCTCTACCACCCAGTTTGCAAAGTGCTAGCATCCCATCTGAAAATGTGCCAGTAAGATTATTAAAAAAGGCTGCAAAGCATAAGCTCCCTTGAGTGACAAACAACGGCGCTTCCTGCCTTGAAGGAAAGCAGGAAAGCTCTGTACTCACCACGCAAGAAGGTTGGAGAATAAGTCGTAAAGGAATCAAATATGCTGTTGGAAGCCATGACCCAGATCTAAGACCCAGAATGTCTCCCAGCCAGTCTTTGTGGTTTCCTTGGATTGCCCCACTCCTCTTGGGGAAGGGGGAGGGCGAGATTGCAACTGAAATGTAAAAAAAAAAAGAGAGAGAGAGAAAGAGAAAGAAAGAAAAAAACTCTACAGAAGTTTTGTGCCTGTTTGCAACCAAGAAGCTGATTCCTCATCACCACAGGAATGTCCAGCCACAAGCTTCTCAATAGAAGCACATGCATGCTGGATCGTCATTAGGATGAAGAGGGAGGGGAAAGAATGCTGGGTTTTCAAAGGGATAGATCCCCCCCTCCCAATACAAGAACATGTCTTGGAAGGATGGAAGAGGAAGATGTATGAATGGAGTGGAACTCACCCTATGCAAACTCAGAACACACAGCTGGTGTGGAAAAACACAAGGAGGACAGAACACCTCCCGGCTGGGGCTCAGGTACTCTTCTAAATTGACGATTGCAGTTTGCTTGTGGTTCTGTGGTTGCCTATGAGGCCTGAAAGAGTGTTAAACTCAACCCTGCTTCTGAGACTCAAACGACTCTAGATCATGATTCGTTGACTGGAAGAGTCACCTGATGGGTGATGTCACCAAGGCCTGCAGTATCTTTGTGGCTTGTTTTCTCTCTCTCTCTGTCTTTTTAATTTAATGGTTTCAACTGGGGGGGGGGGGCATTGCAGGAGGCCTTGGTGACTCATTCGCAACTTCAAGCAAATGATACCAAAAAGCCAAAGCCGGCTGTTCTGGAAGGGTTCCCTTTAGCTACAAATCATCTTTGGTGCCAACGCAAAGGAAGGCAGGAAGAACTGGGCAGATATGGGACCGAAGGGGTAGCCCACGTAACGTTCAGTGGGTTTTGTTTCCTTGACTGCTTTTTTCCCTTCCATGTTTACTGCTCCTTTGTCTTCTTTTTATTCAATAATTTTAAAAAAAACCAACAACGTTGCACAGCTTTCGAACTCCCCTGCTCCACAACCGCTGACTGCCGCTGCCAAGACTCGTTCCATATGTGTTGATGGGTGGTTCCTCTTCAGAAGGATTGTGTGTGAATTAGTATTAAGTAAAAAAAAAAAAAAATAGGAAGCACGTGCGGCAGAACAAACCGAAGAGTGGGAACAGTGGCCGTTCCTAAGTCTTCAAAGGCATTAAGACATATAATAGCATCATTTCCCACACCCAGGGCTTTTTGTTGTTGTTGATAAAACTCAGCAGGAACTCATTTGCATAGACATTGCCCTTGATTCACACAGGGCATTTTGTAGAAAAAGCCCAACAGGAACTCATTTGCATATTAGGCCAATCCCCTGTCACCAAGCCAGCCGGAACTGCATTACTGTGCATTCCTGCTCAAACAAAGCCCTGCCCCCACCAAGTAAAAAAGTGACTCAGTTCTGCAGTAGCAACTGATGGTTGGGTTTCAGCACAAGATGGAGTATTCAGAGGAGGTCTAAGGATCGCATTGCATATTCCATATTTGCTATAGGGCTGCTGTATGTCTAGTCTCCTTCTAGAATTGCAGAGAACCAGTTTGGTGTAGTGGTTAAGTGTGTGGACTCTTATCTGGGAGAACCGGGTTTGATTCCCCACTCCTCCACTTGCACCTGCTAGCATGGCCTTGGGTCAGCCATAGCTCTGGCAGAGGTTGTCCTTGAAAGGGCAGCTGCTGTGAGAGCCCTCTCCAGCCCCTCCCACCTCACAGGGTGTCTGTTGTGGGGGAGGAAGGGAAAGGAGATTGTGAGCCGCTCTGAGACTCCTCGGAGTGGAGGGCGGGATATAAATCCAATATCTTCTTCTTCATCTTCTTGTAGACAGGGGCAGTCTTAGCCAACTGGCAACCAGGTCAGCTTCTCCAGACACCATACTGAGTGGGGGCTCCAATCAGTCACAACCTAATGCCATTTCTGCTCACCTTGTCTTCTAGTAGAAGTGGTGGTTCTCACTGTCTTGCACAGGAATGGGATCTCCCCTTGCTTGGCTCCACTGAGAGAGACAGTGGAGGGAAGCGATTTTGGGTGGACCCATCCTGCACCCACCCCAGGGCTCCAGGATCACTAAGACTTCTCCTGCTTCTAGAGCCCTTTCTAAGATGTCACAATCATATGTATCAGGAGTTACCGACATTCCTCTCAATGGGCATAGTTGTCATGTATAGCAAATGGACATATTTGCTATATATACAGCCTCAGTTGACGTGAAAGTGAATCCTGAAAAACCCAGTCATTAGTGTGCACATGCTGGAGCTTGCACACATTGTAAATACATGTCCTGTTCATTCTCATAACATGGCTTATCAAGAGTTTGGGCACAACAGTGCACCTGGAGAAAATGGCCACATACCCTATTAAAGTTCTCCCGCTCCCCAAGCCCAAGCCCTTTGAGGCGGCTCCATCCCCAAAATCTCCAGGTATTTCCCAAACTGGAGCTGGCAACTTTACTTTCCTCATGATTCATAAGAACATAAATGAAGCCATGTTGGATCAGGCCAACGGCCCATCCAGTCCAACACTCTGTGTCACACAGTGGCAAAAAAATTTATATATACACACACACTGTGGCTAATAGCCACTGATGGACCTGTGCTCCATATTTTTATCTAAACCCCTCTTGAAGGTGGCTATACTTGTGGCCGCCACCACCTCCTGTGGCAGTGAATTCCACATGTTAATCACCCTTTGGGTGAAGAAGTACTTCCTTTTATCCGTTTTAACCTGTCTGCTCAGCAATTTCATCGAATGCCCACGAGTTCTTGTATAGTGAGAAAGGGAGAAAAGGACTTCTTTCTCTACTTTCTCCATCCCATGCATTATCTTGTAAACCTCTATCATGTCACCCCACATTCGACGTTTCTCCAAGCTAAAGAGTCCCAAGCGTTTCAACCTTTCTTCATAGGGAAAGTGTTCCAGCCCTTTAATCATTCTAGTTGCCCTTCTCTGGACTTTCTCCAGTGCTATAATATCCTTTTTGAGGTGCGGCGACCAGAACTGCACACAGTACTCCAAATGAGACCGCACCATCGATTTATACAGGGGCATTATGATATTGGCTGATTTGTTTTCAATTCCCTTCCTAATAATTCCCAGCATGGCGTTGGCCTTTTTTATTGCAAACGCAATAAAATTCAAGGCAGCTTACAATCTATTTGCATCACAACTGCAGTGGAAGGCAAGTCCGAGTAAGGTAAATAAAAGGGAGCACAGGCTTTGGCAAATAAAAGGCGAGTCGGTGATCAAACAGGCAAGAAGAGACTATGAGGAACATATTACAAAACACATGAAGACCAATAAACATTTCTCAAATACAGCAGCAGCAGCAAACCAGCCAGGAAGGCGATGGGACAAAATCCTTGGATAAAAGGATTACTTTTAAAAAATGATAGGGAAATGGCAGAGAAGCTGAATGCGTTTTTGCCCTCTGTCTTCACTGTCGAAGATGTGGGGTGCTTGCCCACTCCAGAACCTCTGATTTTGGGAAGGGTGTTGAAAGATCTAAGATTGAAGTGACAAGCAAGGAGGTCCTATGACTGATGGACAAATTAAAAACTAACAAATTGCCAGGCCCAGTTGGCATACAACCAAGAGTTCTGGAAGAAATCAAATATGAACTTGTGGATCGCCTCACAAAAATATGCAATCTATCATTAAAATCTGCCTCCATTCCCAAAGACTGGAATGGATCTTCAAAAAAATGTTCCAGAGAAGATCCAGGAAATTATAGGCCGGTCAGTCTTAATGCCAACACCAGGTAAATTGGTGGAATCCATTATTTAAGATAGCATTAGTAAGCACATTGATGAACAAATGCTACTGAGGAACAATCAGCATGGATTCTGTAAGGGTTAGGTCTCACTAACCTTGCAGAGTTCTTTGAGGGGATGAAAACATATCAACAAGGCTGACCCAATGGATATTGTTTATCAAGACTTACAGGAAGCTTTTGGTAAAGTTCCTAATCAAAGGCTTCTAAGTAAACTTAGCAGTCATGGGATGAGAGGGCAAATCCTCTTGTGGATTAAAAACTGTTTAATTAACAGGAAACTGGGAATGAGTATAAATGGGCAGTTTTCACAGTGGAAGGTGGTAAGCACTGGGGTATCGCAGGTCTGGTGCTTTTTAACTTGTTTATTAATGATTTGGAGTTGGGGGTAAGTAGTAAAGTAGCTAAGTTTAAGAGGGTGGTGAGAACCAGGGAGGACTGTGAGGCACTCCATAGGGATTTGTCAAAGCTGAGCGAGTGGTTGTCTATGTGGCAAATTATGTTCAGTGTGGGCAAGTGCAAAGTAAGGCACATTGGAGCCAAAAATCCAGCTATAAATATATAATTGATGGGATCCAAACTAGCAGGAAATGAGCAGGAGAGAGATTTTGGAGTCGTGGTGGTTGATAACTCACTGAAAATGTCAACTCACTGTGCAACTACAATAAAAAGGCAACTACTACGCTGGGGATTATTAGGAAGTAGAATTGTTCGCCTGTGAGTCTAGGGTTCTCGTTTGATGTTGGCCATATGGCCTCCTATCTCTACTCTTTGCAAAACCCTCAACAGCGTAGGGCCTTCTCATTGGCAAGATTCGATGTTATGCCATCAGCAGTTTTATATGGTAGATATCACAACATATCCTATGCGGCCAGACTGTGTCCATGTAAGTCTGGATCTATTGAAACTATTTCACATATTCTTCTGTACTGTCCCTTTTATGTAAGTATTCGTTGTCGATTTCTGGATCCTGTTCTTCTAAATAAGATGGGTCTGGCTGATCCAGAGAAGGTGCAGTTTCTTTTGAAGGATGTTACTCCCGACATAACCGTGAATACTGCCTTATTCCTGTACTGGGCCAAAAAGACTCGTCAAGACAAGGAACAGTCGTGTTGTTTCATTTAACTGTGATCTTATGTAATTGTGCTCTAATCCTGAGGTTCAGTATTTTAACCTATTCTCTGTTTCTCAACCCATTGTTCTCCTTAACCTGTTTTTATATGCCATTAAAGGTTGATTGATTGATTGATTATTAGGAAGGGGACTTAAAAACAAATCAGCCAGTATTATAACGTCCCTATGTAAATCTATGGTGGTGCTAATTTAGAATATTGTGTACAGTTCTGGTCACCATATCTCAAAAAAAGATATAGCATTGGAAAAGGGGCAGGAAAGGGCAACTGAAACGATTAAGAGGATAGAACACCTTCCCTATGAAGAAAGGTTAAAGAGGTTAGCTTGGAGAAACAATGACTGAGGGGTTAGGGTTTACAGAATTATGAATGGGATAGAAAAAGCAGAGAAAGAGGTACTTTCCTCCATTTCTCACAATACAAGAACTCGTGGACATTCAATAAAATTATTGAGCAGCAGGCTTAGAACAGATAAAAGTAAGTAGTTCCTCACCCAAAGAGTAATTAATACTTGGGATTCACTGCCGCAAGAAGTGATGGCGGCTACAAGCATAGCCAGCTTCAAGAGGGAACTGAATAAACATGTGGAGCAGAGGTCCATCAGTGGCTATTAACCACAAGGTATAGGTCAGGGGTGTCAAACATGTGGCCTGTGGGATGGATCAGACCCCCAGAGGGCTCCTATCAAGCCTGTGAGCAAGTCTGCTCTTCCTTCTCCCTCTCTCGCTTCCTTCTGCACCTCAGCTTGCTTTGCCAGGATATTGCAAAGCCTCTGTTTTCTACATTGGTTGAGGCTCCTCTCTTGGGGAGGAAGAGGGGGAGAGAGAGCTTGCTTCAATATTGACCATGATATTGCAAAAGTGCCAATACTTTAAGCACGTTTTATTTTAGGCTTTTTAAAAAATCTTTGTGCTTGTGTCTTTTATAAAGTTTATATCTCCGCTACCTGGCATTACATTTTATGACACACATGGCCTGGCCTGACAAGGTCTCATTTATATCAGATTCAGCCCTCATAACAAATAAGTTCAACACCCCAGGTATAGATGGAACACTCTGTCTGGGGCAGTGATGCTCTGTATTTTTGGTGCTTAGGGGTCAACAGTAAGGTTGCCAATCCCCAGGTGGGGGCAGGGGATCCCCCGGTTTGGAAGCCCTCCCCCCCCGCTTCAGGGTCGTCAGAAAGCGGGGGGGAGGGGAGGGAAATGCCTGCTGGGAACTCTATTATTCCCTTTGGAGATTTATTCCCATAGAAAATCATAAAGAATTGATCCGTGGGTATCTGGGGCTCTGGGGGGGGGCTGTTTTTTGAGGTAGAGGCACCAAATTTTCAGTACAGCATCTAGTGCCTCTCCCCAAAATATCCCCCAAATTTCAAAACGATTGGACCAGGGAGTCCAATTCTATGAGCCTCAAAAGAAGGTGCCCCTATCCTTCATTATTTCCTATGGAAGGAAGGCATTGAAAAGGTGTGCCGTCCCTTTAAATGTGATGGCCAGAACTCCCTTTGGAGTTCAATTATGCTTGTCACAGCCTTGATCTTGGCTCCCCCCCAATGTCTCCTGGCTCCACCCCCAAAGTCTCCTGGCTCCACCCCCAAAGTCCCCAGATATTTCTTACATTGGACTTGGCAACCCTAGTCAACAGTGGGAGGGCTTCTGGAGTTCTGACCCTGCTGATGGACCTCCTGATGGCACAGAGTGTTTGACCAGATGATTTCTCTTATGTTATTATGCTGAATAGCATTTTGCAAAGGGCCCCAAAACCTAGACCAGGCCTTGTATGTCCAGGGAACCCCTTCTGAAGCACCAGCCTTAGAAATGGCCCCCCAACTGACATGACTCATTGGTGGGCTTTTTTTGGAATCAGGCTTTGGTATGAATGGAAAAATGGACTGTTTGTAATGAGTACAGGTGAGGGGAAATCATCTTAAGTTTCTCCAAACAGAGATAAATTGTTTTCGAGGCAAGGATGAAGCTAAGGCTTTGAGGTGGAGGGAGAGCTATGGTGGTGATTTTATTGCCCCCAAAAGTGGAGAGAAACTGCAAATGGGCCTTTAGAATATCCCATACTGTTGATCATCCACCTCAGCGATGCACTAAGACGTTCTTGTAGGGCTTCACAGTGTCTCCTTGTCTCTTTCACCAACCACAGCATTCACTCTCTCCTTTCCCCTCCAGATTCCCACTTTTCCACATTGTGCGATGCCGGCTGGCCGTGTCATACCATAAAAATGCAGAGCTTCCAAGACTGCAAGCCATGTCCACAATTCCTTTGATAGGCCTTCCACTCAGAGCCAAGGGAAGCCATGGTGAACCAAGATGACTGGGCAGAAAAATTCCTCAGGCCTGGCACAGAACTATAAGCAGAGGTATGTTTTTCCCCTCATATATCCAGAATGCATAAATGCCACAAACTCATTCTGTGTGTGTGTGTGTGAGAGAGAGAGAGCTTTCCATATTTTTTAAAAAGATATTTGTTCTATTATTTATTTAGCTAGGCTTAAAAGTACATAATGTTTGCACGTTTGTGGCTCTAATTAGATTTATTTCCTAGCTTCTCATCTTCACCTCCAACAGTGGTGGGCAAAGTGGCTTCATCCAGTTTTGCTGACAAGCATATCACAAATTTCTGAGTCAGTTGGAATTTTGATAAGGGGCCATGGGCTTAACCACAAAATGGCCGCCACAGGAAGTAGGGGGACTTCAAAATAGTAGGTACTTGCAAGCAGAAATTTTCCTGTGATGGAGAGATCATTGATTCTGAATGGGTGCCCCCCGCAGATGCAAAGATGATGCCTTCTGGGCTCTTCTGAAGCATCTCCTGGTCCAGTGATGTGGAGGGAAACCAGGACTGGCTCTTTGCTTTGGGTGCCAGGAAATATAACAGTTGGCACTATGGTACCCTCAGGTGCCATGTGGGAATTATTACCAAAACAGACACATAAAAGTATTTTGACATTCTGGGCAAAGAATAAAACAAAACAACCTTTTCACAAATGTGATTTCTGGACCTGTCTCTTCCTGTCCTGGTTGCAATGCAGTCCTTTGTTTGTTTGGATGGAGGGCCCATGCGTTTTCTGTGGGATTTGTTTTCTGATTAACCCTGCATGAGCTTGGGCTGCCAATATGCAAACAGATTTATGCTTCTAGCAACGTGTATGGAACTGGGAGACTGAAGCTCAGGATTAGCTCTAAAATGTCATGTTAAGTTCTCTGGTACAGTATATAGATAACACATGGGATACCCATCAATTACTACACCACATAATAAACACTTGAGGTTAACTCCATAAGCAAAAGTGGAGGAGTTAGAGTTTTCTAGGACACACCCATAGGGGAAATGCAGTGATCTAACCCAAGAGGAGAAAATTTCATTACCAAAAAATGGATGGGGGTGATGGCGAACCACACACACGCACACACAAAGCAAGGCCCTCAACCTTTAAGACAGAATTGAATCAAACATTCCCTGCAAAGTATGCGTATCTCAAATTTAGCACTTATGAATGGACCAGCTGTGCATTACTGAACTCACAAGCAGCCCAAATTGATATGTATCTTTTACAACAACAGTGTAAAAGTGTACATTACTGTCATATTCTGCAGATATAGTAGTAAAAGAGTAAAAGAGCAGCAACTTACATTAGGTTGCCAATCTCAGGTTTCCACCCCAAGGCTGTGATTTTGGGGCTCATTCCTTAAGGTGGTAGGTTGAAATCTCAGAGCTGTCAGACATCTGAGCATGGTTACTTGTGGGAACCTCTACACATATAGACTGAGGAGAGAACTGGTCTTTGAAATAACATCACCAGATCTCACTACTTGAGTCTTGGGGCTTGACATGCTGGAGAACTAGCATTTGCCTAAATTAATCTGACAAGTTCTAGCTGAACCAGGATTTACTAGACTCAGTTCATTCTCTTAGCTGGTAACATCTATACAGTCTCGTCAGTGCAGGGCAAATCATGGGGTTGCCAACTGCCTGGAGGGGAAAAAATCCTGTCCCTTTAATAGAGGGTTAATGGGATATTATTTACCAGGTGATTTTATTTGCCTTCTTTCCATGAAAAGCTTCCTCTACCCATTTCCACACATTAAGCCACTATTCAAGAGACAGGACCACCACCCCCTCCAGATGGCCCCAATGGATCATGTAATGTTGTGGACTTCCACAACAGCTATGAGTTCCTACAGAGCTGCCAATCCACCGCCTTGCTTTTCAGAATGCTAATGTGCATGTGCAGAGAGCAAGGGTCCCACACCCCCTGCATGCACTTAGTGCACACACACTAAAAGTACCAGCAGGATGGTAAAGAAAGGTCACTCATCAGAGGGCAATCTTGAGCAGGTCTACACACAACAAAGTCTCACATTACTCAATGGGACTTCCTCCTACTGCCCATAATATTGCATGCTCAGTCATAGCTAAGATTCTTTTTAGCACAGATATGTCCAAAGATTCCCTCCTCACGAAAGCTCTGCGGGTGCACCAGCGATCAGACTTCCTCCTGTTTTTTTCCACCAGCTGAAATGTCCAAACAGCCTCACTTTTAATTAATTTACAGGACAGATGCAGTGAAATTGTAACTGAAATTGTTGAAACTGTAACTGAAACAAACCGCTATAATGTGCTATGGTCCTTATTCTGTTGATACACAGAATCTCTGTTGGAAAAACAAAGAAGACCCCCCCCCCCCCTTGGATTATAAAGCAAGCCTGCAGAATCAAAGATGGGCACAGAAAGAGGTCTGGGTGCAAGCTGTTTGCTGTGGCAGTCCTCCTAACCAGTATGCCGCAGGAAACCACTAAGTCTAAACAAGAGGTTGATACTGGGCCATATGTTCTCCCTCTGCTTCCCAAAAGGGACTGGACTGCCAAACCATGGAGAACCTGATGTTCTTCTCTGGGGGTCAAGACTGGCTTTCTGCGATATGCCTTTTCCTTTCCAGCTCTTGTTCCTTCAGTCCATAAAGGGGCTTCTGAGGAAGTAAGTACTATAAATCCCATTCTCCTTCTGACTCTGCAGTTTCATCATCATCATCATCATTTAATTTGTATCCCGCCCTCCTTGCTGAAGCAGGCTCAGGGCGGCTAACAACATTAAATCAATACATTAAATTATACAATGATATTCGAAACAATAACTAATTTAACAATTTAATTAAAATTCTAAAATTAATAAAATTCTAAAATTAATAAAATTAAAACGGGGAGGGACGGTGGCTCAGTAGTAGAGCATCTGCTTGGGAAGCAGAAGGTCCCAGGTTCAATCCCTGGCATCTCCAAAAAAAGGGTCCTGGCAAATAGGTGTGAAAAACCTCAGCTTGAGACCCTGGAGAGCCGCTGCCAGTCTGAGAAGACAATACTAACTTTGATGGACTAAAGGTCTGATTCAGTATAAGGCAGCTTCATACGTTCATAGATGACTGCTGTAGATATGTTTTAGGGAGTGACGGTGGCTCAGTGGTAGAGCATCTGCTTGGGAAGCAGAAGGTCCCAGGTTCAATCCCTGGCATCTCCAAAAAAGGGTCCAGGCAAATAGGTGTGAAAAACCTCAGCTTGAGACCCTGGAGAGCAGCTGCCAGTCTGAGAAGACAATACTGACTTTGATGGACCGAGGGTCTGATTCAGTATAAGGCAGCTTCATATGTTCAATAAAATTGACATCCTGGTGCTATTACAACAGATGGTAACTTTTTTCTTAGCAGTCTCTCTCTCTTTAATCGGTGTAGGCCATCCTGAAAAAGGATGGTCTTGCAGGCCCTGCGGAACTGTTCGAAATCCCGCAGGGCCCGCATTTCTTCCGGAAGCTGGTCCCATAGGTGTGGAGCCACAACAGAGAAGGCCCGGGCATGGGTACTCTGCAGTTTTACCTCTTTCGGCCCGGGGATAGTCAGCAGGTTCTTCCCTGCTGACCTCAGTGCTCTCTGGGGTTCATATGGGGTTTCTGCTCAAGAAACATCTGGGATCTGTTGAGGATGCTGCCTTTATTAGTCATCATGCCTGGATATAGATTCTCACCTTTAAGGTAAGCGTAGATCATGGCAAGGTCATCTTGCATGTGTGCATTACAACTTTTGTCAAAAATATGTGGCACTTTTAAATACTGATATGACTTTAGCTTAGATCCATCAGGGCTTTTTTTTTTTTGTAGCAGGAACTCCTTTGCATATTAGACCATACACCCTGATGTAGCCAATCCTCCAAGATCTTACAGTAGGCCCTGTAAGAAGAGCCCTGTAAGCTCTTGGAAGGTTGGCTACATCAGGGGTGTTTGGCCTAATACGCAAAGGAGTTCCTGCTACAAAAAAAAAAAAGCCCTAGATACAAGATGGGAAATCTGTGAAGTTCAAAGCAGATGCAGCATGGAAGCAACACCTGGGGGGAAGATGTGCAACCCTTCCCCCATGCCATTTTCCCACTCTACATGGGGGTGCAACCCTCCCCCCACACATACACTAAACAAAGTGGGAATGGGCGCAAAGGAGGTGTGCACATGCTGTTCTTGCTCTGTCTATTGTGGCCACCACCTTTGTCCTCACTCCTCACCCTTTCTTCTGTTGCATGTACAAAGCACAGCAACGCAATAATTGCTCTGGGCCCACCCTACAGCTCTGAACCCCTCTCTCACCAAGCCAAACTGTAAGGCTACAATGCAGGTGGGCTGAGATGCCCTTTAAAGAGCAACAAAGGAGAAATGGGGCTGCCATTCTGAAACTTGAGCTTAGCCCTGCCCCCCACCCGTGAATGGCTGTGGGCAGAGCATGTGAATGGACACGCCACTCTGCAGTTTCCTCGTTGAACCAGATCAAGAGAGTTTATTTTTGATCCAGTTTAATATGGAAAAACCCTAAGAAAGCCGTAAATCATGCTCAGAATGAGCACAGCCTTATGCAGATGTTCGCTTTAATTATAAGGCTTCCTGCAGGGAAGCACCCTAAATGAGTCTTCTGAAAATGGGGTTGGAAATGGATGGAGTTCGGATTGCTGGCAACCCTGGGATTACTGGGGCCAGGGACCTATTGTTCATCAGTTCAATTGAATGCCCTCAAGTTCTAGTACTTTGAGAGCAGGAGAAAAATGTCTGTTTGTCAACTCTCTCCACCTGTGAAGCCAGGCTTGGTGCCACTGAGGGATAGTAGAAGCATACCTGTTCTAATCAAGCATCTTCCATGTATTCTTGGAGAAGCTGTGGCCATGAATCTCCATTTTGTTGGTCTTCCTTTCTCCCCTTCCATTTTTTGCGGAAACCAGCTGTTCTCTGCCATCACAGAGGACTTAGAACATGAGTTTGGGGTCAGTTAAAATCCAAAGGCTGAAAACTAGTGGAGTCCTATGGGCATGGGTTGGGCATATTTCCACACAATGTCATCTCACTCTCTCAGGAACAAAGGCAGCCTCATAGAGGAACAATTCATATATATGAACATATGAAGCTGCCTTATACTGAATCAGACCCTTGGTCCATCAAAGTCAGTATTGTCTACTCAGACTGGCAGCGGCTGTTCCTTTTCGCAACGCTGTTCCTTTGCCTAGCCAGAAAATTAAACCTGTTCCTTTGCCTAGCCCTCAGAAAATTAATCAAGACCTCTCAGGTACATTTAGACAAAAGGAATTTCATACTTAAGTAATACTCCTGCTGATAGACCTTGATTAACACTAGCAGTCTCAGCTACAAGGTTCTTTGTTGCTAACCTCCATGCAAGGGCCTGGAAATTTGGAATTGTGATTGATCTCCAGGTTACAGAGATGAGTTCCTCTGGAGAAAATGGCAACTTTGAACAATGAGCCCTATGGTAATATACTCTGCTCCCGAAACCCTGCTCTCCCCCAGGTTTACCCTTAAATCTCCAGGAATGTCCCAATCCAGAGCTGGCAAATCCAGCACTGACACAACAGGGCCAGTTAGAATTTCTTCCAGAATCTCAGCTCAATGGGCTAGGAGTGCTGAGAGCTTTGTAGTAAACATGTTCAATCAATGTAGATGCAGTCTTGAGTGGGACCTTACTGCCATCCAGTTCGAGAAGGGTGCCAAACAGCTGTGCAGAAAACATGGTGGCTGAGTTTCATTTCCTTCTGCCTTGTGGCCCCTTTTGCACCTGCACAGCTGGCAAAACAGATGCTCCCCCAGGTTCATGGGTGGTTGGGTCAGATAGTTAAATGGCCCCGGTACAGAGGCTAGGACTCCCGTAAGGCTGCGCAAAAACATACATGCAAAAAAATAACTTTTTTACATGCAAAAATTCTTTTGCCCAGGAAATAAAAAGAAAGCATCTTTAAGACCAATGAGTGCTAACGTTTTAAGCATGTTTTAAGTTTTTTTTTTAAATTATATTTGTGTTTTTTATAAAATTTATATCTCTGCTACCTAATTTTAAATAGGTACACACATGGCCCAGCCCAACACGGCTCGGCCCAACCTGACGTGGCCTGGCCCAACAAGGTCTCATTTATGTCAGATCCAGCCCTCGTAACAATGAGTTCGACACCCCTGTTTGAAAGAGATCTTCCCAGAGAAATCTGGTTGGGCAGATGTATGTACTGAAGTAGGTGGCCCCCTTGGTATGATGAAGGCCGTTTTCCCATTGAGCTTACCTCGGAGCGACGTCCCTCTTCACCACGCAGCATCTGCGCGGATTTCCCACCAACCGCTCCGAGTAACCAAGTAGAGTCGCGGCTTTTGCGTCGCTAACGTAAACTGGTTTTTAGCGGTTTCCATTTGCGACGCAAAAAGTCGGGAACTTCCTGGTTCCTCGGAGCAGCCTCGGAGCAGTTGGTGGGAAATCCGTGCAGACGCTGCGCGGTGAAGAGGGACGTCGCTCCGAGGTAAGCTCAGTGGGAAAACGGCCGAAGTTTCTTTTACCTGCCAGCTGCTCTGAACATGTTGTGCCTCCTGGAACATGCTCATCCTCATCAGGCTGGGTTGGGTTTTGTTTTTTGAAGGGGTGTATTTTGGTTTGCACCTTCACATTTTCATGTATACCTAGAGAGGCCCCCTTGGAATTTTTTTTGTGGGTGTACAGGCTTTGGTATCCCCACAGGGACTAGCCTGTTTACTGCTAGATATAGTGACAAGCTGCCTTGAGTCTGAGGAGGAGTGGGGCTAAATATTTTCAACAAATAAGCTGGGGACCTGCAAGGAATTGTAGGGGGAGGAGGGAACAATTTGGAAATCCCCTCCTTCCCCAGTATTTGCCCCATCAGGATTTTCTAAGCTCTCAAAGGCTTTGGAAGAGCTTTCTTTCCACTTCTCTAATGCTTCACTGTACTTAATATTCTGTCCCTTCCGGGACATATTTAGTCCTCATGAAACTGTTCTTTTCAACCCCGCCCCCTTTTCCTTTCTTTTAGTCAGGGCTTTTCTTGTTTTTTAAAAAAGGTCATCAGGAACTTATTTGCATATTAGGCCATACCCCCTGACATCACCATTGTTTCTCACAGGACTTTTTTTTGTAGAAAACCCCCAGCAGGAACTACTTTGCATATTA
This sequence comes from Heteronotia binoei, assembly GCF_032191835.1. Taxonomy (NCBI): domain Eukaryota; kingdom Metazoa; phylum Chordata; class Lepidosauria; order Squamata; family Gekkonidae; genus Heteronotia; species Heteronotia binoei. The sequence continues at coordinate 11,247,884 of NC_083239.1, read as the reverse complement.
GGCCACACCCCTGATGCCAAGCTAGCCAGGACTGCATTCCTGCTCAAAAAAAGCCCTGCTTTTAGTTAATCAACAATGTCATTTTTTCTTGCATATCCAGGGAGACCTCCTAGTATGTAGATTGCCTGTGGGTAGTGCTATCAGTCCCCCCCCATGATAGGTGGCTTTCTACTGGCAGCGATCCTTGCCCACAACCACTCCAAGTGGCAGCAGGAGAGAAAATTAAAAACCTTGGTCTTATGTACCACCTCCAGGAAAAACACAGAAGTGACTTAAGGTAGCTCTAGAAACCAATGGAAATTTACCCAGAAGTGACATATTGGCACACACATGTCCCTGCCCCCAAACCTTCCATGGTTGCCAGGCATAGCCAAGCCAACCTATCTGTGTCTGGCTTGGAGTCAGGACTTTTTTGAGCAGGAATGCAGTTCCGGCAGGCTTGGCATCAGGGGTGTGTGGCCTTATATGCAAATGAGCTCCTCCTGGACTTTTTCTACAAAAAATGCCCTGTTTGTAGTTAATGCTTTTGTCATTGGCACCGGGGGGGGGGGCGGGGCGTGGTTTGCTTCTTTATGATGGGAATGGTGGTGAGGAGAGACTGTCCATGTAATACTAAGCAGAATTAGCTGTGTCTAAGACCACTGTGGGCTGAGACTGGAGTCACTTCATAGGATTACTCTGTGAATCAGCATGAGTTTATATGAAAGGGGGTGGTTCATGGGGCTCTCGTAGGTTAACATTAAAAACACATCTTCAAACTGTTAAACCATTCTTAAAACATTTGTTTAAAAATGTAAAATCCTGCTGGACATTCAGCCAGAGGAATGCAAACATCAGTATGGCCATACATAGGCTCTCCTCCCCCCTCCCCCACAGTTATAATAATGTGCAGAGCTTGCGAGATGGACTTTTATTTTTCTTTTCTTTCTGTCCAAAATCTCTTTCCTGCATCGTGTTGGCACCTCTTCTTCCCTCCGCACCCATATATGGTATGGAATAGAGAAAACAGAGCAAACTCCCCCCACCCCATCGTAAGTTGCCCCACAAACATTTAGGCGGAGGTTTGTGGCAAGAGGACGCTGATCACCACGCCTCGTTTCAAGAGAACAGGAGAGCATTCAGTTGTGATTCCTGGACTCTGGGTGACTCATGGGGCAGGGGGAATGACCTGCCAGAGAAATATGTAGCCAAATTCCACACTCCAGAAGGAATGGCTCCATGCAATCGTCGGGTGTTAACAGCTTTTATGCAAAGCTCACAGGACAATGGTAGCAAAGGCAACACAGAACATCCCCAGGTTTGGGGGAATCAATTGGCATTTTCCTGATTCTGTGTCAGAACAAAAAAAAACACTTTGGTCAGAGAAGCAGAAAACCATCCTTTAAACTACTGTGGTGTTGCTGGTGTCTGGCCCCCATTCTACAGCTGCTCTTCCCAAAGATCTTTTCCTTACATCTCAGAAATCTTTATATGAGATTCTTGACTCTTTGATTTGTAAACCACAAATATCTGGGGAAACCTGAAAGCAACTGATAAACCAAGGGGGTGGCTCATATATTACTGTGACTATTATAAAGAAACCAGAGCTGTGTAATTATTAAATAATAAAAAATTTACTGAAAAACTAAAGTGTCTATCATTCCACAGATTATTACAACAATAATACAACACTTATTATAGCAATTATAATCACCACCCACCAAAGTACAATTTCTACAGTCACTCCACAAAATACTCCAAATAGTGCAATAGAACATATCTAGGCCCAAGTCCATGTTCCAACAATACCAAGTAGATACCCAATGGCTTGCCAGTCCTGATTATTGCATTTCGGATCGAATCCTTTATCCAGTATATTTTAATAGTCTTATCTGTCCAATTTCAATTTGGAATGCGACTATTGTAAGCTATATGGAAAGTGAGGCTACAGTGTTTTGCTAAGTAAATGAAGCAAGAATATTGTATCTCCAGAATGGAACTTTCAGATACATGTTTGCACAGAATTGAATACTGCATGATTTGAGAGATTCAGAAAGCATTACTTGTACCAACCGGACCTTTATATCACAAAGAAACTAGACTGGTTCCCTGGTATCACCTGACTCCTTAGATTAGAAAGATTCTGGGCTCTTATGCAAGCATCCCTTTTTAACTGTGGCTGCTCTTTCCTCCGACCAGTACCCTTGGTGAAGCAGGGAGCCAAAGGTTGGCCTATTGGGCTACAGCTTTGATCCTTGAAGGGCCAGTGCTTGTAGCCCATGTCCACTTGAAAATAAGCAGGAAAAAACAACACAAATAGGCTGCTTGTTCCTGAGTAATTTTGTATAACGTAGCTGCATGCTGAGGAGTTTGTTTTGTTCCTTGTCACTAATAATATAATAATAATAATAACTTTTTATTTGTATCCCGCCCTCCCCGCACAAGCAGGCTCAGGGCGGCTCACAACATGTAAGTGCAATACAATATAATAAAATCATATAAAACAATAAAATTATCTTAAATCAGTGTACAGTTACATTTAAAATTAACATTAAGGTGCTAAATAGATCTTAAATTCAGTAGAAGAGAAGAAACATACACAGCGACGTTATCTTAGCTCAGCATGGGCGAAGGCTATTCTGAAGAGGTATGTCTTACAGGCCCTGCGAAATTGATTTACACATCGCAGGGCCCGTACCTCCTCCGGGAGTTGGTTCCAGAGTAGTAGGGCCGCAACGGAGAAGGCCCGATCCCGGGTGGTCTTTAATCTGGCCTCCCTTGGCCCAGGTATATTCAGCTGGTGCTTACCAGCCGACCTCAGTGCTCTCTGGGGCTTATATGGGGAGAGACGGTCCCTCAGGTAGACAGGCCCTCGGCCATATAGGGCTTTAAAGGTCATGACCAGCACCTTGTAACGAACTCGGTAGACCACTGGCAGCCAGTGCAGTTCGTGCAACCCTGGCTGTATGTGCTCCCATCTTGGAAGCCCCAATAGCAGAGGATTTGCAAGCCAACAGCTGGCAAAGGTTCATGGCATTGAGTTCAAGCATTTAAGCACGGATGGGGAGAAGAGTGAATGGAGAAACAGCAAAAACAGGGTGTGTGCAAGCACCACCAAAATAAATTGTTAGGCTAGTGCCCTGGTGGCGAACCTTTGGCACGCGTGCCAGAGGTGGCACTCAGAGCCCTCCCTTTGGCTATGCGGACTGTCGCCCATTTTTGCTGCTCCCGCTATCTATGCTGCCCATTTTCGCTTCCCTTGCTCCCCGTCACCCATTTTCGCCACTCTCATTCTCCCTGCAACCTGTTTTTGCTTCCCCTGCTCCCCCGCCACCCGTTTTCACCTCTCTCACTCTCCCTGCCACCTGTTTTTGCCTCTCTCGCTCTCCCTGCAACCCATTTTCACTTTCCCTGCTCCCCCACCACCCGTTTTCGCCTCTCTCGCTCTTCTTGCCACTTGTTTTCACTTCCCCCGCTTCCCCACCATCCATTTTCGCATCTCCCACTTTCCCACCACCTGTTTTCACTTCCTATAATCCCCCGCCACCCGTTTTTGCCTCTCCCGCTCTCCCTGCCACCCATTTCTTTCTCTCCCACTCTCCCCACCACCTGTTTTTGCCTCTCCCGCTCTCCCCGCCACCCATTTTTATCTCTCCCACTATCCCTGCCACCTGTTTTTGCCTCTCTCGCTCTCCCCGCCACCCATTTTTGTCTCTCTCGCTCTCCCTGCCACCTGTTTTTGCCTCTCCCGCTCTCCCTGCCGCCCATTTTTGTCTCTCCCGCTCTCCCCGCCACCTGTTTTCACTTCCCCCGCTCTCCCTATTTTCCCTTTTTCTAAACTAAAACCTCAGTATTCAGGTTAAATTGCCATGTTGGCACTTTGCGATAAATAAGTGGATTTTGGGTTGCAGTTTGGGCACTCAGTCTCTAAAAGGTTCACCATCACTGGGCTAGTGCAATGGCAGGAGAGGCTCCTCCCAGCAGCTTTCTTGGAGATTCTCAAATGTGATACAGTAGGGGATTCTACCCTGACAGGGTCATCTCTGGGGTCATGGCGAACAATCAGATCTGGCAACAAGTTTTGCTTTTTGCTTTTGTAGAGCTGCCATTTCAGCCTTGCATTTGAAAGAAAGACATTCTGGGTTACACTTCAAAGGTACTGTCTTTGGTAACCTGCAGTGTTTGAATGTTGTCCTCCCAAACGCACATGAATCAACACCTACCCCACAGTAAAGCCCATAAGGCCAGGAAATTATTAAAATCTGACACATTTCCCATATTTTAGGATGCAAGCTGAGTTGGTGGAACTTTGTGGGTAATGCCCCTGGCAGGAAGGGGTGGGGGAGGGAGAAGGAACCAAATGTAAAATGTTTTAGAGCCTTGTTCCCCTTCTATATAAATATGAGCCAAGAAAGAGGGGGAGCACATAATTATGCAAATGCCATTTCCTTCCATCCCCTTTACAGCAAGTATGCAACTGCAATTTTCCAAAAGAACAGGCAAGAAAATAAGGGCCTGTGTTTTTCCTTTCTCTGATGCCCTTCAAACAGCCGCACATTTTTTTGGTTTAGAGAAAACAATCTTATTATCCTCAGCAATAGATTATTTTAAAAAACCACAAAAGTTGAAATATATAAATCTTTCTGTTTGCTGGCAAAACAACGCAATGAAAAAAACTTTGGGTAAAGTTAGCATGGAAAGGCCAGATGAATAATATGCACAGACTCAACAGTCTGCTTGAAAGGAGCTGTTTGCGGATCTTTTCTTGTACATGGTTGCCAGCTGACCAGCATATCAGCTTGGCATCAATATCATAGATTGGTAAGGTTGGGTGCCTGATGAAGACCACATTCTGGGAGACAGCTCACCCAAGCTTCCACTTTCTAATGGGAGAGTAGTATTAGGGACATTCGACATGTCAAATCAAGATTTGAGGAAAAGATAAGTCCTGCCTTCCTGGCTCCCCCCTCTCTCCTGGTACTGTCAGGGGTGGAGCCATCCCCCCCTGGGGCCTGGACTTCTGGGAAGAAGGAGGAGGCAAAATGGCTACAGTGGATCTTATTAGGTGAAAAATTGTTTGGTGCAAACTTTATTTTTTGGGGGAGCTGTGCTTTTGTACAGAAGGGGCTCACAGTCTCCTTTAGTTTCCTCCCCCACAATAAACACTCTGTGAGGAAGGTGGGGGTGAGAGAGCTTTTTACAGCACCTGCTCTTTCAAGGACAAGTTCTGTGAAAACCATGGCTGACCCATGGCCATTCGTGGAGTTGAAGAATCAAACCAAAAAATGAGCTCTGAATGAAACAATAAAAAAACACGTTTCACAATTTTAAAAGTTTGCATAGTGGCTGCTAGGGTGCTTTTAAAAACAAAGCTTCCACAATATATTTTCAACTATATATTTTTCCCTAGGTAATGTTCCAGGGACAGCTACAATGTCGGAGCCGGTCAGCCACAACACCCAGAGGCGTCCTTTGCCAGACTGTGCCAGGGAAGGTACTGATCCAAAAAAGCACAAGGAATTCGGCCAAGTGATCTCTGACTTTATGATGGAGATAAATAACTTTTTATGATAATGCTTTATCATTTTTATCACTTTATCGTTAAACAGCTGATTGAAGAACGGATGGATCCCGAGCTAGTTGCCATAGGGGGAAAGCTGATGTGTGTGAGTATAAAGAGCCTGGACATAAAGTTCATCGACTTTCTGAACCACCTCCCCATGGCCCTCTCTAAGCTGCCGAAAGCGCTAGGAATTTCCCAGAGTAAGGGGTATTTTCCTCATTTTTTCAACACTGAGGAAGATCAGTCTTATGTGGGACCTTTACCAGAGCCCAAATACTATGGGGTAGACGAGATGATGCCCAAAGAAAGGGAGGATTTCTTAAAATGGCATGAGGAAAATCATTTTAATATCTTTGATCTCCAGAAAGAACTAGCTTTTTATTGCCAGCAAGATGTGAACACTTTGGAACAAGCTTGTACTCTGTACCGTTCTGAGATTATGAATATGACATCTCAGTATACTCTCTCCATAGATCCCTGCAATATTTCACCCTAGCGGGGGTCTGTTTAACCATGTACAGGTTTAATTTTCTTTAGCCTCTCTTTGTGGCCATTCCCCCTCCCGATGGTTATGATAGGCAAACAAAGAGGTTTTCATCTTCTTCAGTTCAGTGGCTCTGCTACTTAGAGCACTCTGAAAAGATCCAAATTTGCCACGCGCTGAAGGGGGGTGAATTTAAGATGGGGAAGTATTCCCTAGATAGGTTTGCAATGGTGGATGATAAAAGAATGGCCTTTGAATTTAACGGATGTTTCTGGCACTGCTGCACCCAATGCTATGATCCCTTCAAAATCAACAAGGCAACTGGGAAACCATTTCAATACCATTATTGTGCCCCCAAGCAGAGGAGTAATGACCTTAAAAGAATGGGATATGAAGTCAGGAATATTTGGGAATATGAGTGGAATCACTTAAAAAACACAGATGAGTCTGTGAAAGCCTTTCTTAAATCAGCTCAGTTTCCCGAACCTCTGGTTCCTAGAGATGCCCTATTTGGGGGGCGCACTAACGCCATTACCCTCTACTACAAAGTGGAAGAAGGGGAGGAGATCCACTACTATGATTTCACCAACCTGTACCCCTTTGTGAATGCTAGGAAAACATAGACTCTAGGCCACCCCGAGATCATCCAGAATAATTTTGCGCCTCTGACAGAATATTTTGGATTGGCTAAGGTCAAAGTCTATCCCCCAAGAGGGCTTTTCTAACCGGTGTTGCTTTCCAAGGTGGATGGAAAGCTGTTTTTTCACTGTGTAGGACCTGAGCTGAAAAGAAGCAGTAAACCTGCACGCATACCGATGAGGAGAGGTCTCTAGTGGGCACATGGGTTACAGCAGAATTGCAGAGAGCGGTGGGCAGAGGTTATCAGATTGTGGAAATCTTTGAGGTCTGGCATTTCAAGGACAAATCCAATCAGATGTTTGTGAAATACATTAAAAGACATCTCAGACAGAAACAGGAATCTTCAGGCTACCCCGACTGGTGTGTGAAAGAGGCTGATAAAGAGAAATGCATAGCAGATTTTTATAAAAAGGAGGGGGTTTTTCTCCGCCCCGAGCATATCCTCCCCAACCTCACTGAACTGTTTCTCAATTCTCTGTGGGGTAAATTTGCACAGAGAACAAACTTGCCAACCACCGAAATTGTGAGAGATCCAGACCGTTATTTTGAGTTGCAATTTTCAAACAATTACAAGGTTGCCATGAGCTGTTTTATCAGCGAGGATGCCGCCTGCGTGTCTTGGAAACATGCTAAGGAGCATTTGACATCTCCTGGTTACATTAACGTGTACATAGCGGCTTTCACCACCGCTTATGCGGGATTGGAACTCCATGATCTCATTGAAAGTTTAGGAGAGAGGTGCTTGTACTCAGATACCGATTCCATGATCTTTGTGAGCCATTCCGGTGACTCGAACCCCCCTCTGGGAGATTATCTAGGTCAGCTGACAAGGGAGGTTCCCGCGGGGGAGTATATAACAGAGTTTGTTTCTGTGGGTCCTAAGACCTACGGATACAAGCTGTCAGGAGGGGAAGTGTGTCTGAAAGTAAAGGGCGTTACTCTGAATGCCGCTAATAGAGAAAAGATCCATTTTGACAGTTTGAAGGATTTGGTTTTTACACACGTTTCCAGTTCTGAGCTGGGCGAGATCATGGTGAGTCACCCAGGCATTGTCAGAGACAAACAGAATTTTGTCATTAGAACAAAACTTCTTTAAAAAGCTCAGAAGGTGGTTTACCACAAACAGGTCCTCAGGGAAGATTTAAGAGTCTGCCCTACGGGTACTGAAATGGATACAAGATGATGTCACCCTTTCTCAGCCATCCTGGAAGGTCCCAGCAATTGTGGGAAAAGTTATTTTCTTAAAAATTTACTCTTGAATGCAAAATCTACGCTTTCTGTAATGCCTGAAAATATTCTGTGGTTTTATTCATGCTGGCAACCATTGTATGAAGAATTGTTTAAACGCTATGCTTTTATAAAATTTGTAGAGGGTTTGCCCTCCAACTTGAATGATGATGAACTGTTACCTCCTAATAAAATAAACCTGGTTGTTGTGGACGATCTGATGGCCTGTGCTTCTGGTAGTGCTGAAATTTAAAGTGCTTTTACTAAATACGTTCATCACAGAAATCTGAGTATTATTTACATTGTGCAAAATTTATGCTGCCAGGGTAAGAGCAGCAGAACCATAGCTCTGAACACCAAGTACATGGTGTTATTTAAAACCCCCAGAGATAAATTACAAAATGCGACTCTAGCCAGGCAGATGTACCCAGGGAAAGCTGCCTTTTTTATGGAGGCTTATGAAGATGCCACATCAAAGCCCTTTGGGTACCTGGTGGTGGATTTAAATGTAACCATGCTGGAATCTTACAGACTTCATACAGGACTGTTCCCCCCTGACCTCCCCATCTGCTACGTTCCTAAAAAAACAGCAAGGGGGATTAAAAGGCGCTGACACTTGACTTCCCGGGGCTTTTAAGGAGAGCCTGCCCAGCACTGTGAAAGCATGTCATCCTGCTTAAAAAGAAACGGGGCTCTTTTGAAACTAGTCTCCAAATATCCCCCTCGCCTGAGGAAGGCTATTTTGGCTGCAGCTCCCAACAACCTCATCAAGGCCATTGCAGAGATATCTCTAGATGCGCTGAAAGGTGTCATACCCCTCTCTCCACGACAGCAAACAGTCCTGCAAAAAAAATGGGCCATCATTAAATCTCTGAGCAGCCCTAAGACCCCTCTTACGAGGAAGAAGAAGCTTGTGAGACAAAAAGGCAGCTTTATAGGCTCTCTGCTGGGTTTTGCACTGCCCCTGATTACCAGTTTTCTAACCCCTTCCTGATGGAGCATGTGGAGAAGATGTATCTGCCTCTAGCCAGCAATTAGAATGCCTATCTCACCCACGGCCCCTGGAGGTAGAGCCCATCAGGCACACGGCTGTATACTCTCTAGACAGGGAGATGAAAGCCATTCTAGAATGCGGGGACTTGACAGAATACGATAAGGCCAGACTCTAAGGTTCTCTCCTTCAGAAATATCTCACCCACATTAGAATGGGGGAAGAAGAGAAAACAAAGTTGACTCTATATCTCCCCCAACCCGCATTAGCAAAGGGTACCGATGAAAAATATCCAATCATTTTTGAAGAGGTGCTGGAGAATCTACCCTCGAGATACAGAACCAATGCCCATGTGCTGCTAAAGAATATGAACCAAAACAAAGAAATAGCCTCTTGGGATGAAAGGGGAACTTTTTCTTTACAGAGGGGCACCGGTTACTGAAAGCCACCTGCTGGACTTGGTGAAGGCTATTACTCAGACTAGGCCTCCCTCTTCTGTCTCCCGGCCTAAAGGCATGGATGTGTTTATGAGGGCCCTGGTCAAACTCAACATTCCCTCTTCAGTGGCCTGCACCCCCGCTGCCAGAAAAATGCTGGAAGACCTCAAAAGCCCTCTGTCTCCAATTTTAAAGCACACGCCTGTAATTTCTTCTAAAAAAACAAAAAGGATCACCCCTCCTTATTTCTTCTAAAAGAAAAAAACCAAGAGTATCAAGGTGGTTGACTAATGAAGAATAAATTTTTAAAAATCAAACCGTTGTCTCTGGTTTTTTTTTTTTTTTTGAAAAAAGATGCGTTTACACATGTTAAGGTTTCAATAGCTTTTTATTAGGGGTCGCTAGAAACACAGGATTGAGCACGGATGTACATGTTTGGTAAAGTCCTCAAATTCTTCTGGGTGCTATTCACAAAACCCATGACCATCTGGTCATTCTGGTTGGGGTTGGGGGAATACATCTTCATGATGCTGTGAAAGAGGGCACCCCTGCATTGGTGGTGCAGAAAAAACAGACAGTGGTGACCACATGTTGTGGATGCAGGTCCTTGGAGCCTCCTCTGGTGGAAAATGGTCTCATTAGAGTTCTTGTTTAAAAAGTCCTTAATGGAAGGAGGGAAAATTCGATTAGCTGGTTTGTTCCCGTAAGAGTAAAAAAACTCAGAGGTGGTGCGGTCGGGGAGAAAGATTGCCAGCCAGTGCTCTCCTGGGAGGTAGTGGGGGTGGGTGTTCACCACTAAAGAGGTGGGTCTCCATGCCACTCTTTTTGCAGGGAGCTGATCGCTGGGGAAGACGCCCAAGAAGCTTTTTCGGGTGTGAGGATTGTCTAGTAAGGCACGTGTTAGCTGGACTGTATCCATGTTACATGTAGTCAAAGAGCACATTGCAGTTTTGGTTGATCTCGATGACGTCAAACACCCCGTACATGATCAGATTCACCGTTTGGGTAAGTGCTGCTGCAAAGCATATTTTAGCTCTCAGGTTCCCCGTTTTGATCAGGGAGTAGTGGTCGGCACACTCCTGATCGAGAGAGAGGTCAAAGGCAAACAGAGTATACCCATTCCGATACTCGTCTATTAGGAGCGGTCTGTCCTGAAGATGCTTCCCCGCCATTTGCACCAAACTCATGTATTCTCTTACACTGTTCCCCGCACCAAAGTTGGGCTGGAAGGGCTTGGGAGGGATCTGCTTCCCATCCGCATATAGGGCTGCAAAGTTAATGTTGTAATCTTTAAAGTGGAAAGGGTTTTTGGTGTAGCTGCTGCTGAAAGCATCGTTGTCCACCAGACCCATGACCACCATTTTGGGGAGCTGACCCAAAAACAAGTTGTCTTGGTTGCTTACATGGGCTGCTCCTGAGATACTGAACACTTTCATGATGACACGATCCACAGGGTATTTTGCGGTGGAGGTCAACAGTGCTTCAGCATGGGCCAGACGGACACCTGGGAATACCCTCACTTTTTTTCACAGAGAGGCGGAATCCATCTGGAGCTTAAAACATGTCTCATCTCCCACACTGCTCATCAGGCAGAATGTGTCACGGCTGTGGGTTAGTTTGATTTTCACATCCACTCCATTTAGTAGCAGTTTTTCTTGAAAAAAAAGGTCTGCATGGAGATGACCTAAAAAGTCTATCACCCTGGTCTTGGCCATTAGTTCTGCTCTCTTGGCAAACCCTTTGTTGAGGGGGTTTGCTAGGATGGTGGACTCGTGCTGTCCTGCCATATCCTTATAAAAACCACCCGCTGAAAATTGTGCGGCTAGGGTTTCCCCACTGTAGTTGATCAGGGTTTCGGTCATGAGTTCTGACGAGGAGGAGCTGGAAGGGTTAACAGACCTGGAAGAGTTGCCAGCCAGTTCTCCAGCTGAACAAACAGCAGCTGGCCCATCTATCACTCTCCAGGCACCAGTGTCAGCTGTTGATGATCAATCTCCTCCAAGCTCTCCTCCTCCCATCTCAAGAGTTCGAAGCAGGCTCCGGAAAGAACTTTCAGAGCGAAGACATGAGGCACGCCGATGCTTCAGATCTCTCAGCCCTGAGTTCTAGCAGAGTCACTGCCACCCAGGGAGCAGGCTGATTGAGATTCCCATATAGCTCCCACCCAGGACCTGGTAACCTTGTAGAAGCAACAAGTCTATTCTCTGGCTTGATTCCATGCTCCTTCCTGATCCTGATCTGCTTGATTTCCTTGGCACCCTGACCTTTTGGCTTTTGGACATTGACTTCTGATTCCGGTTTGTGATTCTGCAGGGATAGCGTAACCAGCTTGAGAAGGTAATAACTCCTAAACATAGTGGGGTTCCCGTAATCTTTCACAATCACCATTTTTTCCGCAGTCGTAAGTGCAACCTTATGATGACCTTGCCGTAACAGAATGACACGTGTTGGTTCTGATCTGTCTTTATTTCTATGCAGATCGTTTCAATATGCTGCTTGTTGATGGGAACGTAGTGGGGCTCATCATAGATGATTGTGATAAAATCGTGGGTATTCACTCTTATCAGGACACAGTGCAGAAGGGGCACTGCGGTGTCCCCTACCAGCTGGTGTTCTATGATATCCGTATATAGGTACAGAGAATTAAACCCTCTGGTAATATCCATGGCATGGTGAATGTTTTTGAATGGGGTGTTAGGGGGAGTCCCCAGCAGCAGTGCTAATTCATCACCCATAATGAAGTGTGTAACGCTTTGGCCAACAAATCTGGTTTTCCCGATGTTTGGTCATAAAGGAAACGCACATCGGGTGGTGTGTCGGGATGTTTTCGTACAGCGGTGTGCATGGCATTTAATATATGGCGAACGTCTTCATAATAACCATGCTTCACTTGGAATTTGTTTCTGGTAGTCTCGGTACATATTTGGAACATCTGAGGCTTATTGATAGTGTACCAGATGTGGGGGTACTGAGTTTCCACCAACCCCACTTCCCACTCCCACTCCACCCCTGACAGTCCCAGGAGGAAGGGGGGAGCCAGGAAGGCGGGACTTATCTCCTCATCAAATCTTGATTTGACATGTGGGATGTCCCTAATACTACTTGGGGGAGAACCCGGCCCAAACTGGTAGGGCTTGGAGTTCTCATATAATTGCAATTGGCCTGCAGAATGCAGAGATCAGTCCCCCCTCAAGGAAACAGCAGTTTTGGAGGGTGGACTCTATGGAATCACATCCACACTGAGCTCTCTCCTTCCCCAAACTCTGCCCTCCCAGGCACAGCCCCCAAATCTCCAGGAATTTCCAAAACTGGACTTGAGTGTCAGACTAGGGTCTGGGAGACCCAGGTTCAAATCCTTTCTATATCACGGAAGCTTGCTGGGTCAGTCACACACTTTCAGTCTACCCTACCTCACAGGATTGTTGTGAGGAAAAAATAGAGGAAGGGACACTGATGGACATTGTCCACAGCTCCTTGAAGGAGCAAGGGTGGGATTGAAAAATAATACATTAAAAACGTATTAATTTTTCTTAGAATAGGATATCTATTACTATGCCTTTGGTCTTATGGGAAAGACATGTTTGAGTAAAAATCAAGCTGCAATCCCATAGCGTCTCAAAGGCTAACCAAATTATTCCAGCAGAAAAAACTTAGTCCAGCCTAGAAATAGCAGCTCTCCAGCAGCCCTGGCCCCACTCAACGCACAGCAGCCAAGAAGGTCAGAGCGCCTGCTCCGACTGCAACGCCACTGAGGATGTTCTCCGCAGCTGAGAACGAAACGTCTGGAAGGAAAACTTTCTCCAGTAGAACACGGCACTTGAGCCCGAAAGATTCTACAAACCCTAATGATGTTACCAGCCGTGAAAACCTGAAATCTTTGAAAAAACTTAGTTTGTATGAGAGTGAGGCTGGACTAAAACATATCCCACACGCTCAGTTTGAAGGCTGGCTGTAAAACAGACTGTGAAGAAACCCCAACCAAATCCTGGAATGCAGATACAAAAGATCAAAAGATGCTTCTTCTGATCCTTCCCCAACCTTCTGCAGCAGCTACTGGGAGCAGCCGCAAAGCAGCCAATTGACTAGGCAAGGGCATATGTGTTTGGTATCATTACCAGTTTGCAGAATATGCACATTAGACTGCCCAGATTTGGAACAGAAGAATATTTCTAAAAATAGCATATGATATAGTCCTCCCTGGCATACACCACCTCAAAGTACAAGCACAAGAATAATCTATTTGAATGCTTCACTTTAAAAAAAAGTCATCCTTCTCAAACAGGGAGAGTTAGAATTTGCTATGAATTCATGTGTGAATCAAACTTCATAAATCAATAAAAAGACAATCAATTTTAAATTGTCTAAATGGACGTATTTTTAAAGCCATTGTTGTAAATTGATGTATTTTAAAGCCAAATTTTATGTTAGATTTTATATGTTGTGAGCCGCCCTGAGCCGCTTCGGCGGGAAGGGCGGGACATAAATTGAAATAAACTGAAAATATTTTTGATGTATTTTTCCTTCAAAGATCTAGCCGCTTGAGTGAACAGTCAAGTGCTTCCATAAGAACATAAGAACATAAGAGAAGCCATGTTGGATCAGGCCAACGGCCCATCAAGTCCAACACTCTGTGTCACACAGTGGCAAAAAATGTTATATACACACATACACTGTGGCTAATAGCCACTGATGGACCTGTGCTCCATACACTGTGGCTAATAGCCACTGATGGACCTGTGCTCCATATTTTTATCTAAACCCCTCTTGAAGGTGGCTATACTTGTGGCCGCCACCACCTCCTGTGGCAGTGAATTCCACATGTTAATCACCCTTTGGGTGAAGAAGTACTTCCTTTTATCCGTCTTAACCTGTCTGCTCAGCAATTTCATCGAATGCCCACGAGTTCTTGTATTGTGAGAAAGGGAGAAAAGTACTTCTTTCTCTACTTTCTCCATTCCATGCATTATCTTGTAAACCTCTATCATGTCACCCCGCAGTCGACGTTTCTCCAAGCTAAAGAGTCCCAAGCGTTTCAACCTTTCTTCATAGGGAAAGTGCTCCAGCCCTTTAATCATTCTAGTTGCCCTTCTCTGCACCTTCTCTAAAGCTATAATATCCTTTTTGAGGTGCGGCGACCAGAACTGCACACAGTACTCCAAATGAGACCGCACCATCGATTTATACAGGGGCATTATGATACTGGCTGATTTGTTTTCAATTCCCTTCCTAATAATTCCCAGCATGGCATTGGCCTTTTTTATTGCAAACGCACACTGTCTTGACACTTTCAGTGAGTTATCTATCATGACCCCAAGATCTCTCTCATGATCAGTCTCTGCCAGTTCACACCCCATCAACTTGTATTTGTAGCTGGGATTCTTAGCCCCAATGTGCATTACTTTGCACTTGGCCACATTGAACCGCATCTGCCACGTTGACGCCCACTCACCCAGCCTCAACAGATCCCTTTGGAGTTCCTCACAATCCTCTCTGGTTCTCACCACCCTGAACAATTTAGTGTCATCCGCAAACTTGGCCACTTCACTGCTCACTCCGAACTCTAAATCATTTATGAACAAGTTAAAAAGCATGGGACCCAGTACCGAGCCCTGCGGCACCCCACTGCTTACCGTCCTCCACTGCGAAGACTGCCCATTTATACTCACTCTCTGCTTCCTATTACTCAGCCAGTTTTTGATCCACAAGAGGACCTGTCCTTTTACTCCATGATTCTCAAGCTTTCTAAGGAGCCGTTTTGGATTTCCACTGCATAAATCTGTAGATATATAAACAACACGGAAGCAACCGCTTTTTGCATAGATGGCAGCGCCATTGTTTGGAGCCAGATGTTTTAATGAAAGCAGAAGATCAATAGGTCTGAGCAAATGAGCTGACCTGTTGTATGGGAGGGGCAGAAGTGGAGGAGAATTTTGCTTGGGTGCAAGGTTAAAGCCGCTGCTATTTCCCTTTGGAAACCCAAGTTGCATTGGGAATGCTGGGCCATAAAATACTGTTCAGGGCTGGGTGGCTTCATGCGGAAGTTTCCACTTAGCATCCAAAGGGAGCAATTTTGCCATATGGCTTTGAATTTAAGTTTCTACATAAAGCTGTCCTAATCTAGACACCAAACCTCTCTAGAGAGGGATTGTCTCAGGATACCTAGTACCTCAGCACTCATGACTCTTGCCTCCCCACTATACATAAACACACACACAAAACCAATGAACATATATGCACAGATAAAACACAGCAAAAATAAAATCTTGAACATGCCATTGTTTTGTATAAAGATTCTTTTCACAGTGCAACTAGGAAAACCCAGGTTCAACTTCCCACTTGGAATGAAACTCACTGGGTGAACCTTGGATGAGTCATACTTTGTCAACCTACCTCACAGGGTTGTTGTGAAGATTACAGGCGGAAAGGAGAACCGTGTGCACAGCTCCTTGAAGGAAGGACACGCTGAAACAAATGGTACTAGATAAAAATGTGCATTTTAACAGTATTGCAAGTATGCATGTACATAGCTTCAAAAGCTGCTTTTATATGGAAAGTACAATACAGCAGTCCTAAAAAATACCTTACAGTATAGTCCTTCCCAAACTGTATTATTTCAAAATGCAACTAGGTATCCTTGAGATTTTTTAGTTTTTGCCTACGGTGCATGGTCTAGAAGATACTGCCTTTGTATATTATACTTATTACCAACAACAGCATCTTCAGAATTGTGAACAAGAAGTACATCATCTTACATGTGATCTCACTCTCAGTCTTTAGAATGCAGCTAAAGTTGGTTTTATTTAGGACAGCATTTGATTAGTTTAGGTCAGGGATGGCCATACAGGCTCTGGAGCCACATTTGGCTCTTTCACACATATTATGTGGCTCTCAAAGCCCTACCACCCCATCAATTGGCGTGGAGAAGGCATTTGTCTCTTTAAATCATTTTGGCCAGCCAAGTCAGGCAGCAGCTTGGAGAATGCATTTGAAGTTAAAGTTGCTTTCTTTCTACCCCTTCTCCATCTATTTTCCTTCCTTCCTTCCTTCCTTCCTTCCTTCCTTCCTTCCTTCCTTCCTTCCTTCCTTCCTTCCTTCCTTCCTTCCTCCCTCCTTCCTTCCTCCCACCCTCCCTTCCTCCCTCCTTCCTTCCTTCCTTCCGCCCGCAGCTCTCAAACATCTGACATTTATTCTATGTGGCTCTAGTTTAGGTTTTTCTGTCTATTGATAGTTTTACATTATGATTTTAATTCATGGCTTTTTAATGTTTTTAAAGTTTTTGTTCCATTTACATCAGGGGTGTCAAATGTGCAGCCTGTGGGCCACACCCAGCCCCTGCAGGGATTTAATCAAGCCCATGGGGCTCCCCCTCCGCCTCCTGCCCTCACCCTTTGAAGCTCTGAGGCTGATGAAGTTCCCTGCTTTTCCTGCCTTGTCTTTGCTAGCTGCAGCAGGAAGCAAAACTGCAAGGAAAGCACGGAATGGATTTTCCATTGTCTCTGCGCCCAGATAGGTAAAACCCAGAGACCTTAGTGGAAAATCCATTCCACATTTTCCTTGTAACTTTGTCTGTGCTGCAGTGTGTTTTAGTGGTGTGTAGATCAGTTTGTCTGTGCTGCAGTGTGTTTTAGCGGTGTTTACAAAGCGGTTGTGATGACAACCCTCATCTACGGCTCCGAATCATGGGTTTTATACCGTCATCACCTGCGACTCCTCAAGCGCTTTCATCAGCGCTGCCTTCGCACCATCCTCAACATCCACTGGAGTGACTTTGTGACCAACACTGAAGTCCTCAAGCGTGCGGAGGTTACCAGCATCGAGGCACTGCTGTTGAAGACGCAGCTGCGCTGGGCAGGGCATATTTCTAGGATGGAAAACCACCGCCTTCCCAAGATTGCCCTGTATGGCGAACTCTCCACCGGCCATCGAAATAGAGGGGCACCAAAGAAGAGGTACAAGGACTCCTTGAAGAAATCCCTTGGCACCTGTCGCATCAACCATCACCAGTGGTCTGACCTAGCCTCAGATCGCAAAGCATGGAGGCACACCATCCACCAGGCTGTCTCTTCCTTTGAGAACGCATGCATAGCTGGTCTTGAGGACAAAAGGAGATTGAGGAAGAATCGCACTGCTACAGCACCAACCCCAAATCAGACTTTTCCCTGCAGCCACTGTGGCCGGACCTGCCTGTCCCGCATTGGTCTTGTCAGCCACCAGCGAGCCTGCAGCAGACGTGGACTATTGCACTCTTCTTAAATCTTCATTCGCGAAGCCAAGCCAAGAGAGAGAGAGAGAGATCAGTTTGTCTGTGCTGCAGTGTGTTTTAGTGGTGTGTAGATCAGTTTCACTTTCAGCATTCCTATGACCAGCTGAAGCTCATGCTTCTTGGAGTTGTGTCCTTGCAAATAAATGGTTGATGCTTTGAGCCAGTTTCTCTCTGCTGAATGGACCTGACCTAGTGAGTATTCTAAGCTGGGATATTACACTGGAGAGCCATGATCGGGGGTGGGGGGTGGGGAGTGAGAAGCTTGCAGCGCCATTTCATTCCCCCCCCCAAAAAAAAATTCAGAGCATTTTATATTTTTAGTTTCTGCTGTGATCCTTGTGCTTTTTCTTGATATTTTATTTTAAAAAACTGCATTGCCAAATCCGACCATTGCCCCACCTTTCATATTTTCCCAGGCTCAGAGCATTTTATATGTGCTTTTTCTTGATGTTTTATTTTTTAAATTGCATTGTAAAATCCCACTGTTCCCCACATTCCCATTTTAAACAAAATATTGCAGGAGTTTTAAGCATGTTTGTATTTTAGGTTAAAAACAATATCTTTATTTGTGTTTGTTTGTATCCTTCATAAAGTTTATGTCTCCTCTACTTCACATTACATTTTATGACACAGTCCAACAAAGTCCCATTTGTGTCAGATGTGGCCCTCTTAACAAATGTGTTTGACGCCCCTGATTGACACTGTAAACTGCCTCGAGTTCTACCATAAGGTAGAAAGCCACCTAATAACATTTTAAATATATATAAAATAAATATAGTTAAACAAACTTGGTGTTAATGGGTCTCCATGGTCATTGTTAACTGCTTTGTGGACTCTAACCTGGTTCATGCATGCACTAGTATAAGGTGGCCAAGCCCGAAGGTGGTAGAATGAACTTCAGACAGGAGATTCCACCCAAGAATTCCCCTTCATATGAAGAGTTCTATGCAAATAAAAGGGTTAGCTCTAAAGAGAGAAAGGTTTGACCTGCTGTCTTTGCCTGCTGTGCTGGCTTACTGCGAACAGGGAATTCCAGATGGTTCGCTGTGTGAGTCTGTAGCGATAAAAATCAATC
Organism: Heteronotia binoei; assembly: GCF_032191835.1. Lineage (NCBI taxonomy): Eukaryota > Metazoa > Chordata > Lepidosauria > Squamata > Gekkonidae > Heteronotia > Heteronotia binoei. The sequence continues at coordinate 11,229,226 of NC_083239.1, read as the reverse complement.
CAGAGCCTAGCAGAACTGTAAAGATTAACATTTATTCCAGTTGAAGCGCTCATCAGCCGGAGCTTCTGCTTCTGCTGGAATGCATTCTGTTGTTATATGGTGCCACCGGTCTCTGGTTTCATTTTGTAAGCAGGGAGGATTTTTTTTTCCTTCTTAAACATAGGAAATGTGACCTGCAGTCTGCACGAGTGCAGTCCTTGCTCCCACTTCTTGTTCCTCACCATGTGCAAACCAGAGAGTAGCTTTTGAACTCTTTTCTTCCATACTTTATTACAAGGGCTGTACACCCAATATTTGCGTTGAAACACACACAAGGGATTACTTAGGTCCCACCTTAGTAATGGAAACCTGGTTATAGAACAAGTCAAAGGGCTGTGCTATGTTGTGGTCCTTCCAGTATATCTCCATATCAAAGATCCATTTGTCACCTTCAAAGGATGTCTGTGGAAGAAAAGGTGACAAAAAGGTGGGCTTGGACAGGATGCAATCCACTTTTCCTTAAAAAAAAAAAAGTACTAGGTGTGCCTGCTGGGTAGGGTTGCCAAAATTCAGATGCAAACTGTAGTTGTTCCACAATTACAACTGATCTTCACAATATAAGCCAGGGGTAAGAACATAAGAGAAGCCAGGTTGGATCAGGCCAATGGCCCATCCAGTCCAACACTCTGTGTCACATAAGAACATAAGAGAAGCCATGTTGGATCAGGCCAATGGCCCATCCAGTCCAGCACTCTGTGTCACATAAGAACATAAGAGAAGCCATGTTGGATCAGGCCAATGGCCCATCCAGTCCAACACTCTGTGTCACATAAGAACATAAGAGAAGCCATGTTGGATCAGGCCAATGGCCCATCCAGTCCAACACTCTGTGTCACATAAGAACATAAGAGAAGCCATGTTGGATCAGGCCAGTGGCCCATCCAGTCCAACACTCTGTGTCACATAAGAACATAAGAGAAGCCATGTTGGATCAGGCCAATGGCCCATCCAGTCCAACACTCTGTGTCACATAAGAACATAAGAGAAGCCATGTTGGATCAGGCCAATGGCCCATCCAGTCCAACACTCTGTGTCACATAAGAACATAAGAGAAGCCATGTTGGATCAGGCCAATGGCCCATCCAGTCCAACACTCTGTGTCACACAGTGGCAAAATTTTTTTATATATACACACACACTGTGGCTAATAGCCACTGATGGACCTCTGCTCCATATTTTTATCTAACCCCCTCTTGAAGGTGGCTATGCTTGTGGCCGCCACCACCTCCTGTGGCAGTGAATCCCACATGCCAATCACCCTTTGGGTGAAGAAGTACTTCCTTTTATCCGTTTTAACCTGGCTGCTCAGCAATTTCATCGAATGCCCACGAGTTCTTGTATTGCGGCCAAACTGTGGCTCTTGAAGCCCCCATTGCTCTGTTGGCCAGCTTCAATAAGGCATTTGTCTCTTTAAATAACTGCTCCAAGAAAAGCCAGCCTGTGGCTTGGAGAAACCACTCAAAGTTAAAGTTGCTTTCTTTCCACCTCTCCTTTCCCCCTCACCCCATCTATTTACCTACCTTCCTTCCTTGTGGCTTTCAAACATCTGACGTTTATTCTGTGCGGCTCTTACATTGAGAAAGTTTAGCCACTCCTGATATAAGCCCTAACCTGGATTCCCCAGGCTAACCCGATCTCATCAGATCTTAGAAGCTAAGAAGGGGCAGCCCTGATCAGTAACTGGATGGGAGACCATCAAAGAAATTCAGGGTTGTTACTCAGAGGCAGGCAATAGGAAACCACACCTGTTCACCTCTTGCCTTGAAAACTCCATGGGGGTCACCACCACTCTATGAAGTCAGATCCCCTGGATTTCTGTTGTCTGGAGATCAGTTGTATTCCCAGAGAACCTCAACCCCAACCTGAACGTTGGCAACCCTACATGAAGCCTACTGGGTGACCTTGGTACAGTCACTCTCTGTCAACCTGACTCACCCCATGGGGTTGTTGTTGTGAGGCTAAAATGGAAAAGGGGAGAATGCGATTGTAAGTAACTTTGGGTCCCCACTGGGGAGAAGAGCAGAGTATAAATACATAGCTAAAAGAAAGCTGCTTACAAAACTGAACTAAGACATACAGCCCAACAGGGCTCCTGTAGTCTGATGGGAGAGGTGGCAAGCCACTGGGTCATCCTGGGCTGGTTCTGGTTCTGTCACCATGGCTCACACAGGGCCACATCTGCAAACCTTTGGCTCAGAGCCAAAAGGAAAAGATATCATGCCTCTGGCCACTCTGAAGCTTTGAATAAAAGAGGGGTTTTTTGCTGAACGCTGCCCACAGATATTCCGCTTTCATCTTCATAACAACCGTGGTTGAAAGATGCTTTGTCGTTTTTGGAAATCGTCACCGCAATGCATGTGGTCCAAGGAGCCTGAACTGTTTGTTTTTATGATATTATTTTAACTCTGTTGCTTTATTGCTGTAAGCCGCCCTGAGCCTGCTTGCAGGATAGGATGGGGTATAAATCTAAAAATTAAATTAAATTTATCAGAGCAATCAACAGGCGCAACAGATCCTATGGAAAAACGCCAGAGGTGGGAACACATGCTGAAGAACATCCAGCATCTCTTGCAGACCAGATCTAGTGAGTCTTCCCCTGTGGTTCAAGGCAGGCTATCAAAGATCATGCTTGCTTCCTCCCTGTCCCTCGAGGTGCATACTTGTTGGAGCAAAGGAGGTGTTCAGATCTGTTTGATCTTGCTTGTTTTTGAGGAGAGGGTTTCGTTTAAAGACTGGACCTGAGAATAAGAGTGGAGTGAAATTTGCACTAGTTTTGAAGCGGCTGGAAAAACGTCTGCAGTTCCAAGTTCCAACAACACCTCCCCCAGCAGGTAAGGGAACCGCCTCCCTTCACTATTAAAGGAGAAGCAGACCCCATCCGCATCAATGAAGAGGAAGTAATTCTATGAATTCTCTTTTAGCAACAGACTTTGGTGCTGTAAGAGTCATGATTCTTAATTATATAATGATTGCTACTAGTAGTAGTAGAAGTACTATCACAACGGGGAGACCAGGGTGATAGGTTAGGGACATGGAGGAATAGCTGTTGACAACAGCACGACATCACTTCCACAGAAATCTTAGAAGTGACATCACACCTCTCTAGGGATGAAAATGGCCAGCCCTGGGAGCGATGCTAATCCTCTGCAGGGATTGCTAAAAACTTTGGCAATTCCTGGAGAGGTGTGGCATCATTTCCGAGTTTTCTCCAGAAGTGACATCATACTATTAGTCTGATGGCCATTTTTAACAAGAGATGGAGGCAGCAGGACCCCTGCCTGGGACAGGCAAGTTCTATCAGGCATCTAAATAAATAAAGTAAATAAAAGTTACACACTAAAGTCCTGCAAACTTACTATTGAATCCAGGTTATTTATAGCAGTGCACAAACATGTATATTTGAGGTCTTATGCCAATAAAAGGTCTGAACTTGAACTCGTATATTTGAGGTTGTTTTCAAGTTCACTGATGTTCTGAAAGTTTACATTCTCTCTTCCTCAAAAAAATAAATAAATCTAAGTTTGGCTGTTTTATACCTGTCATTTTTGAGAGTAAGGCTGCATTAAGGTCCTCCTTGACCTCTGGGAACCACACAATATGTGTGAAAGAGCCACATGTGGCTCCTGAGTTGCAGTTTGGCCACCCCTGTTATAGTGCTTCTTAGAAGCAGTTAACTACACTGCCTGAGCATCACAGTGTAGCCAGAAATACAAAATGGAATGTCAAAATTGCACCAAACAAGCAGTGCATTTTCTTCTTATTCACTATCTTCTAGTGGAGGACATGGGACAGCTGCCGAGATGTTGTTTCTGTAGCTTTACAGCAGAAGAGCTCAGGTTTGGTAGTATAAAGTGTCAGGTATTAAGATCAACCAGATTCCCTCATGAACTTACAAGACCCCGGGGAGGGACGGTGGCTCAGTGGTAGAGCATCTGCTTGGGAAGCAGAAGGTCCCAGGTTCAATCCCTGGCATCTCCAAAAAAGGGTCCAGGCAAATAGGTGTGAAAAACCTCAGCTTGAGACCCTGGAGAGCAGGGGAGGGATGGTGGCTCAGTGGTAGAGCATCTGCTTGGGAAGCAGAAGGTCCGAGGTTCAATCCCCGGCATCTCCAACCAAAAAGGGTCCAGGCAAATAGGTGTGAAAAACCTCAGCTTGAGACCCTGGAGAGCTGCTGCCAGTCTGAGAAGACGATTTCTGACTTTGATGGACCAAGGGTCTGATTCAGCATAAGGCAGCTTCATATGTTCATATGACAGGGAAAGTATTTGTAGTCAGAAACAACTGGGTTCTTCTAGTGACACTGGATATACAGAAGAGATGGTCCACCTACTTTCGATGATCCTATGATTCTGTCTGAATCCTGTGAGCTTGAACAGCTTCTGCAGGCACAAATAACAAAGCACCACCAGCTCAAACATTCCCCTGCAACTCTAACTTCTTAAGAGAGACTATTTCTGATGAGCAAATAAACATCACTTCCACTGGATTGCAACGCTTGAATAACAGGCTATGGGTAACTTCTCATGATAACTGCACATGCATAACAAAATCTTCAATTATATAATAAGAAATTTCCCAAATCTCTGGATATGTGCAACATCAACCATGTTGCACACATCCAGAGACTTGGGAAATTTCTTACCAGATTATCATTTCATTGAAGATTTTGTTATGCATGTGCCGTTATCATGAGAAGTTACCCATAGCCTGTTTTCAATAAACTTTCTGCAACTGCACAACATATGAGAAAGCAACACCTGGCTTCAATTTACATAAATTTGCTTCTGGATGTGTGTGTGTACGCATGCTTTATCATAGTATTAGGATAGGATTTGTGGATGTTCCCTCCCCTCATTGGTGGATCTGTATAATATGAGATGTAAAAGGAAGATACAAATGATCTTAAGGGACCCTTCACATCCGGGCCACTTGCTATTTGAGATCTTACCGTCAGGTAGGCAATATAGAGTGTTGAAGGCTAAGATTCAAGGGCAGCTTCTATCCAAGTGCTGTGGTTAGGCTAAATGCAGGGTTATGAATGGTTATTTGTTTTTAGATGCATTTAAATGGTCTATGTATATGTCCTTCTTTTGGGGTGTTGATGCGTTGGTATGTTTGTGGAAGAGCACCTCATTTCGTTGCTCTCATTTTCTTTTTTGAGAACAATGACAATAAATTTATCTATCTATCTATCTATTAGTGACCACTGAGGCTGAAACACATATGGTCCTATTGGCTGAAATACATATGGTCCTATTGGTCATTTGATATATTTATCAACTATGTATGTGAAACCATCAACTCTGTATGTAAAACGACTAAAGTCTTTTCAAGCTCACGTTAATGTGTGATCTGCAGACTGTTTTTAATCTTTTAATATTTGCTACTGCGTACACTATAAATAAATATATATTTTGATAATATTTATATTTAAATTAGCTTGACCCTCCTAACAGTGCAAGTGAACATCACCTCCACCTTGGACAATTAAAAAAATTCTTCACAAAATCTTAGCTCCCCAGCTGGGCTGCTTAATTTGCTCCTCCCAGTGAGACAGACAACCAAGAGCAATCGAAGGCTCTGAGCTCAATACAGCACCAAAACCAACAGCAAGCCACATGCAAGAATAAGCTCAGTTCTGTTCTGTGACTCCCCTAAGGGAAACTCCAATGCAGAATTAACTATGGCTTCAATTCTAACTCCTATAAGCACAAAAAAAGCACCCCCAAAGGCGAGTACATTATTCAGTGGTACATTTCCTATTATAAATACCCTTTTGATGAATTCACGACTCCTGCAGAAGAGCTAAGTCACTCCAATCGCTTTTACAATAATGAGGCAATGGATGTAATTCTCCTCCCCACTACTTCATCTCAGATCTTGAGGCATTCATCCTACCTGGATTACAAAAGACGTCACTGGAACCTCTACATCAACCTAACATTACCTTGTTCTCCCATAAAGGAGTTACTACTTGATGTGGCTGAAGTTGTTCTAGGTTCCTTACCAAGGAAGGAAAATCTTATGAGTCACTCAGGTCGTTTTCGCACTCACCTTAATCAGCAGCGACGACCCTCTTCACCGCGCAGGATCTGCGCAGATTTTGCACTAATTGCCGCGGAGCACCCAGAAGAGCCGGAAAGTCCCGGCGCTTTTGCGGCGCAAACGGAAACCGCCAAAAACCAGTTTCCGTTTGCGCCGCAAAAGCGCCGGGACTTTCCGGCTCTTCCGGGTGCTCCGCGGCAATTAGTGCGAAATCCGCGCAGATCCTGCGCGGTGAAGAGGGTCATCGCTGCTGATTAAGGTGAGTGCGAAAACGACCTCTGATTGACCATTGCAGCTTCATGGTAACATCCAAATCTCCTGGAAGATTGCTGGCTGGCCATCCAAGAGAACTGATCCTTCCTTTTTGAAATACCTATCATATTATTATTCTTCAAGACAATATTATTCTTCAAGAGCCCTGGATTCAGCAGATGGATTTTGTACATGTGAATTATTTGCCTCTGCTGCAGGGAGAAAGGGCAGAAACAGTGGAGGCCTGACTATTCTAGTTTCTATGAAACTTCAGGCCATAGTAGAATTAGGGCCAAATACCTAACATGTACAGGCTGTAGCTATACAATTCAATAGATTTTGTTTTTTAGTTATTAATGTATACACAGCCCCTCAAGATAAGCTTAGGTTACAGGAAATCTGGAACAATCTTGAAAAGTACATAACTAGTCTACAGTTCATTCGAGAAATTTGATGCAGAGCTAACTCATGTCTCAGTTATAAAAGAATCAAATGGTCCAAAAATGTAGATAAGCAAACCAAGGACGGGTTTAGCTCTAACAAGATCTGCCAGCTCAGCACCAAAATGAGCAATGGCACACTCTCTGAAGCCATCTTAGAATGCTATCCACAAATATCTATTGGATGGCAAGAACAGTTCACTAAAAACAAACCCACCCCAAAACCCCCAAGAGTAAGATACCCCACACAAACATGATTTGATCAGGAATGTTTGTCAGGAAAGAATCAATTAATAGCCAAGTTTATTCGATATAAGTCACTCACAGAACATCTGTATAATTCTCTTGGACTTGTACGTTTTTAAACAACTATACAAAAAACTAATTAGAAAAAGAAGGAAGCACTCAAAGTGGCCCGGCTCCAGCTTACCTAGGCTGCCAAACTGGAAGATGCCTTGCTCTTTTAGAAAATGGATTCAGATAGTTTCCAATCCCAAAGCCTTCTGCGAGATACCTACAAAACCCCAAGAGACTCTACATTGCAGAGCCCATCCAGGTATCTCCACCATCTATTAACAATGAAAACCTCACACCCTGCCCTCCTATCTTGACTGCAGAAGTCAAGAGGCTTGTAGCCCAGCTTAGGTTGGGGAGGGCCCCAGAGGGTGATCTGATCCCTCTGGAGTTGATAAAGATGGACATTGAGTGATGGGCACCAGTCCTTGTCACTCTTTCACATACATTGATCAAACTGCGCAGATCCTCAAAGATTGGGGTCTGACCATTGTCACCCCAATATATTAAAAAGGGATAAAATCAGACCCTTTTAATTACCACCCAATCAGCCTGCTTAGTGTGGTGGGTAAGCTTTATGCCAGACACCTGTGCTGGAAGTTTTGAGACTGGCTTGATAGGGAGATCATCTTAGCTGAGGAACAGGCAGGTGTGGCCACTCCACAATAGACCAGTGTTTGATTCTGCATCACCTGGTGGGAAAATATATTGCCAGGCTGCATGGGGCACTTTACACAGTCTTTGTTGATGATAAAATTGCATTTGATAGCATCTCACATGACATATGGAGAGCCAGTTTGGTTAAGTGTGCGGACTCTTATCTGGGAGAACCGGGTTTGATTCCCCACTCCTCCACTTGCACCTGCTGGAATGGCCTTGGGTCAGCCATAGCTCTGGCAGAGGTTATCCTTGAAAGGGCAGCTGCTGTGAGAGCCCTCTCCAGCCCCACCCACCTCACAGGGTGTCTGTTGCGGGGGAGGAAGTTACAGGAGATTGTGAGCCGCTCTGAGACTCTTCGGAGTGGAGGGCGGGATATAAATCCAATATCTTCTATCTTCTTCTTCTTCTTCTTCTTCTTCTTCTTCTTCTTCTTCTTCTTCTTCTTCTTCTTCTTCTTCTTCTTCTTATTATTATTATTATTATTATTATTATTATTATTATTATTATTATTATGGCTAAAACTAGAAGTTTCCACAATAGACCACAGTCTACTTGCCCTTATATGTGTCATGCCTGCCCCTGCTGACTCGGAGCAGGTGCCTGCTTCAGACCCAGCCCCTGCTGTGCAGATGCCTTTACCAACATTGGACGTAAGTCCCGAAGGAGCAAGCCAGCAGCAGGGGCCACCTGGAACCGATCAGGCTACACCAAGCACTAGCTCATCCCCTCCTGAATCACCACCACCTGGAGACCGGCTACGCGAGAGGAGACGGCTGGAGTTCAGGAACAGGCGTAGAGAGGCACGCAGGCGTGCTAGGAGGGATCTGAGCCCAGAATACTAACAAGCTAATTAGCCAGCACAGTATATCTGGAATCCTGGCCTCAGTACAAACTGTGCTGGCAACAAATGATCACCCTCGGACGTGACCGCGCCCTGCACCCTCTTGCCTGCTGAGCAAACCTGTCTGTTCCCGACCCGGCTTGACTTTTGGACTGGACACTGGACCCTGCTTTGACTCTGCGACTTGGCTAAGTACTTTGGATATATTCGGCTTGCTTTCCCCGGTTATTGACCCTTTGCATTCCTGACACCGTGCTTTGCTACTCCCTTCGGCTGGACTGATTTATGGTGAAGACCAATTAGGACTGTTAAGATATCGCTTGAAGCTCCCTTTGCAAGCACTACAGACGGCAGCCCGCGTCCTGGCCAATTGCCAGGGCAACAGAAGCTGCCCATCGCTGCCTGCAGGTCTGGGTCGTGACAATATGCACACTACATGACTGAGATGCAACCCAAGGTCATCTGTCCCACATGATTCCAGTCTGGAGAAGTGTTAAGCAAGGTTGCATCTTTGGTCTCTTATTATTTAACTTCTATATAATCTCCATGGTATAGACCTTATCCAGTCCTGATTTTTACCTGCCCATTACGGCAAATAGACCAATCACCACACTCTTATATGCAGACGACACAGTCATTTACACCAAAGCAGGGCTCATAAAAGCCCTCCAGGTACATATGGCTTACTGCAAAGAGAAGCATTTAACAGTCTTTCGAAGGCCAGCATTCTTGTTTTCTCTAAAAGTTTTATCAAACACAAGTGGCAGCTTGATGGCTATGAGACTGAACAAGTCAAAGTGCTCAGATATTTAGGTGTAGTGTTCCAACCACCTGGCTCATGGACAGCTCAGATTTCCCATGCAATTGAATTTGCCCCTCTGACTTCAACTTCCATCACCTTCCTGCAGCCTCTATTTAGGAAAAGGACAGTCTTTCTCCACAGTGGGGGGTGGACCAAAGCAGCTTACATCATTGTCCTGCCCTGCTTTGATCCGTACAACAACCCTGTGAGGTAGGTTAGGCTGAAAGTGTGTGAGTGGTCTGAAATCACCCAGTCAGCTTCCAAACCTGGATCTGGCAGACCCCACTCTGAAGCCCTAACTTCTATGCCCTCCTCAAACTCCACCAGAAAATCTCCAGGGATTTCCCACCAATCTGGAATTGGCAGTCCTAGTCAGGACTAGCTTCAGTGAGTTCTTCCTCAGTGGCCTTTAGTGATACTTTTCAGACCAACACTCTCTCTGATAATGTTGTTGGTCTTAAGCATGGGACTTCAGTCTCTCCCTCGCTCTCTGTATCTGCTCTGCTGCCATGGAACACCATCCCCACCCCCATCTCTGGATGTTTCCCTTCCAGAGGAGATGATAGGGTCCTCAGCCAGTTGATGGAAGGCTTTCCTTCTCTCCTCTGTGAAGCAGTGGCTCAGTCCTTGTCTGTCCTGGGGCGTGGTTGTTCTCCATAGAGATTGAGCAACAGGCAGCTAAGCCAATGGGAAATTAGGTGAACCCATGACCAGTTGGTGTGGAGAATTAAATTAGATGAAGATGATGATGATGATGTTTACCAGCATGTTGAAATGAACACTGTAATTGCTTGATAACCAATGGAGTGACTGCAGAATGAGTGTGATATGCTTGCTGCGCCTAGAAACCAGATGGTATTGTATGTATTAGAAGAGCCCCATGGCACAGAGCGGTAAGCTGCAGTACTGCAGTCCAAGCTCTGCGCACGACCTGAGTTCGATCCCAGCGGAAGCTGGGTTCAGGTAGCCAGCTCAAGGTTCACTCAGCCTTCCAAGGTTGGTAAAACGAGTATGCAGCTTGCTGGGGGGAAAGTGTAGATGGCTGGGGAAGGCAATGGCAAACCACCCCGTAAAAAGTCTGCCATGTAAACGTCGTGATGTGATGTCACCCCATGGGTCGGTAATGACTCGGTGCTTGCGCAGGGGACTACCTTTACCTTTACTTTTTAATTTTTATTGTGTGTATTGCAGTTGTTTCTATCAGCTGTTTAGCATGCCGTTTAAGTCAGACTGCAGCAGGGAAGGAGTTTTGAGGTTAGGATCATGAACGATCACGGCTGTCCAAACTGGTGTGTTTGCCTGTCGAACATATTCACAGTGAAGTTTAATGAATTATTTTTCAATGATTCTGTAGTCTGTCTTGAGTCTCAGCAAGAAAGGCAGCAGATAGATAAATAATACTCTTGCTGTTTGTCGACAACCATGTTACCAAGGTGTAATTTCACAGATGCTCATTTCACACTACCTTAAGGGAACAGTATTTTTCCTCCTAATGTCATTTAATTATCTGACCTCATCATCTGTAGTCTTGGAGGAAAATCAATTTCACTTGCTGCACAGGAGCAAGAGCAGTTAAAAGGCAGAAACAGACTATGGGCGTTTTCGCACTGACCTTACGCCAGAGCGACGTCCCTCTTCACCGCGCAGCGTCTGCACGGATTTCGCACTAATTGCTACGCAGAACCCGGAAGAGCCGCAAAGTCCTGCAGCTTTTGCGTCGCAAATGTAAACTGGTTTTTGGCGGTTTACATTTGCGACACAAAAGCCACGGGACTTTGCGGCTCTTCTGGGTTCTGCGGAGCAATTAGTGCGAAATCTGCGCAGACGCTGCACGGTGAAGAGGGACGTCGCTCCGGTGTAAGGTCAGTGCGAAAACGCCCTATATTCTGCCACCACAACTACCATACAGCTGCAAAGCTGCTTAGCATCCTGTTCAAGTCAGAGTCAGAGTGGAGCAGGGAATGAGATCTAAGGCTTGGCTCATGAATGATCACAGCTGTCAAAAACTGTATGTTTGTCCATTGAATATACTCGCAGTGAAGTTTTCAGCATCGTGAATGAATGAATGAATGGAAAAGAGCAAACCCAGGAGCAGAGGTGCCTGGCTGTGCCTCAGGGCCAGCGGCCCAAGTTGTTTGGTTTGCACTTTAAAGGGGAGACAGTGTTCTGCCAGTATAATTTCCCTTGCATTCCCTGTAAATTCTACCAGATTGAGTGGGGTATTATTTAATAAGCATACAGTAGCTGAAAGAACAAGCCAACAATGCAGCACAAGAAGCTGTGGAAAGAGGAGGGCTGTCCTGGGAAATTCCATATTTCTGCATGTAATAAATACTTTAAATTAGATTTGTGCATTTCCTCAGACTGAGTGCCGAGTTTCCATGTGTGGTTTCATTAGGAACTGCCATGCCAACAAGAGTCAAGGGGTCTGTTTTGTCTGATCATTTGATTCAGTTATGAATAAGGCTGCCAGATGCCCCTTCAAGGGAGTAGACTCTATATTTTAAGGGAACACAGCATGTGAAGGACTGTGAGTCTTGTGTGACTGCAAAAACTCAGAAAAAATTGTGGCATCTGGCACAGAAATTGGCTTCCTGAAAACCTCATAGTTCTTTCTTAAAAGAAAAAAAAGCTTCTAGCCCTTATGGTGGAAATGTGAATATATGTTTGAAGGCAAACAACACATGGCAAAATCTCAAATATCAGAGCAATTCCTGAACTAGCTTTCCAATGACAAGTGAGATTTCAGTTCTCCTTCCTTCCTTCCTTCCTTCCTTCCTTCCTTCCTTCCTTCCTTCCTTCCTTCCTTCCTTCCTTCCTTCCTTCCTTCCTTCCTTCCTTCCTTCCTTCCTTCCTTCCTTCCTTCCTTCCTTCCTTCCGAGTTAATGATGCTTTCTAGGGTACAAGAAGAAATGTCGCTGCTCCAGGGAGCTTACACTTTAAAATTGAACATAAGCAACAGAGTAACAAGAAGAGACTGAGAGACACCCAGCCACCATCTGGATCAAGGTGGCTCGGCGGTGCTGATGCTGTTAGACCTATCGGCAGCGTTTGATACGGTCGACCATCGGCTTCTGGCGTGCCGCCTTGCCGACGCAGGGATTCAGGGGCTGACCTTGCAATGGCTTTCCTCTTTCCTTGACGGTCGGGGACAAAGGGTGGCGATTGGGGAGGAACTGTCCCAGAGACACACTCTTGATTGCGGAGTGCCTCAAGGGGCGGTACTTTCCCCGATGTTATTTAACATCTATATGCGCCCCCTTGCCCAGATTGCCCGAAGGTATGGGCTGGGTTGCCATCAATATGCTGACGACACCCAGCTCTATCTGCTTATGGACGGCCGGCCCGCCTGCGCCCCAGATAATCTGGACCGGGCGTTACAGGCAGTGGCTAGGTGGCTTAGGCTGAGCGGGCTGAAGCTGAATCCGGCGAAGACAGAGGTCCTTTGCTTGGGTCGCTGCGGCCCGGGAAGGGAAATCCCCCTGCCAGCTTTTGATGGCACGCCGTTGATAGTGTCGAGCAGGGTCAAGAGCTTGGGGGTACTATTGGAGCCTTCACTGACGATGGAGGCTCAGATAGCAGCCACTGCCAAGTCCGCTTTCTTTCATCTTAGGCGGGCGAGGCAGTTGGCCCCCTTCCTGGAGCGCGACGACCTAGCAACAGTGATTCATGCTACGGTCACCTCGAGGCTGGACTACTGTAATGCCCTCTACATGGGGCTACCCTTGTGCCGGACCCAGAAACTGCAGCTAGTGCAGAACGCCGCTGCCCGGCTGCTATTAGGGCTCCCAAGATGGGAGCACATACGGTCGGGGCTCCGGGACCTGCACTGGCTGCCAGTAACATTCCGAGTCCAGTACAAGGTGTTGGTCATTACCTTTAAAGCCCTATATGGCCTAGGACCTGCCTACCTTAGAGACCGTCTCTCCCCACACGTTCCCCAGAGAGTACTACGGTCGGGTTCACAAAACCTGCTGGTAATCCCCGGGCCAAAGGAGGCCCGTCTAAAATCCACCGGGCCTTCTCAATAATGGCACCTTACTGGTGGAACCAGCTGCCGGAGGAGGTGCGGGCCCTGCGGGACCTAGGACAGTTCCGCAGGGCCTGTAAGACAGCCCTCTTCCGGCAGGCCTATAACATCTAACTGACAATGAGGATACCTTCTGAATGGAATAAAATGCACATACAGACTGCTGGTTTTATTTTTATTTGTTTTATTAATTATGGTTTAAATTGTATCTGTAAATGCTTTTAAATTGAATCTGTGTAAATTATTATGTTGTAAGCCGCCTTGAGACACTTCGGTGAGAAGGGCGGGATATAAGTCTAAATATAAATAAATAAACAGAAAGGGAAATTCCTTCCAGACCCAGTTTGCTTTAATAGGGCTAAGGGGTTGTGCTGAAGCCTTCATGGGGTATGTGGGTTTTGAGGAGAGATTTGAAAGAAGAGGGGCAGCATCAGTTAAGTGTTCCGAGAAGCAACACCAAGCATAAGGGGCTGCACAGGAGAAGGGATAGAGCTGGAAGAGCAAGGGTGACAGGAAGGGGGATACAAGAATGAGCAGGTAAACAGAGGGAAAATCTCTACAGGTAAGAAAGTGAAGTTTGTGTTGGATCTGGGAGCAGACAGGAAGCCAGTGTAAGAAACTCACCTCTCCATAGCAGTCATCCCCAGTGATGAACCCATGGGCACCATGGCACATACCGTTCTTCCTACTTCTTCTTCCCCTAAACATCTGTTTTTCCAGGCATGACACAGTTCTAGCTTTCCTCCATCTTACTGGAGCAGAAAGTGCTTCAGTAAAAGGTGTCTGCTTCATGTCTCCAGGAAGCCCACATTCAGAAATAGGAGGATGGTTGTTTTGGAACCTGCCCTTAGGACAGCCATTTTTTGGTGGCCCCTGCTGCCTGTTTCCAAAATTTCAAAAACATCCACCAGTTCAACAAGGCTGGCAAATTCTACTTTATAACCCAGCCCTACTCTTTCTATGGAATATTTTCCTAATGAAGCTCAACTCTTTTCTTCATAAAGATTTTCTAATAAACTCCATGTGTAAGATCTAGGAGGTCACCATTTAAATTCCCACTCCCATGAAACTCCATAGCACAGCAATCCTAAATTGGTCTACTCAGGTCTATTCAACAAGGCTTACTCCCAGGAAAGCGTTTTTAGGAGCGAATCTTAGGCTAGTCAAGCTCGCTTATCTTAACCTACTTCACAGGATTGTTGTGAGGATAAAATGGGGAACTGTAAACTGTGTACACCACTCTGAGCTCCTTAGAGGAAAGACAGGATAAAAAATCTAGTGTACAGATATTTCATTCTTCATTGCCCCGCATAGTCCGCCTTGCTGGTCACGGCAACTGCAAGACAAGGGAAAGATGCAACCCATTTACTGTACAACACTGGAGTGTTCACAAAGGAGTGTTGATGGAAAAAATTACCTATATCAAATATATCTCTGGTTGCTTTTTTTTAATGCAAGATGGAACCCTTCAGAGGGCGTTTTTGCACAGGGCTTACCCCGGAGCGACGTCCCTCTTCACCGCGCAGCGTCTGTGCGGATTTCGCACCAACTGCTCCGCAGAGCCACGAAGAGCCGCGGCTTTTGCGTCGCAAATGTAAACTGGTTTTTGGCGGTTTACATTTGCGACGCAAAAGCCGCGACACTTCGCGGCTCTTCCTGGTTCTGCGGAGCAGTTGGTGCGAAATCCGCGCAGATATATATAACTGAAAGTTTAAAAAGAAGTACTCAGCAGGCAATTACCCCTTGAACTAGCTCAATCATGGCTAGCCTTGATCTGTCATGTCCACAGGAAGAACGACCAGTTCCATTTGATGTAAGCATGTTTGGGGGTCCAGTTGTATGGGGCCGGGTGTCGGTGAAAGGTGTGCTCTCTCTCTCTCAGACCCCGATCTCCTTCCCGTGGCCATGTTGACAGTGAAGAAAAAAGCTGAGCCCACTTGGATTCAAACCATTGTTCAGGGAAACTAATTCAGATGAACAAAGCGTGCCATGTCACATGCTTCCCTTTTGACTCAACCAATAGGACCACTGCATCTCCCAAGGCTCCAACCATGTGACACAAGAAGTAGAGCCTAGGGTGGCTCCAGCTCCTGCAGCAGGAGTGGAGCCTGGTGGGGTAAGGTAAAGCCTATTGGTGCCCTCTGAGTTTCAGGGATAACTTAAGTGAGAATTCCACATTTCATGTTTGCTTAGCCATGGACGCTGCACCAGCACAGTAGCACCGGGTGTTAATCATGAGAAGAAAGTGATTCTATTAGCATCCTCTTTCTTTTAGAGAGATGTTTAATAAGTCCGGCTGTACTGAATTTTAGCTTGCCAGATTTAGAAGGAAGTCAGAGCCTGTCATCTGGTTTTCAACTCTTGTTTCTTTTCTTTTTTCAATTTTCCCTTGATGTCTCAAGAAAATTGTATTTGTTATGGTCCATGGTTATTGAGAACAGACTCCGCTTTTGGCTGGTGAGTTTAAAAAACGCACACAAATTTCTTTCTTTCTTTCTTTCTTTCTTTCTTTCTTTCTTTCTTTCTTTCTTTCTTTCTTTCTTTCTTTCTTTCTTTCTTCCTTCCTTCCTTCCTTCCTTCCTTCCTTCCTTTTTTCCTTCCTTCCTTCCTTCCTTCCTTCCTTCCTTCCTTCCTTCCTTCCTTCCTTCCTTCCTTCCTTCCTTCCTTCCTTCCTTCCTCTCTCTCTCTCCTGCCCTTCTTCCAAGGAGCTCATGGCAGCAGACTTAGGCTGTGGTCAGATGGGCAGTTTGGTCCAATATAGTTGCTGTTCCCTTATGGATTAAATGGGCTCATTCACACAGCCACATCTGGTGCCCATTCCCCAGTAGTACTCACCCTGTTGTGTGACAAATTGAATGTGGAGGAAATAGTCACCAGAGAAAGTTTGGTGCTTACAGATGTCCATGCATACATCCTGCATTTACAGATGTCTGAACTCCCCTGGTGCATGCTCAAACCAGTCCAGGAGTATGAACCTTTAATTCCATTTTTGCTGTCCTGTTTTTTAAAAATTGGTAGTACATATGCACATTGGCGCATATGTGCACCCAAGAAAAAGGTCAACATTGGGATTTTTTAAAAATCAGATTGCACACTCCATGGTTGCCACGCAGCACTGATCTGAATGGTCAACCATGGAAAAAACACACAATGAAGCCAGATCAAGGCGGAAGCCTGATTGAAAACCTCCATCACAACATGTGACGAAGTAATTAGCGGCACATCCAAACCACATCAACAATCTCCCTTCCTCCATTTAAAGATCCTGAACAAATATTCTGCCCTGGTATCATTTTTTAATTTTTGAAATATTGGCCGTAATGTTATTGACATTTTGCAGTGCCTTATAAATGCACACCCTCTCTGTGGACAAGACTTTTACAAGTGGGCAAGACGGCATGGACATCCAGAAACAAATCAGTGACAAGCAATCATGTTTAGTGGTAAGATGTGTTCTAGGAGCTGTGTGCTTCGCAGACGCATAGGGACCTGATTCAGATCACCCATGGGTGAAAACCCAATTTTATTTATTTATTTATTTATAGTTTAGACCACCCTCTCCCATGCCAAACAATGGCAGACACCTGCTGAGCAATTTTGCATCTGGTCTTTGCAAAAATGAACATAGACAAAGACATTGCTGATTCAAACCAATCACAGCCATTAGGGATGAATACCAAGGGGTAGTATTTTACCCAGATTTGTTGTGGCTGATTTATTTGGCTATTTAAGCAACTGCCTGCTGAGCACAGCAGCCATGTAGCAAGAACGGCGGGGGGGTGGGGATCATGCAAAGTTGTTCAGCAGGTGTCTGCTGTTTGGCAAAACCAAAAAGAGTGGCTCACAGTAGTCATTCATTCATTCAAGTTCAACCCCACCCTCCCTGCAGAAGCAGGCTTAGAACGGGTTACAACATATAGGTTTACACAACCATATCTAAAAACTCTAACATAGAATAATTAGAAACACAATAACAACATTAAGATGGCATTAGAAAATCATGTCGCCCTGGGTTTGTTTGAAGTGTTAATAGATCTGGTCTGATCAGTGGGTTCCCCAAATATCAAAACCGACAATAACATCATCATGGATATATTGGTAGCAAAATCTACAACATCCCTGGCTGAGATGTGTTTTAAAGGGTTACTAACTCATTAGGTCTGCAGGCTAGAGTAAGGCTCCAAACTTTGTTGAGTAGAGTAGTAGGATATAAACCACCCTATGCTGGATTGGGCCCAGCCAGTCCTGGAGCTGCCTGCATTGGTTCCACATCTGAGCCAGCCTCCATGACAGTCTTTTCTCCCCTCAAGCCAAAAGTTGGCAACCCTATATACTAGGGTTGCCAGCCCTGCACTGGCAAATGCCAGGTGATTTGGGGGAGGATAGAGTGTCAGGGGCCATGACACTATATCCTCTATGCCTCTCCATCATCGTATTCTAGGCATTTCCCCAATATCTATGGTAAAGACCATAGGGAGCAGGAAAATTCCTAGACTGTCACAGAGAATGGGACGTCACTTCTGACTGACATACTAGAAATCCCTACAAGCTCTATGGTCTTTGTCATAGAGATTACGGCATCACCATCAATGCTACCCCCCATGTTTTTCTCATGAGGCAGAGGTTTCCCTGCTACAGGTGGGCACATAGCAAACTTATCATATCCTTGAATCCCTCTTAGTAGGCCTGGATTTCCATAGCTTTGTGTCCTGCAGGAAAGAGAGCCGATGGGAATGGCCAAAAAGGCTGCCCTCTCCATCACTGTATGAAAGGCTGCTTCCTTAGGGGTGAAGAAAGTAGATGGTGACAAGAAACTTCTAGGATATTGTTCTGCAGACTTGGCGGCCAGTTTGTTTTTAACTGAGCAAGGCCTAGTGAGCTACCAGTATCGACTTCATCTGTTAATTCCTTCACTTGCAAAACTAAGCATGTGACAGTTTATGTAGACTCTGCTTTTCTCCCCAGTGGAGACTCAAAGTAGTTTACAATATTGTTCTCCCCTCCTCCATTTTATCCTTACAACAACAACCCTGTGAGGTTGGCTAGGCGGAATGAAAGCAGCAGGCCCAAGGTCACCCAGCAAGCTTCCATAGCTGGGATTTGAACCTGGATCTCCTGCTAGATCCTAGTCCAATGCTTTAACCACTACATTACATTGTCTCTTGTAACAGGGAACTTGTAAGTTCTGAGTTTGCTGGGTTGCAGCCACTAACCTGGAGGTAAAGGATTATTAAACTCAGGAATGAGCCATTGTTACTATTTTTGTTTCTTTTTCCATTCCTTTTCTGTCTTTGCCAGGCAGTTCCATTCTGTTTTTCATTTGGGGTTTTGTTGTAGATTCAGCTTTATGGTTTAATTATCAGTTTTGAAGATCTATATCCCATTTTTCTTGGGCCTTCTCAGAGCTGCCAACAAAAACCAGGTTAAAAACTACAGTAAAATGCTAATTTGCACAGAGACTACAGACAGGTTGCATGGTTTTTGATAGGGGCAGAGTGGCCATTAAGACACTTGGGGAAAGTTTCAGTGGACAATGGCCTGAAGACTGGGCCACCTTCAAGGATAGGGTTGCCAAGTCCAATTCAAGAAATATCTGGGGACTTTGGGGGTGGAGCCAGGAGACATTGGGGCGGAGCCAGGAACAAGAGTGTGACAAGCATAATTGAACTCCAAGAGAGTTCTGGCCATCACATTTAAAGGGACAGCACACCTTTTTAAATGTCTTCCTTCCATAGGAAATAATGAAGGATAAGGGCACCTTCTTTTGGGGCTCATAGAATTTGACCCCCTGGTCCAATCGTTTTGAAATTTGGGGGATACTTTGGGGAGAGGCACTAGATACTATATTGAAAATTTGGTGCCTCTACCTCAAAAAACAGCTCCCCCAGAGCCCCCGAAACCTCCAGATCAATTCCCCATTATACCCTATGAGAAGACGTTTCCCTCTCCACCCCCCTCCCCCCCGCCCCCCCCCCCTTTCTGGGAAATCTGATGCAGGAGACAGAACTCACTCACCTCCGGAGGTGCAAAGGCACATGGTCCTTTGGGGGCGTGGCTGGGCTCCCCTCCCTTCACCGGCCAGCTGACTGGGGGCGGGAAGCAGCCTGAGAAAACGGAAGAGCTCTGGCTGCTGCGATCGGGCTGGGTGGGAAGGGCTGCCGTTCTCCCCCTCCCCCCCCCCGCTTTCCCTTTTATGGCCAGCGGGAGGAGGAGGCTCCAAATCGGGGGTCTCCAGGCCTAGCGGGGGATTTGGGACCCCTATTCAAGGACCACCCTAATCTCAGAGAAGTCTTTTCTCATGATGGCCAGCCCAATGCAAAACAAATCTCTCCTGTTGCAGGAAGCCCTTGAATGAAATGAGTCTCCTATCTGCCGCCCCTGCTCCACTGAGTTGAGGACAGGGTGGCCTTGAGCACAGCACTGGTCAAGTCAGCTGAAGTCAGCAGCAGCAGCAGCCAATCCTTCCTCAGTTGGGGGCCTTCCCCAGCAAGAATAGCAACAGCCAGCAATATAAACCTTCCTTTAGGACCCCTGGCAGCTTGCTTCTCCTTCCCCATAAAGGCAAAGTTCTTACAAAGTTTGGGTTGTTATTCACACTGGAGAAAGGGAGGTGAAACAGCCCTTGGCCTTAGGGTTGCCAAGTCCAATTCAAGAAATATCTGGGGACTTTGGGGGTGGAGCCAGGAGACTTTGGGGGTGGAGCCAGGAGACATTAGGGGCAGAGCCAAGATCAAGGCTGTGACAAGAATAATTGAACTCCAAAGGGAGTTGTGGCCATCACATTTAAAGGGACTGCACATCTTTTTAAATGCCTTCCTTCCATAGGAAATAATGAAGGATAGGGGCACATTCTTTGGGGGCTCATAGAATTGGACCCCCTGGTCCAAACTTTTTGAAACTTGGAAGGTATTTTGGGGAGAGGCACTAGATGGTATACTGAAAATTTGGTGCCTCTATCTCAAAAAACAGCCCCCCCCCAGAGCCCCCGATACCCGCGGATCAATTTCTCATCATTTACATGGGAATCGTTCA
This sequence comes from Heteronotia binoei, assembly GCF_032191835.1. Taxonomy (NCBI): domain Eukaryota; kingdom Metazoa; phylum Chordata; class Lepidosauria; order Squamata; family Gekkonidae; genus Heteronotia; species Heteronotia binoei. The sequence goes on along the minus strand of NC_083239.1, from coordinate 11,208,791 downwards.
TAGAGGTGCGTGATGGCTCTGGGGGCGGGGCTTCCCCCGCCGGCCAGCTGGCTGGGGGAGGGGGAAAGCCTGTAAAACCGGGGGATCCCCCTCTGGGACCTGGGGATTGGGAAGACTACTTGGCCTCTGCCTTAATTTTGGGGTAGGCAATGTGTGGCTTTCTAGGGTGAGGGACAGCTGGACAGGGACCAAACGTTTTTTGTCATCCATTCTGCTATGTGGTGGATGTGCCAACCAATGTTCCTTCTAAGCTGCAGAGTCTTGTGAGCAAAAATTCTACTTTGTGAGCTGCTGGCGTTAAAGTTGTGAGCTGCTGCAGAGATTAGTGTGCTCTGGGGTCCTCCTTCCTGAGCTAAAACAAAAATGTGTGAGCTGAAGGCTAAAAATCTGTGAGCTAGCTCATGCTAACTCAGTTTAGAGGGAACACTGGTGCTGCCAACCTGTATACTGGGAAGAGGGGGGATCAGGAACTGAATACAATGCCGTGGATCTCTCCTTGAAAGTCGTTGTTGAAGCCCAGTGGAATATCCTCTGCTGGGGTTGCCAATCCCCAGGTAGGAATCACACTATTAAATACCTTGTACAAATTATATTACTATATTATGTAGAAACATACAAAAATTGCCATATATTCAAAACATTTTAGCAACACAAAAGTCTCAAATGTATTATTTCAGGGAGGACCCCACAAAGTCTCTTATTTTCACAAAGAGAGTACTGTGACTCAAAAACAAAGTTCCAAAGGAGTCCCTCCGTCGCTTGTCGGCTTCCGAAGGAAAAATGCTTGCCTTCACGCAACCACTGTTTTTTAATTGCGTTCCGCTGCTCCTGCAGCTTCCTCATAAGCCAACTGAAAAAAAACAGACGTGACCAGTAAAAGCAGCCTCTACAAAGAACAATATTACCAAAAACCCTCCAAATACAGTTGATACAACCACCTGAAATTCCCAGCCAAGTTTCTCTCATACGCCCATTTCAATCTCTCAATTGACGGCTTAACAGCTGTTGTTAATCAACCATTTAAAAGAGACATTACCAAATTATAACGACATACCCCAGAATCAACTTAAACAAACCCTATATAAAACAAGAAAGATCATTATGTTGGTTAAGACCGAAGGGTTCAATAGTGTTTAGACGGTGAATTTACCTTGCCTCTTTTTGTAATCTTACTCAGTTCCGCAGGGCCTGTAAGACAACCCTCTTCCGGTTAGCCTACGCCTGACTAGACAAATGTAGCTTTCTAGATCTTAGATTTTTGTGATTATACTGTACAGTTTTAATGTAAAATGTAAAATTTTAAGGTTTTTAGGTTTTAAATGTTTGAATTTAAATGTATTAATTTGTTCCGATTTTATTGTTTTATTGTTTGTTGTAAGCCGCCCTGAGCCACTTGTGGGAAGGGCGGGATATAAGTTACGGAATGAATGAATGAATGAATGAATAAATAAATAAATAAATAAATAACATAATTCTTTGCAAATCACCCCCTCTGCTTTTACCAATTTCAGCCTTTTGTATCACAATTTTTTTTTCAGTTGGCTTATGAAGAAGCTGCAGGAGCAGCGGAACGCCATTAAAAAACGGTGGTTGCGCGAAGGCAAGCATTTTTCCTTTCTACATAATATAATATAATTTGTACAAGGTATTTAATAGTGTGATTTGCACAATATTTTTTTGGTATATTTGTATTTTGTATATTGTGCTGCCATTGTCCTTTGCATTGCAATCCCCAGGTGGGGGCGGGGGATCCTCAGGTTTGGAGGCCCTCCTCCTGCTTCAAAGTTATCAGAAAGTGGGGGGAGGGAATGTCTGCTAGGCACTCCATTATGCCCTATAGAGACGGATTCCCATAGGGTATAATGGAAACTTGATCTGCTGGTATCTGGGGCTCTAGGGGAACTTTTTTAAAAGATAGAGGTACCAAATTTTCAGCATAGCATCTCATGGGTGGGACGGTGGCTCAGTGGTAGAGCATCTGCTTGGTAAGCAGAAGGTCCCAGGTTCAATCCCTGGCATCTCCAAAAAAAAAAAAAAAAAGGGTCCAAGCAAAAAGGTGTGAAAAACCTCCGCTTGAGACCCTGGAGAGCCGCTGCCAGTCTGAGAAGGCAATACTGACTTTGATGGACCGAGGGTCTGATTCAGTAGAAGGCAGCTTCATATGTAGGCAGGATGGTGGCTCGGTGGTAGAGCATCTGCTTGGGAAGCAGAAGGTCCCAGGTTCAATCCCCGGCATCTCCAAAAAAGGGACCAGGCAAATAGGTGTGAAAAACCTCAGCTTGAGACCCTGGAGAGCCGCTGCCAGTCTGAGAAGACAATACTGACTTTGATGGACCAAGGGTCTGATTCAGTAGAAGGCAGCTTCACATGTTCATATATGCCTCTCCTCAAAACACCCCCCCAAGGTTCAAACAGATTGGACCGGGGGTCAAATTCTATGAGCCCCAAAAGAAGGTGCCCCTATCCTTCATTATTTCCAATTGAGGGGGAAGCATTTAAAAGATGTGTGGTCCCTTTAAATGTGATTTAAATGTAACTCTGTTTGGAGTTAAATCGTGCTTGTTACAAGCTTGCTCCTGGCTCCACCCACGAAGTCCCCAGATATTTCTTGAGTTAGACTTGGCAACCCTATCCCCTGCCCCTGGCTCTTGGCAAGTACTTTGTCATGAAAAAAGGGAGAAAAACCCCAATCTCACAGCAAAGGGCACTTTTTCTTTGCAGGAGAGCACTGTGCAGTTTGCAAACAAATGAACCCCATGAGAATTCAGCTCCGTCTGAGGGAGCCTGTGTGATGCTCAACCAGAGACACGAGTGCAGGAGTCCCCGGGGTGGTGCCTGCCAGCACCTCTTCCAGCATCTGCCAAGTGCTTTTAGAAAGTGGGTCACGTTAGGTGGGGCTTTTCCCAGTGGGGCTTCCAGTTGGCTGTGCAGAGGAGAGGCTGGACCAACAAGAAAATTATTGGAACGATTGTCAGTTGCCACCATAGATTGGTGCCCTGATTATTTCAAGTACAACAACAACAAATTTTATTTGTATCCCGCCCTCCCCGCCGGAGCAGGCTCAGGGCGGCTAGAGTAGAGACTTCCATGAGCAATTGGATTAGAGACTTCCATGAGCAATTGGATTATAAATACAGATCAGGGGTGTCAAACATGTGGCCCGAGGGCTGAATGAGGCCCCTGGAGGGCTCCTATCAGGCCCCCGAGCAACTGGCTCTTGTCTGCTTTCTCTCTCTTGCTTCCTTTTGTATCTCAGCTTGCTTTGCAAGGTTTGCTCGATCACACAGGCGCTCCAGAGCAAAACCTCAATTTTCTCCATTGGTTGAGGCTCTTCCTCCTCCTGGTTCCCTGGGGAGGGAGGGAAAGAACCAGAGCTTCCTGTGCCCAGTTCCCTGGATCCCATGGGAGAAATACAAAGAAAGCACCTTTAAGACCAACAAGTGCTAATGTTTTAAGCATATTTTATTTAAAGTTTTTTTTAAAAAAAATCTTTACTCGTGTTTGTCTGTGTTCTTTAAAAAGTTTGTATCTCTGCTTATTAGTCTTAAATAGGTACATACATGGCCTGGCACAACACGGCCCGCCAAGGTCTCATTTATGTCAGATCCGGCCCTCATAACAAATGAGCTTGATGCCCCTGATACAGATAGTCCTTGGTAATGGAGAAATTTATCTGATGAAGATCACAAAACGATGGCATGACCCAGAAGCCACGCCGTATGAAGAAGATATTCTATGAACTTTGTCTTTATTGCCATACAGGAGAAGACTCAAAGGGATTTGAATTCATCTACAGCAGTTGAATATTTTGGACTGTTCTGTGTTTGGAATTACCTTTGCCTTAGGTGCTCAGAAGTTTTATGCAGACAACATTACTGTCTGCTAAGACTGAGTTTGTAAAGTACTGGGGTTGGTGCAGTAAGAGACCAGAGTCGGAGAGTGATTTCAGCAAGCTTTACTTCAGGAACACAAACACAGATTGAGCTCTATTCAAACCTCCCGCTCCTTTATACAATTCTTGCCCCCTTCTGATTGGACCTTAACTATGTACATGGATTGGCTATTTACAGAGGCCTAAGGGCCTATCAGGGTACAGTATGAGCCTAGATGTTGATTGGCTACTTATGTTTCAATCCTTCCCCTGATTGGGCACGCTTAGGCCTTCTCTGGAACCCTGGTGTGGAGTACAAGCTTGGCTTGTTCAGCTTCCCTCCAAAAGTAACAGTTCCCTCCAAAAGTAACAGTTCTCCATTTGAACCTAGGACACAACAGAGTTGTTACGTTTTTCATTCTGTGTATGGTGTTTGATGTATGCATGCAAAATAATTAATATATTACTAGATTTGCTGTTGAATGCAATCTTTATTATATATAACAGAGTACACAGTACTGAAAGTTGTTTTTAGTGTCTCCACCACAGTGGGTTTTACTGTTGGTTACTTTCAGATAACTGTGGTCCTCTGGGATTGAGTGCAAAGCGAAAGGCATTGTGTTAAGCAGAGCTTCTGCCTGAGTTACTATTAGGATTATATATAAAGTTGCTCCCTAACATGTTGTGGTTTGCTTTTCCTCCTATGGCAGCCATTTTGAGGTTGTGCCCATCACACTGTGTCAGGATTCCAGTGGTGTCTACAGGCTCAAAATGGTTGAGGGCCCTGCACTAGTGGAATAGGAATGAGCTGACACCACCAGCAAAGCTTTCTTTTAAAATACTGCTCCTTTCCAGTTAGGCTGTGAGCCAAAGATCATGAAATATCTTATTTTAGAATACTTTCCTTAAAAAAAAAATCCCTGCAACTAGAAAAACAGCACAGCAAGCCAAGAGATGGATGGAGCCCTTCTCCCCCCCCCCCCCCGTGTTTCTGTTTGCAGGGAAATGTTTCAAAGGAAGGAACCTTCAAAACCAGCATCTCTCACATACTGTCTGAAGTGACAGAGTCCTTCTCAACACTGAGCCACTGGAGAAACAACACTGTGGTATAGTGGTTAGTCTGCTGGATTAGGCTCGGTGTGAACATGTTTCAAATCTCTAGTGTGTCATGAAGTTCACTGGGTGCCTTGGGCCAGTTGCATGCTCTCTCACTCTCTACATAGCCAACCTCAGAGGGCTGTTGTGGCAATACAAAGTAGGAGGGGAGAACTATGTATGCTATCCTGAGATCCTTGGGAAGAGAAAATGAGATATACTATCATGTTCTTCTGCCTGTGTCAGCCTCCTGTGCCCTTTCCAACTCAGGAGAAAAACACGACTGGGGGGGGGGGGAATTGTGTGTGTCTTTAAACTGCCGCTGAACTCCTTTTTTATTTCTTACATACCAGTGTCTGTCTCCAGCCTGAGCTGTTAATTCGCCACCTGCAGGGGCTCCCTTTGTTTACTGGAAATGGTGTGGGGGAGCATGGGGAGGGGGGGGGGAGATGCTATTTCCTCGCTTTTTTGGTGCCTTGTTTTTTTTTGAAAACCATGCAAAGAAACAAAACCAACCTCGAGCACTTGCGTCACTGTTCGGCATCACTGCTGGAAATCAGAACTTCAAAAGATCTTGTAACGAGCATTTCTTTTCTTATATGACTTGCAATGATGCTGAAGTCTAGAGAAGATGGGAGGGAGGGAGAGGAAAGGGGGGGGGGCTTCTCTGGTGCAGATGCAAAGAGCTGAGGCTTCTGTGCAGATATCAACTGTGCAAAGAGAAACCACAGACGCTATCAGCAGCACACAACGCTGGGGGAATGTGGGTTGCACTTGACTGTCCCAACTGCAGTGGACGGGGCTGAAGTTGGACATGGGCTCTTCGGGAAGCAAGATCCAGTCCTGCCAGGTGAGCAGGCATTAGGAAAGAGACTTCCTCTGGGCTTGGGCAGAGGGAATTTCTCACCCAAATGAGGATCCCCAGCCAGCTGTTCAACACAACTCGGCTTATGCGGCAGGGCAATCTGGAACCCCAAAACCCAAACTTGGTCCTGATCTTGCCACATGCAAGACACACGAAACCATCCAGACAAGAACTCATTTCCCTTAAGCCAAAAAGAAGCCATATCATCACTGTTTTGTACTCCAGACTGATTGCTTATGTTCTCTACACTAAGAAACAATGAAGTAACAAACCACTAAAATCCACTCTTGCTGCATGGGGCTACATTATACACAATGCAAAGCAGTTTGCTCCCCACCCAGGCATTTGATTTTTTTAATGTGCTGCAGCAGAGGCTGAAATTTGCCTCTGAAGACCTGTGCAGTTGTGAAAGACAGATGGAAAAGACTCCTTCAAACTTTCATCCATGGGGTGCTTCCGCCCCCACTAAAATCCCTTTCCCTAAGCTGTTTGTCCTAACACAGGAGACATAGACAGGCCAGGATTTTCAGCAGAAAAACTGCCTGAGAGGGAGGGTAAAAACTACAGCCTGTATTCCTCCAATGGGACCTTCTGAGGCAGGTTGGGGTTGGGGAACCTCACACCTTGCAGGGGGGAAATTGCACAGGATTCAATGCCTTGTGCAGTTTGGAACATGGATGTATTTCGCTTCCACCTATCCTGAAGACTCTAGTTAATGAAACAAAAAGAGCGAGGGAAAATCTGCCTAAGAAAATGAAAGATTGCATTTAACCAGTTCAGTTCCCACCCTGCTGCTTAATGCTAAGTATCAGAAGCCAGCTTGGATTTTCTAGGTCTGGGTTCAAGTTCTCTAAATACTATCATTCTGTGCATGTAGAAAACCCCCAGAGTGCAGTGTGTTGTGTTGTTCTGGGCCCAGATTTCAATACCCGGTGAAGCTCCTTGCTTCTCCCAATTGCCGGTAAAAGTACAAGAGATCATACTTTGCATAATTGACGCAGATTGATGGAACCAGATTTTCATAAAGTAGAAAGAGGAGGCATTAACTAGCATATACCCAGCACTGGTTGTGCCTCTCTGTGTTCTCCACTGTAATGTACTGGAAATCGAGACGGTTTGAAGGCAACATTCTTTATTGCGAGCACATTACAAGACTGAGTACACGCGGCCGGGGGCCCGCATATATACATTTCCCCGGACGCCCCCCCCCCGGTCTGACCAGGCCAATCCTGGTCGGTTAAACTTCCCACCACAGATGTTGAGGGGCGGGGCTACTGGCGAGCCACATCCGGGAACCTGAGGGTCCTTTAGGTGACCATGGCCATGCGGCCGGGCCACTTATGCACAATACATAACATCCACCAACACCAGCTGTCATTGTGAGGGGCTGTGACTCAGTGGCAGGATGCCTGTGTTGCTTCTGGGAGGTCCCAATTTCAATCCCTACCATCCTCTGTCGAAAGGGTCTCTGGTAGCTTATGTTGGGAAAGAGCCTTCTTTGCCTGAGAGCATCAGAAAAGACAACAACTAACCAAAGAATAAGACGACCGTACGTACTTATAAGATGTTCTGTTCTGTTCTACGTCTTTGCAGAGCATCTTGCAAACAACTCTGATTTTGACCCACCAGGTCTAGCAAAATGTCTCTTAGAAACCCATGACGGGCAAGTCAATACTGAGCTGAAACTGAGGGAAGGAGATGACCAGGAGGCATGTCATTTAAAAAGCAGCAAAGATGTCAGCCGGCAGTCTTAGTAATTCTGGGGCCCTGGGCAAAAGTCCAGGATGGGGCCCCAGTTTGGTGTAGTGATTAAGTGTGCGGACTCTTATCTGGGAGAACCGTGTTTGATTCCCCACTCCTCCACTTGCACCTGCTAGCATGGCCTTGGGTCAGCCATAGCTCTGGCAGAGGTTGTCCTTGAAAGGGCAGCTGCTGTGAGAGCCCTCTCCAGCCCCACCCACCTCACAGGGTGTCTGTTGTGGGGGAGGAAGGTAAAGGAGATTGTGAGCTGCTCTGAGACTCTTCGGAGTGGAGGGCAGGATATAAATCTAATATCATCTACCTCACAGGGTGTCTGTTGTGGGGGAGGAAGGGAAAGGAGATTGTGAGCCGCTCTGAGACTCTTCGGAGTGGAGAGCGGGATATAAATCCAATATCTTCATCTACCTCACAGGGTGTCTGTTGTGGGGGAGGAAGGTAAAGGAGATTGTGAGCCGCTCTGAGACTCTTCGGAGTGGAGGGCGGGATATAAATCCAATATCTTCATCTACCTCACAGGGTGTCTGTTGTGGGGGAGGAAGGTAAAGGAGATTGTGAGCCGCTCTGAGACTCTTCGGAGTGGAGGGCAGGATATAAATCCAATATCTTCTTCTTCAGCATCACCACCAAAACAATTCTACCACCAATACTCCTTGCTAGGGCCAAGCAAGGGGCAAGAGCCACCACCAGATACTGTCTGCCTGAGAAATAGAGAGGAAGGTGCAAGCCATGGCAGGAGTCTTCTTTTTCCTCTTCCTCTGGGGCCCAGGGCAGCTGCATCTCTTGCCTACTGGCCAAGAAGAAGAAATTAGATTTATAGCTCACTCTTCACTCAGATCTCAGAGCGGCTTGCAATCTCCATTCCCTTCCCCTCCCTGCAACAGACATCCTATGAAGTAAGTGGGGTTAAGAGACCTCTGACAGAAACTGCTTTTGAGCAGGACAGCTCTTTCAAGAACTGGTGACTGACCCAAGGTCACCCAGCAGCTGCATGTGGAGGAATGGGGAATCAAACCCTGTTCTCCGTACTAGAGTCCAGCACTTTTACCCCCTACGCCAAACTGGCTCTTAATTTGGACCACCAAATTTGGTCCAAAGGCCACCTCTCAGGTCAGCCGGGCCATTCAAATGAGTAAAAAAGAAGTGTTTGCAAGTCTGAGCTACATTTTTGTTCTCGGCACCGTTTCTGTCTTTGCAGATGCTAGATCTTTCAGATCAGGACCCAACCCCAGATTCCACATCGCCATTGCGATTGGATGTGATTGGCTGCCATCACTTGATAGCTTAGAGGTAGGGGGAGGGAAGAGAAGAGTAAGGGGAGCACAGCACAACGACCAATACAGCGAGCAAATGCATGGTCCACATCCTGCATCTATTTAAAGTGCTGACCGTGGGAAACTTCTGCAGACGTGTGGTTTCTTGAGAACTGAGAGAGTTGTGTCTTTAGCAGCTGGGGAATGAGTCACACTCTGAATTGGGGAGAGTGTGAAATAGAGAGAAAAAAGGCTTGCCGTTGAGGGCAGGACATACGTAATTATCTCAAAAAGCA